>NC_057714.1:101497516-101523877 GCF_004010195.1 Chiloscyllium plagiosum | reverse complement strand
GAGGACTGCAGATGCTGGAGATCAGAGCTGAAAATGTGTTGCTGGAAAAGCGCAGCAGGTCAGGCAGCATCCAAGGAACAGGAGAATCGACGTTGCGGGCATAAGACATTCCTGAAGAAGGGCTTATGCCCGAAACGTCGATTCTCCTGTTCCTTGGATGCTGCCTGACCTGCTGCGCTTTTCCAGCAACACATTTTCAGCTCTGATCTCCAGCATCTGCAGCTCTCACTTTCTCCCCTCAAAATATATCAAGGAGATAGCTTAGATTGAACATTTGATTTTATTAAGAGATAAGTGTAAGGCGCTGTGTTCCAGGTGTGATTTAATTATTCCACCCCTAGTCTTTAAGCAAAATACACTTTATTGTTAAGCACAGATCAAGTGCAAGGACAAAAGGAATTGGCATGACATCATTGAAATACTGAATATATTTAATTACTACTGCATCAATCATTCTAATCTCGCAGCATCCTGTAAATGCACCCTTGGCAATGGCAAATTCAGCAGAAACAAATTTTCCTCACATGCTATCTCCTCTCTCTGTTCTAGCTGATTTGACAAGCATGACTTCCCCTTCATAAATCCATGCTGATTCTGTCTGATCTTGTCACTATTTTCCAAGCGCTTTGCTATTACTACTTTATAATAGACTCTAGCACGTTTCCCACTATCAAGTCAACCTATTTATAATTCACTGTTTTCCTCTGCTTCCCTACTTAAGTAGTGAAGCTACATTAGTGAGACTCCATACCAAAGAAACTCTTCTAGAGTCTATAAAATTTTTGAAGATGTCTGCTAATCTAGCCGATAGATCTTGATCCCCTGTTTAAGGCTTTACAAGAGGTTTGAGTTTTAATCCTGTCAAATTGTGTTGTGGTTTTTATGAAGTCATGTTTTATTTGATTTGTGGTATAAAAGCAGCACGCTAAAATCAAGAAATCTGAAATAAAGACAAAAAGTGCTGCAAGTACTCGATTGTGTAGTGGGGGAGGTGATAACCGAGTGTTAATGTTGCACTGTTAATCCAGAGACCCAGGTACTGTCTTGGGGACCTGGGTTTGAATCCCTCTAAAGTAGATGGCGGAATTTGAATTCAATAAAACTATGGAATTAAGAGTCTAATGATGACCTTGAATCCTTTATCAATTGTCAGGAAGAAAACCCATCTAGTTCACTCATGCCCTTGAGGGACAGAAACTGCAATCCTTACCTGCTCTGACTCCAGACCCACAGCCATGAAGTTGACACTTAACTGCCCTTTGGGCAATTATGGATGGGCAATAAATGATGGCCTAGCATTCATCCCCTCAATTAATTTTAATAGAAAGCATCTCTGGAAATTGAGTTAAAGAATTAATGACCATTCATTGGAACTGAAAAAAGTTTGAATACAGTAGATTTTCAGCAAGTGTGAGAGGCAGGTAAGAGAATGAGAGGGCACAGAGTTATTGTAATTGGGAAGAGAAGTAGTAGTGATTGGAGAAACATCATCAGGAGCGTCGCTCTGAAAGCTAGTGTGCTTCCAATTAAACCTGTTGGACTATAACCTGGTGTTGTGTGATTTTTAACTTTGGCAGAGTTTGGTGGAGACAGGTTCAATTGACACAAGTAGAAGATAATTTGGTGGTTCTCTGAAAAGGAAGACTGTGTAATTTGTGGGGAGAAGGCATGGCAATTGCACATGAATTAAATGCTAACTTGGTGAACTGGTGCAGACACAATGGGCTGAGTTGCCTCTTTACACACTGGAATAACGATGTGAACAAAGAGCGAGCTTGTGGTGGTGTTGAGAATAAGAGTTTAAATCAATGTGGTACTGGGTCAAGTGAGGAAACCATGTATTAAAAGAATGTGTGAATAACAATAGCTATTTTTCCAAATTCATGACTGAGATAAGATAAATCAAAGAAAAAACAGTTGAACTAGTGAACAACCACAAAATGAGGGTTTGGGTTGTGGTCTAAAATTGTTGAATATAGCATTGAGTCTGAAAAGTGTCTGGAGTACTGTTGAAATTTGGTAGAAAGTGTGTTTGGATCTTTGATAACTTGAGGTGAAGAGGGAGATGACAGATATAACTTCTGTTTTCCCTGCTTTTGGATTGCAAGGTGCCAGAGAAAAGGGAGGGGATGTGGGCCGTTGAATAGACCAGGTTATTGCAGAGAGAGTGATCCTTCAGAATATTGAGGAGTGGGAGGGAGCTAAGGGTTCTCCCCTGCCATACCATGGTCACTTGACCTTGTCCATAAAGTTTCACATGAAATGCTCTGACCTTCCTCCTCCCTTCCAGACCAATGATGGAGTTTGCATTGTCCTCATCATCTGCTCTAGTAGCCTCCATATTCAAGTGATCATCATTCACCATCCACATCGAGTGTCATGCCATCATCAAATACAATACTGTCCAAGCTTCTGTGTAAGGTTAATGTAATTTCTCTACTTGTGATTTCTGTACCTCCTATTAATGAGTTCTAATGCTTTATTTGCACTTGCATATGACAATCAGTGATACCAGTTGATAAATGTGTGTCTCCAGAAATCCTCATGTGATTTTTAGACTCATGTTTTCCAAAGAAGAGGTTTCTTTTTGTTTTGGTAGGATGAATAACACCTTTATTGTCTATCGCGCAATCCATGTGTGGTGTCATTCGATGTTTAACTCTATGTACAATCAAACCTGGGACCTTGGATAAATTAGTGGTTGCACCATGCAGTGCTTTTAACCTTGATGGGTACAGGTGCCAAGGATGGTGTTGCGTCATCTTCATATAAGAAGTCTTGTTTAAGGACATTATAAAAATAATGTTAATGCTCATACATTCTAAATACATACACTTAGCCGAGAAGTGTCTCTGATGAAGGGCTTATGCCTAAAACATCAATTCTCCTGCTCCTTGGATGCTGCCTGGCCTGCTGTGCTTTTCTAGCACCCCACTCTCGACTCTGATCTCCAGCATCTGCAGTCCTCATTTTCTCCTACATAATGCACTTACACTGGGAACGCCTTCGCCAAGTCACTCACCATACTGATTTGGAAATCTGTTGCCATTGCTTCAGTGTCGCTGGGTCAAAATACTGCTGTTCCCTCCCTAACAGCATTGTGGGTTTACGCACAGAACTTGGACTGCAGTGGTTCAAGAAGGCAGCTCATCAAATTCTCAAGGGCAGCAAGGAAAGGCAATTATGCTGGTCAATCAGGCATTGACCATGTACCCTGAGTGAATTAAAATTAACTAAATAAATATTTAGTAACGACCAGCTAGGAGAAGTAGCTGAATTTTATAATTGGCCTTTTGACTGTTGTAAAACTTTGCATCCCTGGAGTTAATTCTTTGGAGAAAGTTGATCAATATCTCAGGTCAATTTGAATGAAACCAAGGTTCATATGATTTGAAAACTATCCAACCAGGAAAATCTGACTGTTTAAGCTAAAATGGGCCAAATGCGCTACCCGTGATTTTGTTCGTGTATTGGCAATGTTTCTAACATTGACTCAGTTATAAGATCTGTATTACATTGTTTACTTTTTAAATGATGGTCTGATCATGCTCTTGGAAGATTGCCTGAACCACCCTAAATTATTAATAATTGCAAGATCTGTTTTTCAACGGGGCAGCATGATGGCTGAGTAGTTAGCACTGCTGCCTCTCAGCGCCAGGGTCCCAGGTTCGATTCCAGCCTCGGGCAACTGTCTGTGTGGAGTTTGCACATTCTCCCCGTGTCTGCGTGGTTTTCCTCAGGGTGCTCTGGTTTCCTCCCACCATCCAAAGATGTGCAGATCAGGTGAATTGGCCATGCTAAATTGCCCATAGTGTCAGGTGCATTACTCAGAGGGGAGTGGGTCTGGGTGGATTGCTCTTCGGAGGGTCAGTGTGGACTGGTTGGGCCGAAAGGCCTGTTTCCAACACTGTAGGGAATCTCATCTAACCTAGTCGAAATTGAGTCACCGATTCAAGACCAGTGAGGATACGTTTCTTGATTCATTATGAAGTCCTATTTGAAAGTGATTCTCTTGTGACCTGTTTTTCTATCTTTGCACATATGCATAGTGCTTATTGGTGCTTATGTAATTAGTGCAAAATGTATGGAGTTTTTAATCCTTTGCCTATTGTGCCTTTTTAAAAAAATGTTACATTTAATTTGCCTGTTTATGGGCATTTATCCCCACATTGGTTAGTGTCTGTTAAACTATCTTGGTTATTCGGTCTCATTTAGTACACTAGCGTGCTTTCTTAATCTGTCACCATCTTGAATTATGAATGCCTTAATGCTTCACTTGCTGTTGTATTTGTGAGTTTTCTTGAATTGTACTTCTATTTCACAGAAATGAGGAGTCTGAGTATGTAACCACATGGAGCTAATAGTTTTGTGTGGAATTTATTTTCTCTCCCTTTTTTTTTAAAAAAATGTGGTTTTGCTTTAGTTTGTGAATTTTAGAAACCGAAAATGCTGGAAAGACTTAGCTATGTCAACCTGATCTCCTGCAACGATTTGTCCAAATTGTGTTGAATTGTCTTCCAGTTTTAGGCTGGTGTAATTAGAAAATACTGAATTTTCTTGTTTACTGGTCAAAAGATCATAAACAACAGAAGTATTGGAGAATGAGAACAATGTTTCAAACAAGCTAATGTTGTATAAATCTTTTTGAAGGAAGAAAAAGCTTCACTGCTACATCGAACCCAGGAAGAAAGGCGAAAGCGAGAGGTAAACTGGAGATTTCATTCTCATTAATTTAAAACATCGTGGGCACATTACTGCACACTCGTGGACTTTTACTGAAGACCCTATTCTGTTATAATGATATCCTCTCACAATAATGGAAATTGGAATGTTTCCTGAGTCCAATATGATTGCAGATTGGGTAAATGATACTTTAATGTTTACAGCAGAGGGCAAAAACTTACTGCTTCATAAATATTTGTCTTGGTTTAGTACAGAAATAAATAGCATAATGCCAAACAACTTGAAAACTGAGAATAGATACTTTTGTGATTCTTTCACTGAATAAACAAAAGCTGTAACTTACTGTTTATCAATATAAAACCAAGTCACTGCTAGGCAACCATGCATTCCTTTCTACACTTAATAAACCATGGTGTTACTCAGAGTTCCCAGATCAGCTAGAGACATTAGAACAGCTCAATACTTAATAAAGCACCTGGATTCAGTTCCAGTAAAGTCTAAACTCAAGATGCAACCAGAAAACCAATATCTTCTGTTTGCACCAGCACTTTCCATAAGAAGACCATAAGAAATAGGAGTGGAAGTAAAGCCATTCGGCCCATCGAGTCCACTCCGCCATTCAATCATGGTTGATGGGCATTTCAACGTCAATTACCCACACTCTCCCCGTAGCCCTTAATTGTGAGATTAAGAATTTATCAATCTCTGCCTGGAAGACATTTAATGTCCCGGCCTCCACTGCGCTCTGTGGCAGTGAATTCCACAAACCCACCACTCTCTGCTGAAGAAATGTCTCCCCATTTCCATTCTAAATTGACTCCCTCTAATTCAAAGGCTGTGCCCACAAATCCTAGTATCCCCGCCTGACTGAAACAATTTCCCAGAGTCCACCCTTTCTAAGCCATGCATTATCTTGAAAGTTTCTATTAGATCTCCCCTCAAGCTTCTGAACTCTAACGAACACAATCAGGATCATCAGCTGTTGATCATATGTTAGGCCTACCATTCCAGGGATCAAACGTGTGAATCTCTGCTGGACATGCTCCAGTGCCAGTATGTCCTTCCTGAGGTGTGGGGCCCAAAACTGGAGACAGTATTCTAAATGGGTCCTAGCCAAAGCTTTATAAAGTCTCAGCAGCACATTGCTGCTTTTACATTCCAACCCTCTTGAGATAAATGACAACATGACATTGGTTTTCTTAACCACGCACTCAACCTGCAAGTCAACCTTTAGAGAATCCTGTACTAGCACTCCAGATCTATTTGTACTTTGGCTTTGTGAATTTTCTCATAGTTTATAAATAGTCCATTCCTGTACTCTTTTTTTTTTCCCCAATGTAAGACCTTGCATTTGCTCACGTTGAATTTTGTCAGCCATTTCTTGGACCATTCTTCTAAACTGTCTAAATCTTTCTGTAGCCACCCCACCTCCTTAGAACTACCTGCCTGTCAACCTAATTTCGTATCATCGGTGAACTTTGCCAGAATGCCCCCAGGCTCTTCGTCCAGGTCATTTATATATAAAGTGAACAGCTGCGGCCCCCACACTGAATCCTATTGGATACCACTTGTCACCTGCTGCCATTTCCAAAAAAGAACCTTTTATCCTGACTCTCTGCCTCCTGTCAGGCAGCCAATCCTCAATCTCTGCCAGTAGCTCACCTTGAATACAGTGGGCTCTTGCCTTACTCAGCAGCCTCCTGTGAGGCACCTTATCAAAGGCCTTTTGGAAGTCTAAGGTAACATCCACTGGGTTTCCCTGGTCTAACTTACTTTTTACCTCTTCAAAGAATTGTAGCAGGTTTGTCAGGCTCGTTTCGTGCCTCCTTTAAACTCCAAATTATGAAATTCATTCTTTTGCGTTTGCTGTGGGCTCCCATCTTCTCAGAAGTTGAACTAACACTGTCTTCAACTGTCCGTCTCATTTCTCAAGTATGTCATCCAGATCTCATGACAAAAGTTAGTTTAATATTTATTTCTCCCCTGGCTTTCACCTTTGAGAGTGATGGCAATGACTGTCCACTGCCTTTCATGAGAAATTTTTCTTTGAACCTAAACTTGGAAAGTAACTATCAATGATTAGCAGCCACATTAGACTTCTGTTTAATCACTGATATATTTTCTTCTGCTCTAGCTCACACACACGAGCGCGCACGTACATTTTCGGTTGTGTGTATGTGCCTAGTGTTTTTGTCTTGCATTTCATTCAAATGTTGTGTTAGATTTAAAAACCCAGACACACTGGCTTCCAATAAATGAATAGGTTAATGACTATAGCCTTGAGTATCATAAAATGCCATTTTATGGCACTATTAAAGTGTTTGTCCTTGGTTTACTGAAGTGACCTGTGGCTTTAACAAAGCAATAAACAGTTGCAATTTTCTGTAGCTGTTTTGATATTGTAGAATGCTGTCCGGCTGAATAGATTAACTATATTTTCTTTTACAGTATGTTTAAACTAAACTTCCTGGAGCTGAACATGTAGGTTCTATTGAGATCCATACTCGTTTCTGTAAAGCTAACTAGTACTGACCAAGAGGAAGTTTGCAATGGTGGTCATAGAAATATACAGCATTTTGCATCTTTTGTAAAAGTGCAGGTCATAATTTTAAGCCAGTTTCAACCAGTATGCCCTTAATCTGGGTGTTTTATATGTGTTCAAAGTTTGGGTGAAGATTTGTAGCTCGGGTGCTCGTTGTTGTGGTTCTGTTCGCCGAAAGGACTGCATAAAACACTATATAGGACAAACAGGAAGACAGCTAACGATCCGCATCCATGAACATCAACTAGCCATGAAACGACACGACCAGCTATCCTTAGTAGCCACATACGCAGACGGCAAGCAACATGAATTCGACTGGGACAACACTACCATTAAAGGGCAAGCCAAACAAAGAACAGCCAGGGAATTCCTAGAAGCATGGCACTCATCCACAAACTCCATCAACAAACATATCGACCTGGACCCAATATACCGGCCACTACAGCGGACAGCTGAAACTGACATTCGGAAGTGGCAGGGACAGGCCACTATAAATGCCGGAGGAAACACCACAGAAGCGCTTCACAGGAGGCTCTCAAGCACTGAGGATGTAACCTAGACAGGGGACGAAACGTTTGCAACAAAAATTTCCAGCTCGGCGAACAGTTTTATATGTGCTTTAATGTTAATGAATGGAGAGATAGGAAGGCACTTTTTGGTGAGTTTAAAAACTGGTTTTGAAGCAATTCATAGACTTTGTAATTACATTGTTTTATAGAGCAGAAATAGAACTTAGTCATTGTAGCATGCAATGAAAAGCGCCTGTGCTCTGCAATAGCTCATGGAAATGGAAGCTATGTGTAGGCATGCGCGATACTTCCCACTGGCTGTGTGGCTATGTGGCTTGGAGAATACATTGTTTGGGGCTCTTTGTGAATTGCGAACTTAATCTGCAGGAGGAAGAAAAATGTTACATACTGCCTTAACTGCCAGAATTTCCGACTAAACAAAAAGAGGAATTTTGTTGCAGCTTGCTTGTTTGAGGCTATATCTGGAATACTATATAAGTACTGTACCACATAAGGCAAGGACATACTGTATGTCTTAAAGGCGGTATAGTGAAAACTCAATAGATTGATTCCTAGAATAAGAGGGCTTTTCTGTTAATAGAGATGAAGCAGAATAGCGTTATATTGGAGAATTTGAAGAATCAAAGGTCATCCCCTTGAAACATATATTTTGAAATGACTGACCAGGTAGATGCTGAGAAGCTGTTTCTCCCTGGTTGGAGAGTCTAGAACTAGGAATCACATTCTGAGTGAGGTGCCAGCTATTTAGGACTAAGATGAGAAATTCCTTCATTCAGAAGATGATAAATATTTGGAATTCCAGCAATGCATCCACCTCTGAGCATTCACAATCCTTGGCTTATTGAGTGTATTCAAGACTGAGTGATAGATACATTCTTTAGTTGTTAAAGGAATAAAAAGATAGCTCGAATAAATGTACTTTTTACTACTCATCTGATTTTCTAAGCTTCTGAAGCTAAAAGATAACTCTTCCCTCCATATTAAGGTCGCAAATAGGGATGCTGTCTGGTAATTGTGCAATGCTTCGCACCATTCACTACTCCTCTAAGATACTGAGGCATTGAATGTCCAAATGCAGTAATAAATTGCCAGTATTCAGGTTTGGGCTAACACGTGGCAGTTAACATTTGTGCTATACAAGTGCCAGGCCATGCCATCTCTAACAAGACAGAATCTAACCACCATCCCTAGGCATTCAATGGCATTACCGTCACTGAATCAATAAAGAGTGCAGGAAGACATGCCAGGATCAGATGTATCTAAAAATGGACTGTCAATCCTGGTGAAGCTACAAAACAGCATTAGCAACAATTGTTAGAGCTAAGCAATTTCACAACCCATAGGTGAAATCGAAGCTCTGCAGTCTTGCCGCATCCAGTAGTAAATGATGGTGGATAATTAAACAAGTCCCTGGAGGAGGTGATTCTGTAAGTATCTCCATCATCAGTGATGGGGAAAGACCAACATATCAGTGCAAAAGGTAACACGGAAACATTTGCAGCAATCTTCAGCTAGAAGTTCTGAGTCGATGATCCATCTTGGCCTTCTCCAAAGGTTCCCAACATCATAGAAAGCAGACTTCAATCAATTTGATTCACTCACGTCTCATATCCAGAAACAACTGGAGGCATTGGCAAAGGCTATGGGCCCTGACAACATTCTGGCAATAGTGCTGAAGACTTTTGAAGCAGAACTGGCTGCTCCCCTCGCCAAGTTCTTCCAGTACAGTTACAGCACTGGCATCTAACTGACAATGTGGAAGATTGCCCAGGTGTATCCTCTATGCAAAAAGCAGCACAAATCCAACTAGCCAATTACTGCCACAGTCTACTCGTGATCATCTGAAGGTGTCATCAATTGTGCTATGAAGCAGCATCTGCTCAGCAATAACCTGCTCATGACCGATGCCCAGGTGGGCTTCTACCAGAACCACTTGGCTTCTAACTTCGTTGTAACCTTGTTTCAAACATGGACAAAGAGCTGAACTCCAGAGGTGAAGTGAGAGTGACTGCCCTTGATGTCAAGGCCACATTTGACAGGGTGGCATCAAGGAGTCGTAAATCTGGAATCATTGGGAATTTGTGAATACTCTCTGCTGGTTGGAGTCATACCTGATACATAAGAAAATAGTTATAATTGGAGGTCACTTAGTCAGTTCAGTTCCAGGGCATCATTGTAGGAGTTCCTCAGGATAGTGTCTGAGACCCAACCAGCTTTAGCTGTTTCAGCAATGATTTTCCCTCCATCAGGTCATATGTGGGGATAATTCTGGATGTAGGTTTGCTCGCTGAGGTGAAAGGTTCATTTTCAGAGTTTTGTGACCATACTAGGTAACATCTTCAGTGAGCCTTCAGATGAAGCACTGTTGATGCTTCATCCGGAGGCTCACTGAAGATGTTACCCAGTCATGAAACGTCTGAAAATGAACTTTCCAGCTCAGCGAGCAAACCTACATCCAGAACCTCAACCTGAGCTACAAATCTTAAAACTAGTGGGGATAACTGCTGATTGCACATATTCAGCATCATTTCTGACTTCTGGTACTGAAGCAGTCCATATCCAAATGCTGCAAGACATGAAGAATATCCAAGCTATGGCTGACAGGTGGCAAGTAACATTTGGGTAACACATGCTGTGCCATAAACATCTAAAGGGGGGAATTAAAGCATCATCCCATGATATTCAATTGTGTTATGATCACTGAATCCCACACTATTGCTATTAGTTGCTGCTTCTGCTGTTTAGATGCATGTAATCCTTTTGGTGCCTTCACCATGTTGACACCTTATTTCTTAGGTACTGTTAGCGCAGTGCCCTCCTGAATAGTCCATTGAACCAGGGTTAATCTCCTGACTTGATATTGGTTGAGAGGGGGATATCCAGGGCCATGAGGTTGTGGATTGTGATGAGTACAATTCAGCTGCTGTTGATGTCCCAAGGCACCTAACAGTTGCATAGTCTTGGCTTGCTATGTCTGTTTGAAGTCTATTCCATTTAGAATGTGACAGTGCTATGCAACATGGAGTGTATTCTTGTTGTGAAGAAGGGACTTTGTCTCCACAAGGACGATGCAACGGTCACTCTTACTCATACTGTCATGAACGAATGCATTTGTAGCAAGCAGATTGGTGAGAATGGGGTCAAATATGTTTTTCTCTGTTGGTTCCCTTACCACCTGTTGCAAAGCTAGTCGAGGAGCAATGTCCTCGAGTATTCAATCAGCTCAGTCAGTAGTACTTCAACTGAGCCACTCTTGGTAATCATTGAAATTCTTTCACCCAGAGTACATTTTGCACCCTTGCCACCCTCTGTGTTTCAAGTGTTGTTCAACACTGGTTAAGTACTGATTCATAGTTGAGGGAGCAGGGGTATATCGCATTTAGGAGTTTTCCATGCCAATGTTTAACTTGATGCCATGAAGTCTCATGGAGCCTGGTGTTAGTGTTGAGGGCTTTGAGGGTAACTCACACTCGACTGTACACCACTGTGCTGCCACCTCTGCTGTGTCTATCCTGCCAGTGGTACAGGATGTATCTGGGGATGGTGATGCTGGTGTCTAGGACATCATCATGCTCACAGAATAATACTGACTTCGATATATACTGCCATTCCTTCAGTGTTGCCAGAGCAAAATCCTAGAATTTCCTCCCTAATGACATTGTGGGTGGCACAGTGGTTAGTACTGCTGCTTCACAGCGCCAGAGACACTGGTTCAATTCCCTCCTCAGGTGACTGTCTGTCTGTATGGAGTTTGCACATTCTCCCTGTGTCTGCGTGGGTTTCCTCCGGGTCCTCCGGTTTCCTCCCACAGTGCAGGTTAGGTGAATTGGCCATGCTAAATTGCCCGTAGTGTTAGGTGAAGGAGTAAATATAGGGGAATGGGTCTGGGTGGGTCGCGCTTCGGCGGGTCAGTGTGGACTTGTTGGGCCAAAGGGCCTGTTTCCACACTGTGTGTAAGTAATCTAAGACATTTTTGAGGACCGCAGATGCTGGAGAGTCAGTTGAAAAGTGTGGCGCTTGAAAAGCACAGCAGGTCAGGCAGTGTCCAAGGAGCAGGAGATTTGATGGTTTGGGCATAAGCCCTTCAGGAAGTTTGGAGGGGAAGGAGGCTGAGAGAGAAAGAGGGGTGGGGCTGGCGGAAAATAGGTGGGAAAGTGATAGGTGGATGTAGTTGGAGAGTAATTGTGGTAGGTCGATGGTGAGGATGGAGTGGATAGGTAGGCAGGAAGATGGGCAGTTCAAGAAGATGGTGCTGAGTTGGAGGGTTGGATCAGGGATAAGATGGGAGGAGGGGAGATTTGAAAACTAGTCCACTCTATGTTGATGCCGTGTGGTTGAAAGGTCCTGAGGAGGAAGATGAGGCATTCTTTCTTCCACCGACCAGATGTTCTAAATTAATCTAGTCTTGTTTGCCAGCATTTGACCTGTATTCCTCAATCCTTCCTATTCATGTACTCATCCAGATGCCTTTTAAATGTTGTAATTGTATCAGCCACCGGCAGCTCATTCCAAACATGGACTGCGCTCTGCATGATAATGTTGCCTCTTAGGTCCCTTTTAAATCTTTCCCATCTCACCCTAAGCCGATCTGAGGGTCAGCACTGTTTTTGAGAGACAAGTTGTGCTTGACAAACCTGCTGGAGTTCTTTGAGGATGTAACCAGCAAGATGGATAATGGGGTTCCAGTAGATGTAGTATGCAGTAGTCCCCCACCCCATACCCGTGGGGAATACATTCCAAGACCTACTACAGAAGCCCAAAACCAAGGATAGTCACAAACCCATTCATTTAAATGGGAAATTTACCTTCGCAGCAGCCTCCGGGTCCCCGGTTCTGGAAAGCTCCCGAGAATATGTTTGGGCTGCGGAAAATGGTTTCACGGATATGAGGGTCACCCTGTATATAGACTTCCAGAAAGTGTTTGACAAGGCACTGCGTAAAACATTTTGGATTTTTGGGATTCACCTGCCAGTATACTAGATTCATCTGTCCCTCTTGATTCTGCAGTCTCTCTCAGTTTAAGTGATATGCTTCTTTTCTACTTCTGCCATAGTGGATAAGTTCACAAGTATTTACTTCAGTCTCCAAAGATAATCTAAGGTGCATCTCTGTCCATCCCACTCACCCACCCAGGTTTCCCAGTATGTTTCTTGGAGATGAGCATTATTGTGCATTCCAAGTGACGTTCGAGTGGATGTGCTGCAGTGTCAGTGAGTGCTAATGGAAGGTACAGGTTTTGTTTTTGCCAAGCAGGAGCTAGAAAGAGAAAATGAGCTAAAACTGGGAGTTTCTGAAGGATACAAAGCACAAAGTGCACTCATGCCCACACTCAACAGCTGAAAGGAGAATGGATATGTGTATTTTCCAGTTTTAACTGACACGTAAATGTACATATGTGTGCTGATGTTTCATTCATTCTCAAAGATTTGCTGGCTGTTGAGATGGTACAACAATGCTTCAATGTCATCTTGTGGTCCTGCTTACAATAATGAAGCTAAATCTGTTGAAGAACTGAATATTGAGGAAATGTAAAGCAGCAAAACTTGTCGGACACGCTTGTGAAACTTTTTTTATTTTTTCACTTCAGGAAGAAAGAAGACGGCAAAAGAACACCGTTATTATTCAGTCCTTCCTAAGGGGATATAGGGACAGGAAACAACAAGTAAGTTGCAGAAATGCAATAAAATAAGAGTATTTGAATAAGCTTGAAATTAATGAAGGGCTGGTTTGAGTGTGTTTGGTGCTTTTAAGAGGTACTTTAAGTGTGTGTGTGTGTGTGTGACAGGCAAGAAAAAGTACTTAATTCAGTTACAATATTTCATTTGAAGCATTACTGTAAAATTATGCTCTTAAAGCTAGTGTTTAACTTGCGTATGGATGGCAGAGCAGCAAAACTCTGTGGATGCTGGATATCTGAAATAAAAAAAGTAAAAATGCTGGAAATATTCAGAAATATTCATACAAAGAGAAAATGGTTCAGGCTTTAACTAATTGGCCATTTACCAGAATTCAAGGTCACTGAGTTCTGTTTTAAAAGAAAATCTGTGTGCCCAGTGCTCTGCTGCTGTGCGCCCCTCTCCCTCTTGCCGTGTGCCCAATCGCACCGCCCCCTGCCCTGCTCTCGGGGTTGCCCCCCCCATCCCCCTTCGCCCAGTCTCTCTGTCTGCCTGCCAGTCTCTGTGCCTCTCCCTTTTTCCCGCACTCTGTAGTATTAATTTAAAGTGTTAATTATTTTCAGTGGTTTTTATATGTGTGAAAGCCCATTTTAAGGAAGGATTGTAACTGTTAGGGTATGAAATGTGGTTGTTGGAAAGAAGGAAATATTTTGAATAATGATTTGATGCACAAACAATACCAAGTAACTAATAATCTCAACTGTTCTAGCAAGTTCAATTTTGATTTGTTTTATTTTCTTTGCAGCATATGATTCAACGAAGTGAATTTGATGATTATGTCTCCTTCGCCCAAGCAGGAGGAAATTTTTCTATCAGTGATGGGCATAATTTGACTGTTTTAATAAGAAAACTCCTATTTTTTTACAAACAAAATGAAGATTTGGATAGATTGGTAAGAGTAGAACTTTACCATTGCAATCAAAATGTTCCCAGCGGGCCTTGATTCCCAGTCAAAAATGCGAGTGCTACATCAGTTGTTTTACCTGTCAATATGTGGCTATAGTATCCTGCTTTCTGACTGTCCCAGTGAAACTTCAAGGAGCAACAGTACAACTGTGGCAGTGGAATTACGACATCGAATAATCGGCGTTCGCTTTTGATCAACAGTTTAAACACAATAAAACTATTCTAAACCAGAAGGAATGCAGCACTTTTGGATCACTAAACGTGGGAACCTTTTTGTAAATTGATATTCTCTTGATTTATTGAAGAATTTTTTTCAAGAATGCATGTTTCTCCTTTGGTAATTGTTAGTCAGTGGAAACTGTACTGGCAATGGGAAGAACATGAATTGATTTATGACATGATTTATATATTTTCTTGTTCAGTAGTCTTATTGGTTTCCCTGTCTGTAGATCTGATGAACTTGCAAACACCTTTGTGTTTGCTGAATTGAATGAACCTGAGACTGACATTGTAATGGAAATTGAGTGTTAAATATCACAATAAGACTGGTATTTTTCTCTCCATTCTCTGCAAGATCTAAATTAACTTGAGTTTCCCTTTTTTGTTTCAGACATGGATGTGTCAAAATTTGGTGAAGCATAGTGCTCAATATGTGCAGCAGTTAGCTGATTGTAACAAAGACACATGTTTGTATCAAATAAAATGTTTATTGGGTTTGTGTTGCAGGTAAGCTTTTTTATGGCATACTTCATCTATGATGTGTGATATGAATGGCATTGGAATTAAGAACTTGAAGGAACTAGAGTTGTTTATAAAAATGGGATACTTCTATGGAAACCAGTCTAAGTTAATTTTTTTCTGCCATTTGCAACTGAACTAGAAAAGTTACAATTTAAAATGGCAGACCAAGGGATTTTATATGAATGTGTTATGAAGTTTTATATCCATGTTACAGTAGTTTCATAGTTCTGCTGTACTGGCAAGTTTGCACTTGTCATTGTTGCACTCAGTGATTAGCACTCTTTGACAGGGGAATCAATGAAATACTAATCCTGTGAGGATGGGAACTTCATGATGCAACCCTTTGCTTGCTGCAGTTGCTTCCCCTGCAGTGTTTGTCAGCTATTTCTAGAACCAGTATAAGTTGCTGCATTGCCTTAGACTTTGAAATTTGAAAAAAAATCAACTTTTTAAATTTGGAATACCTCCGCATACCAGGTGTTTTGTTGCAATCCAGAAAATAAAGGAATATAATATGGGAAAATTGACATTGTATCATTTGGCAGAAAGAATAGATGAGAACTGAATACTAATTAAATGGAGAATCACAATAAGCTAGCCATACAGGTTCAGCAGGCAACAGAAGGCAAATGCAATGTTCCACTTCCATTCAAAGGGAATGGAGTATAAAAATAGGGAGGTTTTGTTAAAAATATACAAAGTACTAAAATACTATGAACAGTTTTAGTCACTTTTATCTAAGAGTAGATCTACTGGCGTTAGAGGCAGTCTAGAGAAACTTCACAGGATTGAACCTCGGTAAGTAGGCACTCTGTTATGTGAAGAAGTTGCGTAGGTTGGCGTTTAGAAGAATAAGGGGAGATCTTATTGTAATGTGCAGGATTCTTAGGTGCTTGACAGGGTAAACGCTAAGAGGTTGTTTCTCCTCATGGAGGAATCGCAGACCAGAGAGCATAGTCTTGAGAGTAAGGGGTTGCGAAGTTAGGATAGTGATGAGACATTTCTCCTCTGAGGGTTATAAAGCTGGAACTCATTGCTGCAGAGGGCATTCGAGACTGAGTCATTAAGTATTTTCAAGGCTGAGGTGGACGGACTTATAATCTATAAGGGAATCATGGATTATGGGAATAAGTTAGGAAAATGTAGGTAGGAATCGTAATATCAGCCATAATCTCATTTGCACAGCCAACCTGGTGGGCCAAATCCTTTATTCTTTATTTTATGGCAATGACTTGTTGTCAAGCTTTTATTGATCCCACTGAGTAATGTTGTTAGGGATAGGGCATCGTAGTCTATGTTTTGGGATCATTTTTCCTCGTGTTTTTGGGCTTTCCTCATCTTTGTTTCTGTGGTCAAAACTTAATAATCCACACACCCTATAATATTAGTAGTCTGATGACACTATCAGAAATTTGATTTTGCATTATTAGAGCAGCACCATGTTTACCTACATTATGGGGATTTCATTAGGACAAGCCAAACCTGTGATCTCTACTGCCTTGAAGGTTATCTCCTTCCTTTTCCTTCAGCTGTATCTCCCCATGAAGACTGGGCTCAACTGAGCGTGGTAATGTCATTTTGGAGTCTTAAAAGCTCATGAAATAAGAATGCAATGCTTTGTTCCAGCAGCTTAGAGATTATGGGCTAGTTTAGTTTAAGTCAGCAAAGGCAAGTGGACGAATGAATCTGTTTCTGTATTGTATGACTGTAATATCTGTCAGTGTTCCAAGTTGCGAAGTATAGGTTTATTTTTCTTTGACCGCAATGGTGGTGATCACCTTTTTGGACCATCTTGTTGTCTCTGGTTCCCCAGCTAGGAGAAGGAGAGACATGCTAATTTTCAAGCACTTCTTAGGTCCATCCCCATTTGAGGTGAGCAGAGGACATTTTTGAAAAGTACTGCTTAGTCCAATATGCTGCTGTCCAAAGACGCAAGTGTCCAATGACCTTAATGCATCTGTTGCTTGGGTGTAGGCTTTTGATGATGAGGTGCGCCAAGGTCCACGGTTCAGCGCCAATTGCCTATTACCCCACTGTGTATCTACAAGACTTGACTGATGGACCCCAGTAGAAGATTGAGCCCAACGCAGTTTCATATTTGGGAGCCCAGGTGTCCTCATTGACTGCACAATTTTGACAAGTTGATGGTCAGATTTCAATAATGTGTTGAACTGCAATGACTGAAACCGCCTTTGTTTTTAAACTTACGCATGCACTGTGGGTGTCACTGACTGCTAGCATTGATTGATTGCCTCGGTGATAGTGAGCTGCCTTCTTGAACCGCTATAGTTCATGTCCAGTTGGTTGGCCCACAATGCCCTTGGGAAAGGAGTTCCAAGATTTTGAGCCAGCAGCAGTGAAGATGATACATTTCCAAGTAAGGGTCGTGAGTGGGTTGCAACTGGTGGCATTCTCGTGAATCTACTGCCCTTGTCCTACACGATGGAAGTGGTCATGGGTTTGGAAGGTGGTGTCTGAGGATCTTTGAATTCTGCAGTGCATCTTGTAGATAGTACACACTGTTGCTATTGAGTGTCAGTGGTGGAGGGAGTGGATGTTGTGGATTTGATGTCAATTAAGCAAGTTCTTTTGTCCTGGATGGTGTCTCGCTTCTTGATTATTATTGGAGCTGCACCATCCATCATGATTGAAGAGTGAAGCAGACCCGGTGGGCTGAATAACCAAATTCTGCTCCTGCACTTTATGGTGTTATGAAACCAATTTATGCCTCCGCTGTATTGCTGGGTCAACATCCTGGATCTCCCCCCTTGACAGCTGTTAGTATCACGTTGTACCGATAATAGTGACTCAGGGAGGTGGTTCTCCATGATCTTTAACAATGTGCTGCCCTTGCTCATGAAGGAGACGTGTTAAGAATTGAGTATTGAAAAAAAATACATGATATATTGCTCATTTAGCCTTATTATCTATAAAGGATCTGCTAACTTCTGATGTTATTTTGTGCAGTTTTTTTTGTTTTACCTTCTCTGCCTTTCGTCTGTGTTTTAAAAATGGGGATGTGAACTGTTCATAGTATTTGACCAGCAAATTGCTGGAAGCCAGTGCCATATTTTCACTTAACCTCAGATTGGTTTCTGCATGAACTACTCAGCTCCTGACCTTACTACAGCCAGATCCAAATGTGGACAAAAGAGCAGCACTCCTGAGATGATGAAAATGACTAACCTTGACACCAAGGCAACATTTGACTGAAAGCAGTATCAAGGAGCCCATGCAAATCCAGAATGAGTTGGAATCTGCTGAATGTTGTCTGGTGGTTGGTGCCATACCTAACACAATCTTTGGGTAGTCCACCATTTCAGCTGAAGAACGCCACCACAGGTGCAGTGTCCTCAGCATCCATCTCAGCTGCTTCATTAATGACTTTCCATTGTAAAGTGTGAAGTTAGGATGTTTACTGTTTACACAGGTGATGTTCAGCAATATTTACAGTTTCTCTGATACTTAATTAGTCTGTCCTCATATGCAGCCAGACCTCGACAGCAGTTCGGTTTAGGCTGAATAATGGCAAAGAACGTTCATGCCACCGAAGTACCAGGCATTGGTCATCTCCAACAAGAGAGAATCTAATCAAAGCTCTTGGATATTGTACGGCATTAGCATCACTGAATCTCCCATGATCAACTTCGCGGGTTGGAATTGACCAGAAACTGAACTGGACCAGCCAAATGTGGTGATGAGAGCAGATCAGAAGCTGAGCATTCCGCGAGGAATAATTCCATTCCTCATCTCTACACAGCCTGTCCACCACCTACAAGCAGAAAATGAGGACTGCAGATGCTGGAGATCAGAGCTGAAAATGTGTTGCTGGAAAAGCGCAGCAGGTCAGGCAGCATCCAAGGAACGGGAGAATCGATGTTTCGGGCACAAGCCCTCCTTCACTTGCCTGGATGAGTGCAGCTCTTAAAACACTGAAAAAGATTGACACCATCAAGGATAGAGCAGCCCACTTGGTTGCCACCTTGTCCAAAACCTTCAACGTCGATATACAGTAGAAATAGTGTATACTATCTACAAGATTCACAGAAGCAACTTACCAAGACTCCTTTGACAGCATTTCCAAACTATTGATGCCTACTACCTAGAAGGACAAGGGCTGCAGCTGCATGTGAACACCGGTTCCTGCGCATTCTCTTCCACACCAAGCATTGTCCTGCCATATATTGCTACTGCTTCATTGTCTCTGTTTGCAAATCCTGGAGCTGCCTTAACCGCACAGAATGTACCTTTATTCCATGACTGCAGTGGTTCAGGAAACAGCCTCACCACCAACACAAAGGCAGTTAGGCAAGGTCAATAAATACTGGCCCAGCCAGTGACACTTGCATTCTGCGGCTGAATAAAAACTTAATGTGAAAATGAAGGGATGTCTTCTCCAGTTTCCTCATACCTTCTACAATATGAATGCAAGGTGATAAGATAAAAATATCCATAGTTTGAGCAGCCCATTTAAACATTGTTGTCCAGTTTCACCTTTGAAACTTAGTCCTTGAGTTGATGGGTTGTTGATGTCTTGAACGTTTTTCAAAGCTGCAAATCAATCCCCTTTGGAGAAAACCATTACTTTCGTCAAATTAACTGCTCATTATTCATTTCTTAGCTGCTATAAATCTTTTGACAAAATTTTAGAAAGTTGAGAATAAGTGACCATTATTGGAGATTATTATTATTAATGTCATTTAATAAGAAGGTAAAAATAATATTACTGAGGATGGACGCATCTCCTGGGCCAGATAGCTTTCGTTCCAGTCTTTTAATGGAAGTAGATGAGAACTTGGCAATTGCTGTAGTTATCTTCAGAGTTATTTTGAGTGGGGTCTGTTCTTTTTGAGTCAGAAAGTTACCCCCGCTATTGAAAAAGGTGACCGAGAAAAACTCTGAAATTGAAGATGATTAAGCCTAATTTATTTGGAGGGTGGGTATATTTCAAGAATCTGTAATTGAAGATTGGATGACTGAGAATGTTGAAATATTTAGCTGATCAGAGAGGGAGCAAGCATGTAAAAAAAAAAAGTCATGCTTGACAGAAGTGTTGTGAACTTTGTGCAATTTTGTACTACAGGGCTGTGTGTAAGCTCAGTCTTTCAGCATGTTTAAGATAGAGATTGGTAGTTTGATAAGCAGTGGCTATGGTTATGGGATAGTATCAAAGGTATCTAAGATTATGATCAGTCTTGATCATATTAAAAGTAAGGCAATCTTAGTGATCTGAATGTTGTACTGCTTTTCCTATTTCCTCCTCAGCCTCCCGTACTTTTAGAATGGTTGTCACTTAACAGGTGACTGACACCCTTTAAGTAGTGCCCTCATGGCAGTATTCCTTTGTCCGATCATAAAAATTAATGGGTTTCTATTCAGGTAATGTGTGCCTATAATATGCATTACCTCTTGAAACATTTTCTTGGTGATAAGAAATTGAAGATATATATGCTGTTGGATATCATTTGTTATTTTGAGACTTGCCACCCTCTATTTGCTGTGAAGGTATTAAAATCCCATATTCGATAGAATTCTTACTAAAATGCATATTATTCTAGTTGAAATACCTAATCACTAGTTTGAAGGGACTTGCCGATGCTTGGTCATGGAGTCATACAGCATGGAAACAGGCCCTTTGGCCCAATTTGCCCATGCTGACTGGGTTTCCTAAACTGACCAGTCCCATTTACCTGCATTTGGCCATATCTCTCTCAACCTTTTCTATCCATCTACCTATACAAATGTCTTTAAAATTTTGTATTTGTACCTGCCCCAACCACTTGCTCTGGCATTTCATTTCATAAAATTGGTATGAGTTAAGTAAAAATGAACAAACAGTGCAGTGGCTCTTTATTCAGCCTTAAATTAAGTACAGAAATTACAAAACTAGTTTATATTTGAAATCTGTACAGAAAGATCCATGAAACTAGTGTATAAATGCAACTGTTGTGCAGAGATAGTGAAGCACTTTTACAAAATACTGGAGGATGTACTCTTTATACGCTCAGAGGTAACGAGCAGAACAAATGACCGTACTCCAAAATTAATTGCAGAACTTGATTCATAAGTTTTTAGAGCTCAAGGGAATTATTGGACTTGTATGTAATTTAACTTTGATAAAAAGTGGCTCCTTTTTAAAAGATTATTCATTTAATAACAACATGAAAAGAACTAAGTTGGTTCACAGCAGCAAGTTGGAAGCTCTCTCAATTGTTTGACAAAGAGGCACGGTTGACTTTTGTCTTAAGTGCTGTGTATTGGTACAGCTGATAAATTTGAACTGCTCAAGAGTTTACACTCAGACGCTCTTCTAGCCACCAGACTATTCAATCATGGCCATTTTCATAGCAATAGCTCTGTAATTGAAATGCAGGCCCTTAGTTTTGCGTGTATGGCATGTTGCACCAGTCTGATTAAAATGCAGCTACATTATTAGAGATAAAAATGGGAATGAACTGGAATTCAATATTGGGGAGCAATTCGTGCAAATTCTTATAAAGCCCTAGTTAGATCACCTGCACATTATGATCAGTTCTAGGAAATACACCTAGTGATATATCAGACTTGAGCAAATGCAGGGTAAAGCTCAGTTAGTCAGATGGCTAGTTTGCATTTGCAGAGTAACGTGAACAGAGCGGGTTCAATTCCACATTTGACTGAAATCACCATGAAGGTCCTGCTTTGTTGACCTTGCCTGAGGCATAGTGACCCACTGCTTAAACTACCATCAGTCGTGTTTTTCTAACTTAGAGCAGTGCTGTGGTCTGGTAAGACTATGGTAACTTCAGGGTAAATTTAGACCAAGAATTATTTGAGCTACACGAAAAGATTACACAAATTAGTGTTGTATTCCCTAGAGTTGAGAATTATGAGGATCTGATCCTGGCTTTTTGGGGTATTGAGGGAAATTAAGGTATAGCAGGATGACTTGTGCTGTTTCAAAACCGAGGATGCGAAGGCATTGTCTATAAGTTAAAGCTTTCAGGAAATACTTTGAAATGCAGATGGTAGTTTAGAGGTTCAGAACTCTGACAAATTGAAGTTGATGCTGTATTTGCAACTTGAAAATGTGTGGAAGTTTTCTGTCAACCAAAGATAGTTATGGACATAGAATGAAGGTGAGTATGTGGAGTTAGGATGCAAATCAGTTGTGACTGCAATGAATGGCAAAATGGGTCAAGTGACCTACTCCTGTTTCTGGTGGATCAAATCACATACTTTCAAAAATATTATTTGATTATTTTAAATTCTTCAAGGATCAGACTTATTTTTGTTTCATAGGTTACTGAAGAACTGTGACAATGAAAGTTTGAACATTACTGTGCCTTTGAGGATGATTGAGACCTTTTCCTCAGAAAAAATATATATGCCCATTGTACAGGATGCCAATATTGTAGCATCATTGATTGAACAAATATTGCACTACATGATTCAGAAAGGTTAGTGACTTCTAATAACATGATAGAAGTCTTTTCAGAATATGTTTTAAAAGTGTCTAAAACTGCTCGTATCCTCTTACTAGGTTTCAATGATGTAAATAATTTTTTTAACTTAGTCTTGCTTACTGATTTTGGTTTTCAACATTTATCCATAGAATACAGACGTAGCTACCTAATGGCAGCAAAGCATGCCAGTGTTATCATTTAAATTTAATCTATGGTGATATCAATTCTATCTATCATTTGTCTTGTTGGTCTGACCTGCTTGTTTGTATATTATAAATGTCATTTTTGTTTTTTAAAAAAAATGCAGTTGTGCCAGATTTGATTTATAAGTGTGCTCTCCTAAACAAGCTTTCAATTGCCTGAACTAGGCAACATTTATTCTTGAACTTTAGAACCCCAATTTTTACAATGGCAAATACCTTGTAGTCAGCTTCCCGTACATTTTGAGCAAAAAATCCAAAGTTATATTTCAATTATGCATGTTTTCTAAATGATCATGTTTTTGGAAAGATTATTTTCGACGCAGTAATAGAATCTCCTATCGGCTATATTGATGTAAAACACTTAAACCGCTGATTGTTTTCCACTGTGTGCTTTCCGAATGATGTACAAATTCCCAATGTGTAGATATTTGAAATTGTGAGGGACTGCCTATCAGCGCATATTGTATATTGTGAGGATATTTGGTATATGGTTGAACATTCATTTTTGAATAGGAACCAAATAAATTTAATAAATTTTAAATCCGGTCGATTTGCCAATCTTTGTGTTCAAATTCCCATTGTTTCTTGATGAGCGCATTTCTAACAATTGGAGCATAGCTTCATAAAATTTTTAGTGTTTATTTTTGCTGATTGTTCTTTCTCAACCCAGTCGACCAAGCCTTGACCTAATCTGTGCATCTGTTTTCTTGCCTAATTGTCAATCCATATTAAGAAATAATAGCAACCAAAATTGGCAAGTCCCAACAAAAAGATTTATTTTGATTCTCTTGAAACATTTTGGGCTTCCAGGAGCAAGATACATTTTTGAACTAATTAAGATTGGAGTTGAACATGGGTACCTAAAGGGGTTAAATTTAAAATTGGTCAGGTATGATGGTTTATATTTTCCAAGTGTCTGTCTTGATCTTAAACAATTGACTTAACATATATAATGTTGTTCCATTGTTGTGAATTGCATTTATTGTACTGAGTCCTAAGTTAGGTTTTGTTCCAGCCAGAAATAAGTCTGAATTTGGGAAAAATGGAGCTTCAATTATCCCGATTATCGACTGTTTGCTTGGAGAAAGTTAGGGCTGAATTGCACTTCATCTTGATTGGCAATATGTTAACAAATGCCCATTTAGTTTCTTCTAAGTGTGCTGAGTATGCCAGAAGGATTAGCACTTGGGTAAGAATTTAATGGCTAGTGGCACAGAACCTGAGGTCAACATAATACATGTATTGTTGATTTATTGTTGACAGCAACAGATTTCTTGGGGAATAAAGTATTTAGTTCCTATTAACAAATTAAAGGGAATTATACAATGTCTTTTTTTTGGCTAGACTTGTTAACACATCTTTTATTTTATTGCAGGTTACTACAAATCACTTTACATGTTAATTAATCATAGGCTTCCATCAAGTTTAGAATATTCTGATGTTTCACGAATTTCACATGTACCGCTTGCAGTTACACTCTTGGAGAATTTCCTGAAGCCATTGCACTTTCAATATGCCTCCTGCCCAGAAGGGTCAAGGTAAGAACAAGTTCAAGTATGAAAATTTCAAATAAAGAATCAACTTGATGCTCGCTTGAGACAAGTTTGAATCATGAATGCTGAGGCTATGTTGCCAGAGGATAGCACATTGCTGCTGCAGTGTAATGTTCTATGGTACACAGTTGTCTATTAGTGGCTCTTATTTCACATTATGCTGTGCATTTAATTTTGCAACTATGCAAATCACTGGAATGCTGAAGTCAACCTGCTTGCTTTTCCACTGAGGTAATTAGTAATAATAATTTGTTTTCATCTATTTTACCTGTAAGAGCAAGCAATGCAGTAACTTCATTAGCATCAATTTATTCTGTAAGGCGGATGTGTGACTCAGAAAATTGCACCTGGTGGTATTCTCATGTATCTGCTGCCTTTGTCCTTCTAGCTGGTAGAAATCATGTAGTTGGAGCACACTGCTGCCACTGTGTTGCATTGGAGTGAGTCAGTTTCAGTGTTGGATAGGATGCAAGCTAAGCATTCTTTTTAACCCTAAATAGTGTTGAGCTTTTGAGTGTTGTTGGAGTAGCACCAATCCAGGGAAGTAGAGAATACGCAGGAGCGTATAAATAAAGAAGCAGAAGGCACTTGACCGCTTGATTGAATCTGCTCCAGTAGACACAAGTATCATGATTGATGTGACTACTCCATAATCCCACCTACTCTCATAACCTTTCACCCTTTCACTTAATGCAAATCTGTTGAGCTTTGCCTTAAAAATATTTTAAAAATTGGTTCCATTTCCTTTTGAGAGTTGCAAAGGCACTCAACCTTATGAGAAAATTACTACATTCCTGTTTTAAATTAGTGATTCTTATCTTTAAACAGTGACCTGTGTTTCTCCTTAATTGTTTTCGCGTAGATCTCCAAGGTCTGTGCAGCGGTAGCTTCTAGAACTGGAGCTCAATATGTCGACGTGCTGATTGCCAATGTGCAGAACCTCTGAGCAACTGTGTACTTTAGATGGAATTTTGATATTGACCCCTAGTTCTCGATTCTCCCACCAGAGAAAACATCCTTTCCTCATCCACCTTGTCAACATCTCTCAGGCTCTTGCATTGCTCGATAAAGTTGCTTCTTGCTCTTCTAAACTCCAGCAGATATCAGCTTAATCTGTCCAAAATTTCCCCATAACGCACTGCTTTTGGGTATGACTGTAGTAAAATTCCCTGATTTGCTTCCAATGTATGTCCTTCATCTTTAGGACTAATGCTGTGCAAACCATTCCAGATCCTGGCCATTGCCCATCCAACTGCAATCTCACTACTTCTGATTTCAATTTCTTTTGCAGTCAATAATGTTTGCTGATTTGCATAATTACTTGCTGTATTCACAGGCGATTCATACTCATAGGGCGTCCACATCTGTCTGGTCCTGAGACTGCAATCTATTACCATGCAATAATATGCTTCTTTTTCATTCTTCCTGCCAGAGTAGAGAACTTCAGCTTCGCACATTATACTTCACTTGTCAGATCTTGCCTATTCACTTCATGTATTTTCATTCCTCTGAAATCTTAATATGTCCTGTCTAAAAATTAGTTTCCTACCTATCTTAGAATCATTAGAATAATCAACTGAGGGAAAGCTATGCCTGAAAAATTTGAGTTCTTTGAGGAAATACGAGCAAGGTAGATAAAGGTGAGCCAGTAGATGCAATAGGCTTTTGATAAGCTGCCCACAGGTATGGTTACTTAATAAAATTTGAAAGTGGAGTCGCAGGTAGATGGGATAGTGAAGAAGGTGTTCGGTAGAGTCCTAGAGATGTACAGCATGGAAACAGACCCTTCGGTCCAACCTGTCCATGCTGACCAGATATCCCAACCCAATCTAGTCCCACCTGCCAGCCCCCGGCCCATATCCCTCCAAACCCTTCCTATTCAGATACCCGTCCAAATGCCTCTTAAATGTTGCAATTGTACCAGCCTCCACCACTTCCTCTGGTAGCTCTTTCCATACACATACCACCCTCTGCGTGAAAATATTGCCCCTGAGGTCTCTTTTATATCTTTCCCCTCTCACCCTAAACCTATGCCCTCTAGTTCTGGACTCCCCCACCCCAGGGAAAAGACTTTGCCTATTTA
>NC_057714.1:101490287-101495248 GCF_004010195.1 Chiloscyllium plagiosum | reverse complement strand
GGGGGTCTATAATACAATCCCAATAAGGTGATCATCCCTTTCTTAGTTCTCAGTTCCATTCAAATAACTTCCCTGGATGTATTTCTGGGAATATCCTCCCTCAGCACAGCTGCAATGCTATCCCTTATCAAAAATCCACTCCTCCTCCTCTCTTGCCTCCCTTTCTATCCTTCCTGTAGCATTTGTATCCTGGAACATTAAGCTGCCAGTCCTGCCCATCCCTGAGCCATGTTTCTGTAATTGCTATGATATCCCAGTCCCATGTTCCTAACCATGCCCTGAGTTCATCTGCCTTCCCTGTTAGGCCCCTTGCATTGAAATAAATGCAGTTTAATTTATTAGTCCTACCTTGTCCCTGCCTGGCCTGACTATTTGACTCGCTTCTGTTCTCAACTGTACCAGTCTCAGATTGATCTCTTTCCTCACTATCTCACTGAGTCCCACTCACCCCACCTTACTGGTTTAAATCCTCCTGAGCAATTCTAGCAAATCTCCCTGCCAGTATATTAGTCCCCTTTCAATTTAGGTGCAATCCATCCTTCTTGTACAGGTCACTTCTATCCCAAAAGAGATTCCAATGATCCAAACATGTGAATCCTTCTCCCATACAACAGCTCCTCAGCCATGCATTCATCTGCTCTATCCTCCTATTCCTGCCCTCACTAGCTTGTAGAACTGGGAGTAATCCAGATATTACTCCCCTTGAGGATTTCCTTTTTAAATTCCTGCCTAACTTTCTGTAATCTCCATTCAGAATCTCACAGAATCTCAACCTTTTCCCTTCCTATATCGATGGTTCCAATGTGGGCAGTGACCTCTTGCTGGCCCCTCTCCCCTGAGAACATTCTGCACCTCTCTGAGACATCCTTGATCCTGGTACCAGGGAAACAACACCATTCTGCTTTTTCTCTGCTGGCCACAGAAACGTCTGTCTGTACCTCGGACTACAGAATCCCCAAACACAATTGATCTTTTAGAAGCCGACGTACCCCTCGTTGCATTAGAGCCAGTCTCAATACCAGAAACTTGTCTGTTCGTGCTACGTTCCCCTGAGAATCCATCACCCCCTACATTTTCCAAAACCGTATACCTGTTTGAAATGGGTATATCCACAAAAGACTCCTGCCCCAGCTGCTTACCTCTCTTACCCTTCCTGGAGTTGACCCATCTATGCGACTGTATCTGAGACTTTTCCCCTTTCCTATAACTGCCATCCATTACACACTGTTGCTGTTGCAAATTCCTCATCGCTCCTATCTGTCTCATCAGATCGAATGGATCGGTTGAAAAGATTCACATCCAACAGCATTTATGGCAGATATAATCCACAGTAATATTTATATTCTCTTTAAACTCCCACATCTGACAAGAAGCACATATTACTGCAAAGGCCATTTTTGCTCCTTCACAATCTACAGCCCCAGAAAATAACACCATCTTATTCTTCTGCAAAACACTGCACCAGGTTAAATTAATAGCTATGGCTTATATTTTAAGTTTAATCAAGAGACTTATCTCCAAAAACACATAATCGAGAAAGAACCCACTGTACTCGCTAATGCAGCCTTTCTCTTGGACGGACTTAAAACAACAATGAACTTATCTGATTCTGTGTTGCGAACTTCGCCCAAACCGGTTCCCCCAAGATTAGTTTTGAAATTTACTGTTAATTTTCTCAGATGCACCCCGATGTCCAGTGACACATGAATTCAAAAACAGCAACATGCTTTTGTTTATTGGTCAGAGCGTTGACTACAGGAGTTGCGAGGTCATGTTGTGGTTGTACAAGACATTGATTAGGCCACTTCTGGAATATACAGTGCAATTCTGGTCTCCTTCGTACCAGAAGGATGTTGTGAAACCTGAAAAGGTTCAGAAAAGATTTACAAGGATGTTGCCAGGGTTGGAGGATTTGAGCTACAGGGAGAGGTTGAACAGGCTGGGGCTGTTTTCCCTGGAGCGTCAGAGGCTGAGGAGTGACCTTGGAGGTTTATAAAATCATGTGGGGCATGGATAGGATAAATAGACAAAGTCTTTTCCCTGGGGTGGGGGAGTCCAGAACTAGAGGGCATAGGCTTAGGGTGAGAACAGAAAGATATAAAAGAGACCTCAGGGGCAACTTTCTCAATCGGAGGGTAGTTGTTTTAAAAAATTCTCAAGGTCAGGTTCGTAGGAGAGTAGTCTGACACAGAACAAACGACCAAGAGGCGAGTCTGCTCGAATATGGGCATTTTATTCCCCGCAGCGTCGCCACAACTAGGTCTCATACAACGGGTCTGGCTTATACTCACTCTACATGTTACCGGAACTGGGAGCCGTCAGTTCTCGTAGAGCGGTTGCCAACAACCCACGCTCGGCGGTTAAACGTAACCCCGGAGCAGACTCACCGAACTGGAGACTTTTCCAGCTGATATAACAGCAGAGCAAGGCTAAAAAACACATTCCATTCTGGTTACATACAGATAAGAAGATTCACACGGGGAGGTGTGTAATAAGATTCACACGGGACTAAGCAACACCTCCATTCCGGTTAGATTCACACATGTATTGGGACATAATTTTTAACCGTTTCACCACAGTAGTATGTGTATGGAATGAGTTGCCAGAGGAAGTGGTGGAGGCTGGTTCAATTGCAACATGAAAAAGGCATTTGGATGGGTATATGAATAGGAAGGGTTTGGAGGGATATGGGCTGGTGCTGGCAGGTGGGACTAGGTTGGTTTGGGATATCTGGTCGGCATGGACGAGTTGGACCGAAGGATCTGTTTCAGTACTGTACATCTTTATGACTCTGTGACTGTCTGACTCTATGGAGCCTATGATGTTGGGATAGTACATTAGTATCAATAGAGGATTGGCTATCAGAGATCAGAGTTGGGTTAAAATGGGTGTTTTCAAGATGGCAGCCTGTGGTGAGTAGAATAGTATAGGGATCAGTGTTAGGGTCACATTATTTACGATATAAATCACTTGGATGATGAAAGTTAATTTACTATCACCAAGTATATGCATAACACAAAAATAAGTGGGAAGGCAAACAGTGAGGATGATGCAAGATCTACGGAGGGATTTAGACAGGTTAGACAGTCGGCAAAACGTAGCAGCTGGAATACAGTCTGGGAAAATGAGAGGTTATGGACTTTGGTGAGAAGAAAAGAGGTGCTTGATTATAATTTAAATAATTGAATCACAGAATCATTATACTGCCGAAGGAGGTATATCTGCCCACTGTGTCTGTACCAGTACTTTACCTCGTGCTGATCTTTCTCCCACTTAAATGGAGAAAGACTGTGGAATGCAATAGAACAGAGAATTGGTGATCCTCATGCATGAATGATAAAAAGCTAGCATGAGTGAGTTTTAAGATTTATAGCTCAGGGTGAGCTTCTGGATGTAGGTTTGCTCGCTGTAGAATTCTTGAAGATCATTGAAGACACCAACATAAAAGAGGATGAACTAATGGTCTCCAGTTCGCATCCATCAACATCAACCTGGCTAAGGAAACGCTAACCACACTATTAGAAGAACCAAAGACACATGCACCAAATGCCACCAAGTTCTTCAGCAAGGGCAGTATCGTCATGCTAGTGGACCTCTGCCTTACCACCTACTCCACCTTCAACAACAAAACCTACAGACAAACCAATGGAACAGCCATGGGATCTCCGATATCAGGGTTCTTAGCAGAGGCAGTCATGCAGAGACTCATCAAACAGCTCTGCCAACCAACCAACCCAAACCTTGGGTCTGCTACGTGGATCACACCTTTGTCATCACGAAACAAAACAAATTAGAGGAAACGTTCAAGACCATCAATAATACCCTTACTGGCATAAAATTCACTAAAGAGGAGGAAAACAACAACAAATTGCCATTTCTAGAATCACAGTAGAGTGAACAGCCAATAGGGAACTTCAAAACAGCGTCTACAGGAAAACAACACATACGGGCCAAATATGGAACTACAAAAGCAATCCACAAATGAAGCTGATTTCAATGAATCATCACACACTGAAGCACAGTGCAATTACACAGAGCAGGGGAAAATCACTTGAACAGTATATTCAAAATGAATGGGTACCCAATGAACAGAGTCCGCCGATTTCTCAGCAACAAACCCAAACAAGCAGACAAAACATGCCCAAAACCCTAGCCACTCTCCCCTACGTGAAAGACGTCTTGGAAATGACTGCCAGACTACTCAGACCCCTTGGCATCATGGTAGCACATAAACCCACCAATACACTAAAACAACAGCTAATGAACTTGAAAGACCCTTTTCAGACAACAAGCAAAACTAATGTAATTTACAAAATACCTTGCATTAACTGTAATGAACACTACATTGGACAAACAGGCAGAAAATTAGCCACCAGGATACATGAACAACAATTAGCCACAAAAAGACATGAGATGGAAATGTGTTGCTGGAAAAGCGCAGCAGGTCAGGCAGCATCTAGGGAACAGGAGAATCGACGTTTCGGACATTAGCCCTTCTTCAGGAATGAGGAAAGTTGGTCCAGCAGGCTAAGATAAAAGATAGGGAGGAGGGACTTGGAGGAGGGGCGTCGGAAATGTGATAGGTGGAAAGAGGTCAAGGTGAGGGTGATAGGTCAGACTGGGGGGGGGGCGGAGAGGTCGGGAAGAAGATTGCAGGTTAGGAAGGCGGTGCTGAATTCGATGGATTTGACTGAGACAAGGTGGGGGGAGGGGAAATACCTTGTCTCAGTCAAATCCATCGAACTCAGCACCGCCTTCCTAACCTGCAATCTTCTTCCCGACCTCTCCGCCCCCACCCCAGTCTCACCTATCACCCTCACCTTGACCTCTTTCCACCTATCACATCTCCGACGCCCCTCCCCCAAGTCCCTCCTCCCTACCTTTTATCTTAGCCTGCTGGACAAACTGTCCTCATTCCAGAAGAAGGGCTTATGCCCGAAACGTCAATTCTCCTGTTCCCT
>NC_057714.1:101463799-101489681 GCF_004010195.1 Chiloscyllium plagiosum | reverse complement strand
GAATTGACGTTTCGGGCATTAGCCCTTCTTCAGGAATGGGGAAAGTTTGTCCAGCAGGGTAAGATAAAAGGTAGGGAGGAGGGACTTGGGGGAGGGGCGTCGGAAATGTGATCGGTGGAAAGAGGTCAAGGTGAGGGTGATAGGCCAGACTGGGGTGGGGGCAGAGAGGTGGGGAAGAAGATTGCAGGTTAGGAAGGCGGTGCTGAGTTCGATGGATTTGACTGAGACAAGGTATTTCCCCTCCCCCCACCTTGTCTCAGTCAAATCCATCGAATTCAGCACCGCCTTCCTAACCTGCAATCTTCTTCCCGACCTCTCCGCCCCCACTCCCGTCTGACCTATCACCCTCACCTTGACCTCTTTCCACCTATCACATTTCCGACGCCCCTCCCCCAAGTCCCTCCTCCCTACCTTTTATCTTAGCCTGCTGGACAAACTTTCCTCATTCCTGAAGAAGGGCTTATGCCCGAAACGTTGATTCTCCTGTTCCCTAGATGCTGCCTGACCTGCGCTTTTCCAGCAACACATTTCCATCTCTGATCTCCAGCATCTGCAGACCTCACTTTCTCCACAAAAAGACATGACCCAATCTCACTAGTATCCTTACATACGGATGAGGAAGGACAACACTTCGACTGGGACAACACATCCATCCGAGGTCAAGCCAAACAGAGACATGCAGAGAGTTCGTAGACGCATGGCATTCCAACTCTATCGACAAACACATTGACTTTGACTTGGATCCCATTTACCACTCACTGAGAAAAAGAACAGGAAGTGACATCACCATAAGAAATGACATCAAGAACCCAAGGAAATCCAAACACAAATGGAAAGCAGGCTACACCACCAGTGCTTCATTCGGAGGCTAAATGAAGATGTTGCCTAGTATGGTGACGAAACGTCTGAAAACGAACCTTCCAGCCTAGCAAGCAAACCTACATCCATAGGTAGCATTGAGTTCAGTGGGTAATTGGGAAGGCAAATGGACTGTATTTCAACTGGATTGAAATATAAACACAGGGATGTCTTGGTAAAATTGTACAATGCACAAATCAGACCACAGCTGAAAAAACCTGTGGGTCTCGTATCAAAGAAAAGATAGCCTGGCATTGGAGGGGCTATGGGGTATACTGGGCTGACAGCAGGTTTGGAGGAGGCCTTATGTTGAGGTGTTGAAAAGTTTGAGCCTGTGCACGTTTGTGTTTTGATGAATAAGAGACTACTTTATTGAAACACAAGATTCTTGAGAGACTTCTCACTTTTTCATATATACATGAAGTGGATGGAATGACTAAAGATATGATTGCTAAATTTAAGACCTTGCATTAATCGCTGATGAACACCACTTGTTGCATCTTGCCAACTAGAAAAAAACGCATTTATTCCTACTGTTTACTGCCAGCTCGCTGATAACATAGCACTTGACTTCAATGCCTGCTGCACTGCATGCTTACTTTTAAGCTACTAGTGTACAAGGGCAGCCAGGTCTGGTTGTACCTCCCTTTTCCAAATTTGTCACCAGTCTGCTTTCCTGTTATGGCTACGCCCATTTATCCAGGTACGGCACCTATTATGCATTTGCCCGCTCAGTAAACTTGTCCAAATCTCTCAAATATCTGTGTATCCTTCTCAAAGTTCATCCTACCCTGGATTGTATTGAATCCAAACTTGGAGATATTACATTTCATTCCCTCATCTAAACCATTAACAGGGAATCACAGTAGCTCAGTGGTTAACATTACTGTCTCACAGCACCAGCGACATGGGTTTGATTCCAGCCTTGGGCAACTTGCAGAGTTTGCATGTTCTCCCTGTGTCAGTGTGGGTTTCCTCTGGATGCTCCGGTTTCCTCCCACTTTCTGAAGATGTGCAGGTTAGATGGATTGGCCATGGTAGATACAGGATTATGGAGATGGAGTGGCAGGGATGGATCTGTCTGGGATGCTTTTTGGAGGGTTGGTGCAGACTCAACGGGCAGAATAGCTTCTTTACCCACTGTAACGATTCTAATCTATCATGATAAGCTTGGGTCCAAGCGCTGATGCCTGTGGTACCCTACTAGTCACTGCTGCCACTCCTGCACTTCCTTCCTGAATGTTTTACTTCGTGTGATGGTCAGCCATCCCCTTTCTGTCTGTATAATCCTTAACTGTAGTGTGACCACCTCGCTAAACATGTTATCCACAACATTCTCAGCATCACGGATGCTCAACAGTGAGTCGACCCATAGCTCCAGCTCTGAAAAGCGGTAGACCAGTAGCTGCACATGTAGTCGTCATTGATGACTGGAAGTGTCCCTTATTTCCCATATTGCACAAGAGGAGTACACCAATGGTGTCAGCATGACTTCTATCTAGATTAAGCAGAAATTTCTCCAGTTTATTACTTGGATGGATGAAGGTCTGTTATCTCAATATGGGCCAGCAGCCTCTGTAGATTAGTTCATTTTTAGGTACAAATTGAGTTTCTTCACTGAACTATGTCAGGAGGATAAAAATCTAAGAGTTGCACCATTGCAGTTTTTAAAAGGGGGGGATCTTGTAGAATTTGTCATCTTTGTTTGCCATCAGGTAGTGTTTCTATTACCAGCTGAACTTAATTTTGCTGTAGTTCCTGAAATTTGAATGCATTTATTTGTGCAGGCATCAGGTTTTTGCTGCGTTGGCAAAAGAGTTTTTCACTGCACCCTTCACAGACCAGATCTACAACTTCCTTGTTCCAGCACTGTCTGCAAGAGCTTCCTTTCCGTATGTGTCTTTTTTGAGTGCACTGTTAATACCAAACATGACCTCGTCAGTAGGACTCACTTTTACCAGGGATATGGCACCTTGGCTTCTGTACTTTGTTCTTGCTGTTGGAGAATCGCAAATAGGTATGATATTTTTCCTTCAGCTTGTATAGTATATTGAAGAAGCATGTTGCAATCATTTTATGCTGTGCTTGCCTTGAGTGACCTAGTAATGTTTTTTTAAAGTTTCAATTGCGATATATCCCATTGACTGGCTTTGAGATCTATGTTCTCTTGGAATGCAATACTTTAAACAAGTTTTTAAAACTTTAATTTTGTTCTTTACATACTTGGAAGCATTGAATTGGGACCAGTCCATTATCCACGTGACATTCATGCTGCTTCCTTTTCTGTTTGTGTACTTTCACATGGCTGAAAACTTGTGTTTGATGACTAAAGCATGTGATGATCGATTTTCATTAACTGGTTGGGTCGAACAGCCAAGTTGCTCTTGAGCATAAGACATTTTTTGCATGAACTGTTTAAGTATAAGTTTGTCACCTTGCCATCTTCCTCCTTATTTTTATGGAGCACTGCTATTTCTTTATTCTTTGTGTCAATAAGTGGCAGTAACCTTTGTTGTATCTTTTCATCTTAAAATTAGGGATTCTGTCTGAGGATGGAATGCTTGTGTACTTAAGGATGGTGCAGATTCTTTTACCACAGTTACCTGTTTCATTGACTGGTTCAAATAGCAGAGAAATTGGCAGTGACTCTGAAAATGAAGAGGAGGAGGAGCGTAAAATGATAACCAATAACGTAAGACAAATCCAGAATTGTTGTGATACATATGTATTGTGGTGCTAATCAATTGAAGAAGTAACAAAAAATATTGATGAGGGCAGAGCAGAAGATGTGATCTATATGGACTTCAGTAAGGCATTCGACAAGGTTCCCCATGAGGGACTGGTTTGCAAGGTTAGATCTCACGGAATACAGGGAGAACTATCCATTTGGATACAGAACTGGCTCAAAGGTAGAAGACAGAGGGTGGTGGTGGAGGGTTGTTTTTTAGACTGGATGCCTGTGACCACAAGGATCGGTGCTGGGTCCTCTATGTTTTGTCATTTACATAAATGATTTGGATGCGAGCATAAGAGGTACAGTTAGTAAGTTTGCAGATGACACCAAAATTGGAGGAGGCGTTTGGTATGCTTTCCTTTCTTGGTCAGAGTATTGAGTACAGAAGTTGGGAGGTCATGTTGTGACTGTACAGGACATTGGTTAGGCCACTGTTGGAATATTGCGTGCAATTCTGGTCTCCTTCTTATCGGAAAGATGTTGTGAAACTTGAAAGGGTTCAGAAACAATTTAAAAGGATGTTGCCAGGGTTGGAAGATCTGAGCTACAGGGAGAGGCTGAACAGGCTGGGGCTGTTTTCCCTGGAGCGTCGGAGGCTGAGAGGTGATCTTGTAGAAGTTTACAAAATTGTGAGGGGCATGGATAGGATAAATAGACAAAATCTTTTCCCTGGGGTGGGGGAGTCCAGAACTAGAGGGGATAGGTTTAGGGTGAGAGGGGAAAGATATAAAAGAGACCTCAGGGGCAACATTTTCATCCAGAGGGTGTACGTGTATGGAATGAGCTTCCAGAGGAAGTGGTGGAGGCTGGTCCAATTGCAACATTTAAGAGGCATTTGGATGGGTATATGAATAGGAAGGGTTTGGAGGGATATGGGCCGGGTGCTGCCAGGTGGGACTAGATTGGGTTGGGATATCTGGTCGGCATGGATGGGTTGGTCCGAAGGGTCTGTTTCCATGCTGTACATCTCTGACTCTATGACTCTAATTACTGTATAAGTTCTCGCTGAGCCTGATCCAATGCTTGCCTAATATCTACATGACCTTGCTTTATAGTGAAGATTGTTGCATAATAATCAGACATTATACCTATTAAACCAGTTGTGGCCAAGTCTTCTGCAACATTTGAACAGCACTTGAAGTCTACTAATTGAGCAGACGCAAAGGATTGCACCAGGTCCTTGCTACTGTTTATTTACTCTCTGTAGATGCATAGGAGAGCTATTTGTAAAATGGAATTAAGCTGCTTAAGTATGTGGTATAATGAGGTTTGAAATAGTAAATTATTTTTAAGAAGCTTGTTTCTTCAAAAACATGCACACTGAGGGCTACTGGGAAAAAATGGCAATGTATGATAAAACCAAATGGTTCATCTGGAGGAGGTCCACTGGTATCGACATAAAGGGCAAAAAGATCTTTTTTTTATCCTACAACGCTCTGGCTCAGTAATTCAACTGTATTGGATTCAATTCTGTGATTCACTGTCACCAAACCTGAAGCACAATTTGTGCTTTTTAATCAAAAACATCATAGCAAATTCATTTGACATTGATTTTACTACTTATCTCACGAGAAGAATTCTCTAGTTCTCAATTCTGAGAACTTTTTCCCGTCTGATTTGCGGTTTTTTAAAAAAAAATCTCGTACTGTTGATTTTCTGTTTATCACCCTTAAACTTTTTCCCCCCCCATTGTTCGACATTTTACCAACTGCTTTATCATGACCAAAATGTGAAACACTGGCACATTGAAAATAAATGCAATTAATTATGAGTTTTCTTCAAATTTAGCGATTTGTTTTTAAACAAAATTTAGAATGTTCAGGGTATGATGTTTTAATGTGGAAATAAAATAATTTGTTCCTTTTATAAAATATGTGCTGATATTTCTTATTTGGTTCTGTTTCAAGGACGATGGTAGAATTTCAATAAGTTTAATTACTGCAGAATGTCTCAAGAAGTTGGACACTAAACAGCAGACTAATGCCCTGCTCAATCTGGTATGGAAGGAATCTGTGAGTGAAGATGTTTTCACAATGATGGCGTCTATTTGTCATACCCTGATGGTACAGCACAGAATGATGGTTCCAAAAATCAGGTAAAGCAGATCATCTTGGAAGGTTAGATTTATTTGTAAATTATACTAAAGTTAACTCTGGGGTCAAACCGTAATGCACATTAATCTCTCAATAGGATTCCATAATCCCTGATTTTAAAAATGGTCCTTTATCCATTTCAGTCCACAATCAAAATGTAGAAAATTTTCTTCACATCTATAGCAGGTAGAATTGTCTAAATAGATTAGACCTAGCCCATCTCATATTCCTAGTGTGTCAAAGTTAGTCTGTCAGGGCATTGTCAGATTAGCAGACAAATTTAAGGTTTTTCATAAAACAAGCAAACTAATCACACTGACTTTCAAACAAGATTTGGAGATTGAAAATGTGCATTGTTTCAACAATTTCCAATTTAATCTGAAGACAGACAAAGTGCTTGCATCTGTACTACATAGCTTGCTTTTCTCTGGAAGAGATTGCTAACTGGAAGTTGATTGGATGCCATTCTGCATCAAGCATGGCTGACCAGGAAGGATCTACTCGTTGACTAGTTGTCCACAAGGCTGCCATGTGAGCACTGCTTCCATTGCTATAACAGTGTTCATATGAGGGTGGTTTCTGCTATGTGGCCAGAAGGTTTTCTGTGCTTACAATATGCATGGTGGAGATAGGGAAGCACTAACATCCTCCTCCATTGGCTATGAGTATTTGGATAACAAGTCAGTTTAATCCAAGTGTTGTTGTCTTGAATAGAGTATCACTCTGCCAAATGTGAAAAATATCTTCAGTTTGTGTATAATATTGGGTTGCAATTGTTGACTTGACTTGATTTGACTTGATCAAGTGAAACCTGGCCTAAGAGACATATTTTTGCTATTTGCTTACCCTGGTGGAGGAAGTCAATAACTGAATTATTCTCAAAGGGCTGCCAGTGTACTTTTATGAAAGAACAACAAACTTTATCACATACAGAAAAGACTAATTTACATTACTCAATGACTAGTTGAAATTATTATTACAAGTATTAGAAATGGAATCAACCTTTTTACCCTTAACAGCAGTCTTACATGTGTTGAAATTTCCAATTCCCTGCCTTATCCCTGTAACTCTATTACCTTATTAATTAAAAATCTGTCTATTTCAGCCTTGAATATACTAATATCCTGAACAGGTCTTCATCTTAAAGAATTGTACAGATTTGATGACCTGATGTTCGTGAGAATCCCCTGTCTCAGGTGTGAATTGTGCCACTGGTACACATCCCATATTCCCTAGTCCTGGTGCATTGCCCTCTTTGCATCAAATTCCTATTTTGAATCAAATGCCCAGATAAAGTCACTTGGTTATTGTCTCACTGAAAGTCTGTCTCTCTCACTGACTGTTTTCCTTATTGATCTGATCTGATCTGATCAAATCAAGTCAAATCAAATCAAACATGAAGCCATACTTCGCTCTGTCCACTTTGGAATGTGCATTTCCAAATTGTTTATCATGTTATATCTCACTGGGCTGAAAATGTGTTGCTGGAAAAGCGCAGCAGGTCAGGCAGCATCCAAGGAGCAGGAGAATCGACGTTTCAGGCATAAGCCCTTCTTCAGGAAGAAGGGCTCATGCCCGAAACTTTGATTCTCCTGTTCCTTTGATGCTGCCTGACCTGCTGCGCTTTTCCAGCAACACATTTTCAGCTCTGATTTCCAGCATCTGCAGTCCTCACTTTCTCCCAGAAGATTTTATATCTCACTGGGGTTGAGCACTGGAAATCTAGCCCTCACTATTCTTGGAGTCCTGAAAACGTTAACGACTTTAAAAAGCATTTTTATCTAAGTCAGGATCACTTAAATTATTCTCTCAAACTTTCCGCTGAGTTCATAATGTTAATTCCCTTTGCTATCTCTGCACTACATTGGACAAAGTGGCAGAAAAGTAACCACCAGGATACATGAACATCAACTAGCCTCAAGATGACATGACTTTCTCTCACTAGTAATCTTACATACAGATAAGGAAGGACACCATTTTGATTGGGTCAACATATCCATCCTAAGACGAGCCAAACAGAGACACGCACAAGAATTGCTAGAAGCATGGCATTCCAACCAGAACTCTATCAACAAACACGTATTTGGACCCCATTTACCACCCCCTGAGAAAAAGAATAGGAAATGAAGCCACCACAGGAAATTCCAGAAGAGGCCTCTCCAATGTCCTGTACAACCTCCAACATGATGTCCCAACTCTTGTACTTGAAGAATTGAATAATGAAGGCAAGTGTGCCAAGCGCCTTGTCAAACCACTCTGCCACCCTGTCTATATGTGATGCAGCCTTCAAAGAATTATGTACCTGCACCCCTTCGTCCTTCTGTTCTGCAGTACTACCCAAGACCTTCCTTTTGCCTGTTGCACCAAAATCTATTACCTCATTTTCAGAGTTGGAAGTGAACATCTTGCATAATTTGAGTAGCATCTCTATATTGAATATCACTAATTAGCGACTGAATCTACTATTTTGCTATCGCAGAGTAAACATTCTTAAAATCAACTACTCTTCATTTCCTATGAATTGTAGGATTCATGCAACAAAGTGTCATTCAGGGTTGAATGTTCAAGATGTCAAATGGGTTAGTTTTAAAAAATGCATTTGCAGATTCTTGCCCATACTTGGGAGAAATGGTTTTAAAAAAAAATTTGGTTGCTGCTGAGGCAGTTCCAGAATTCCTACAAGTGACACACTGGTATTTTTCATAGCGACATTCTGTGCAGCTTTGGTTATGTAAGATTTCTAACATGACTACAATGCAGCAGGTGTATCTTCAACTGGCATTCTCAAAAATGCTCCACTATGCTATATCTGATTGTGTGTGTGTGTGTGTGTGTGTGTGTGTGTGTGTGTGTGTGTGTGTCTGTCTGATTACTTTTTAGTTTGATTAGCTATCTCTGTAAGATTGCCTTAACTCAATTGGTAGCATTCATGTCCAAATGAGTTTGTTATGGGCTCAAGCTTCACTCTGGGATTTGAGAATATAATTTGATTTCAAGTACAATAGTGTAAAAAAAAACACTCCATTATCTGATGTGCTGTCTGTCAAATGATGAAGTTGAGGGCATGTCTGTTCTTCAAGTGACTGTAAAATATTTTATTTTTGAATTCAAAGAAAAGCAGAATCTAGTATTCAGGTCAAAGTTTTTTTTCTCTCCCTTGCCCTCACCCCCACCCTCCATTTTCCCTCTCTAGCTCTTTCTGCCAAACTCTCGAGCTTGAGCTCTTGCTCCCTCCCCCTGCCTCCCTCTGTGGACCGTACTGTTTTACTTGTGTGCAGACTGAAAATTTTCGATGTAAGTTCAGAGGATTGCTTTGACCTGGATGGTTTTAAGCTTCATGAGTGTTGTTACAACTGTTTGCAACCAGGCAATGGAAAGCATTTCACCTCACAGCTGACTTGTGCCTTGTTGCTCGGGTATCGTGAGTTAATTAGTTAAGAATTTCCAGTCCCTTCATCTGCTTTTGTTGCCCCTTTGTTTATATAGAACATAGAACATTACAGTGCAGTACAGACCCTTCAGTCCTTGATGTTGCACTGACTTCTGAAACCAATCTGAAGCCTATCTATCCTACAAGATTCCATTTTCATCCAGATTAGGTTAGATTAGATTACTTAGTGTGGAAACAGGCCCTTTGGCCCAACAAGTCCACACCGACCCTCCGAAGAGCAACCCGTCCAGCCCCATTCCCCTACATTTACCCCTTCACCTAACACTACGGGCAATTTAGCATGGCCAATTCACCTAACCTGCACATTTTTGGACTATGGGAGGAAACCGGCGCACCAGAAGGAAACCACGCAGACACTGGGAGAACGTGCAAACTCCACACAGACAGTTGCCTGAGGCAGAAATTGAACACGGGTCTCTGGCGCTGTGAGGCAGCAGTGCCGCCCATATGTTTATCCAATGACCATTTAAATGCCCTTAACGTTGGTGAGTCTGTGACTGTTGCAGGCAGTGCATTCCATGCCCCTACTACTGAGTAAAAAAAACTACGTCTGACATCTGTCCTATATCTATCACCCCTCACTTTAAAGCTATGTACCCTCTTGCTGACCATCACCATCCGAGGAAAAAGGCTCTCACTGTCCACCCTATCTAATCCTCTGATTAGTTTATGTCTCAAGTCACCTCTCCACCTTCTTCTCGAACATAAACAGCCTCAAGTCCCTCAGCCTTTCCTTATAAGACCTTCACTCCTTACCAGGCAACCTCCAAGTAAATCTCCTCTACACCCTTTCCAAAGTTTCCACATCCTTCCTATAATGCGGTGACCAGATTGTACACAATACTCAACCCGTATGTCCAGTGGAAAAAGAAATCCCAGTCTGTCTTTAGAACCTGAACCTTCCATACCTGCCAACATCCTGGTAAATTTCTTCTCAACTCTCTTCAGCTTAATAATATCCTTCCTATAAATGGGTGACTAGAACTGGACGCAGTATTCCAGAAGAGGCATCAGAGTTTTGTACAGCTGCAGCATGACCTCGTGTCTCCGAAACTCAATTCCTCAACCCAATAAAAGCTTACACACTGTATGCCTTCTTAACAATCCTATCAACCCTGGGTGGCAACTTTCAGGGATTAAAACTAAGATCTCTGCTCATCTCCACTACCAAGAATCTTACCAGTAGCCCAGTACTCTCTATTCCTGTCAGAGGGAATCACCTCACACTTTTACCGCATTAAACTCTGTTTGTGACCTTGTAGCCCAGCTCTGTAGCCCATGTATGTCCCTCTGTAACTTGCTCCTTCTGCACCCTCATCCAAGTCATTTACTGGCTCCGAAACAGATCCCTGCGGTACACCACTAGTAATTGAATTCCAGGATGAACGTTTCCCATCAACCACCACCCTTTGTCGTCTTTCAGCTAGCCAATTTCTGATCCAAAACACTAAATCGCCCTTAATCCCATGCCTCCATATTTTGTGTCATAGCCTACTGTGGGGAACCTTATCAAATGCCTTACTGTGATCCATATGTACCACATCAGCTGCTTTACCCTCATCCACCTGTTTGGTCGCTTTCTTGAAGAACTCAATGAAGTTTGTGAGGCATGACTTACCCTTCACGAAACCATGTTGACTTTCCCTAAACAACTGAATCCTCTAGATGATTATAAATCCTATCCCTTATAACCTTTTCCAACACTTTACCCACAACTGAAGTAAGGTTCACAGGTCTATAATTGCCAGGGTTGTTTCTCCTCCCCTTCTTGAGCAAGGGAACTACATTTGCTATCCTCCAGTCTTCCACGATTCCTGTGGACAATGATGACATTAAGATCAAAGCCTTGGCAATCTTCTCCCTGGCTTCCCAGAGAATCCTAGAATAAATTCCATCAGGCCCAGGGGCCTTAACTATTTTCACACTTGCCACAATTGCTAACACTTCCTCTTTGTGTACCTCAATCCCGCCTCGTCTAGTAGCCTGTATCTCAGTATTTCCTTGACAAGATTGTCTTTTTCTCATATGAGTAGTGACGAAAAATATTAATTTAGCACATCCCCTATCTCCTCTGACTCCACGCAAAACTTCCTACTACTGTCCTTGATTGGACCTAATTTTTCTCTAGTCATTCTTTTATTCCTGATAAACTTATAGAATGCTTTAGGGTTTTCCTTGATCCTCCCTGCCAACGACTTCTCATGCCCCCTCCTTTGGCTCCTCTTAACACTCTCTTTAGGTCTTTCCTGGCTAACTTGTAACTTGCAAGTGCCCCAACTGACCCTTCACGTTTCATCTTAACATAAGTTTCCTTCTTGACAAGAGATTCAACTTCCTTAGTAAACCATGGCTCCCCTCGCTTGATCACTTCCTCCCTGCCTAACATGCAGTGCTGTTCCTTGATTAAGCTCCACGCCTCAATTGTGCCCATGCCTTGCAATTTCCTTCTACATCGTATGCATCCTAAATCTTGCATCATCGCATCATAATTGCCTTTTCCCCCAGCAATAACCCCTTGCCCTATAGTAGGTACCAGTCCCTTTCCGTCGCTAAAGTAAACATTACTGAATTGTGGTCACTGTCAACAAAGTGCTCACCTACCCCCAAATCCAACACCTGGCCAGGTTTATTACCCAATACCAGATCCAATGTGGCCTTGCCTTTGTTGGCTTGATTAATTGGCTGGGTTAATTCAGTTTCTGGTCAATGGCAATCCTCAGGATGTTAATGACTGGATTCAGCAATGCTCATACCATTCGCATTTTTAATTCATTTTCAATACCATTTTTAATTCTTGGTTAGCCCCATTTGCTGGGCATAGCTATTATCAGGCAGAGATGGAACTTTTTATTTCAGCTTGTGTGTGATTCCTGTTCAGGTCTTGTTGTAAATGGGTGTGGACTGCTCTGTTAACTGAAAAACTGGTCATGGAAATGAAGACCGTGTAACAAGCCCCATGCATGACTTTCCTAAAAGGGGAAAGGTTATGGAATAACTGAAGATGGCTAATCCAAGGACACTGCTGTGTAGAATTCATGTAGTGACTATGTAGGGTTGAGATGATGAGCCTTAATCAACCCAAAACAAGGACCTTTGTGTAGAGTGTGTGCGCTTCTTGACTCACATTGACTTCGATTTTATTCAGACTCCTTGGTGCCATATTGAGTCAAATGCTGCACTGGTTTTGAGGGTAGTGCGTCTCGCTTCATGTCTGGAATTCAGCTCCTTTTCGGTGTTAGAATGGTTCTGGTGGAATCCAAATTTCACATTAATGTTGCAGGTTATTGCTGACAGTGTGCTGTGTTAAACCATGATCGTGACACTATCCATCAATTGGCTTAAAGTGAGAGTAGATTGGATTGGATTGGACCTTCTGGAGATGGAGTGTGGTTTTGGGTCTTTTGAACGTGGGTTTGGAGATGTCATGCAAGAGAAAGGAATCTGAGAGGCCAGTGACATAACAGCTGAAACAGCTTTTACTGCTGGTGGAGGAGAAATAACAAGAATTGAGATGTATGGAAATTCTTGTGGGGAATGTGGATCTGGCAGAAATCAGAGTTAGGATGCAGATAAGGCCTTAAAAGAAATTTAAAATGCTGATCCTGAAAAAATTGGTAACTCCAGAAAATTGCTAAATTAATAATTTTCATGAATCCAAAAAAAATTCAGTATTGCAATTGTAATCTTTTCTATTTAGGTGGTGCAGGCTCGAAGGGCAGAATGGCCTACTCCTGCACCTATTGTCTATTGTTTATTACCCTTTCATGAAGTAATTTTGTATTAAAACATGAAGCATTTTCAATCCATCCTGAAGCCTAGAGAGACATGCAGCAATATTTCACGAGTTAATCAAATACAGATTTCTTTTTTGGAATCCCTGCAGCGTTAGAAATAAGCCCACCAAATCCACACCGACCATCCGAAGAGTAACCCACTCAGACCTATTCCCCTAACCTATTACTCTACATTTACCCTGACTAATGCACCTAACCTACACATCCCTGAGCACTATGGGCAATTTAGCACAATCAACTCACCTAACCTGCACATCTTTGGACTGTGGGAGGAAACCGGAGCTGCCGGAGGAAATCCACGCAGACACAGGGAGTGGACAGTTACCGGGGCGTGGACTTGAACTGGGTACCTGGCATTGTGAGGCGGTGGTGCTAACCATTGAGCCATCATGCCGCCCCTTTTTGTATTGAGAAACTTCGGAATATAGTTATACAGCTGAGAAACAGACCCTTGAGTCCAAATCATCCTAGCTGATCAAGTTTTCCAAATTAACCTAGTCCCACTTGATTGCGTTTGGCCCATGTTCCTTTAAACCTTTCCTCTTCATGTAACTGTCCAAATGTCTTTTAAACGTTGCAACTGTACCTGCGTCTACCATCTCCTCTGATAGTTCACTCCATACGTGAACCATCCTCTGTGAAGAAAACGTTGTCCCTCGGGTCTCTCTCAAATCTTGCTGCTCTCACCTTAATAGGCTGCCTAGTTTTGAACTCCCCCTCTCCCCCCCCCCCCCCCCTAAATTTAGGGGTAAAAAGATTCCAAAGAGCAAATGTTGGCAATAAAAGAGATAAATACTTCTGCCGATCCTGTGTTGAGCTTAATGGTGTTCATTGCAAAACAGCAATGTAAATAATGCACTGAAAGCTTATTAGCTGCTGTCTTAGTTTAGGAGTGTTTATAGCTGCCAGAGGAAGTAAGATGTCAGTGAAACTGTCAATGCTCGATTAAGATAATTAGCTTTTTGTGGACTAATTACATCAGGACAGGATGTGAGGTTTCAAGAACATAGCTGCTGCTGAATTGGAATGTATGCATTTATTGCTGCAAATAACCTGCCTTTTTGGGTAATAACTACTGATTTGAAATGCATCATCAGTGGTTGTGTTTACTAGTGAACTGTTTGTAAAGATGTTTACTGAAGTGAAAAAAGCAAGACCATGGCTATAATTGTATGAGCACAGCTGCCATTTCCTGTGGATTGCCTAGCTCTAAATCAGCAATTTTACAGAGAATCAGCACAGTAGAATGGTCCAAAATCATTCATTACAAGTTTATTTTTAGTCTTCAATTAATTGGCTGTGAGTCACTAAATTTTTCAGGTATATAGACCTTTGTCTTTTTTTTTTAATGTATCAAAATGTTATTTTACGCAAGAATTTTTAGGTCTGTCAGCTTTTTAGTATTGATTTTGGTCATGTAAGAATGTAAGTATTTGTATCAAAACAATTTGGTTTTCTACTACTATCTCCTCATGTGATTTGGTGTCCTGCTTTATTTAAAATACTTCTCAAAGCACTTGATGTTTAATTATATTGTCGGCCCGATAAATAAATTTGTGCATTTCAAGAAACCCTCGGGTTAAATTAGCAATTTCCTTGATTAGCATCCAACACCTGTATCATTTAGTTTTCTTTGTTCTTTAAGGCACATGTCCTCGCAATCGCGAGGAACTCAATATGAAGTGAGTCAATAGGCAGGGGTTGATTTCCAGAGTGTAGTCCAAAGCCCCTCTGAAATAAAAATAGCAAGTATTAGAAATAAACAGTCTGTGAGTTACTAAACAGAAGAATTGAGTTAATATGTTAAGTTCAATACTTCAGGGCTTGAAGCCAAGTGAAAATGTCAATTAAAAACAAACAAAGGGGAGGTTTTTGAGAGAACACAGGTAAACCTCAGGAATGCTGATTCTTGTTAAATTGAAACAATGATGCTTGTGCATAATGGAAGAAAAGGAAGCCATAATGATCCAACAACAGAGTCAAATCATGATGGAAAAATTTTAATTGTTTAAAAAGCTGTAAACCATTATGTTTCTAACTTCTGGTCTGATAAAAAATAAAACATGTCACTCTGTTTTGCCTTGGTAGGGCATGCCTGACATATTGAATATTTCCATCATTTTTTGTCTTTGACTCTTAAAAGATGGCATGTTATGGCTGCTGAGAGTTGCAAGTAGTCCAAATAATTGCTTTCTCTCTGTAGTATTAGCAACATAATAGAGTATGGATGGAATTGAACCTATATCTTATTGCTTTGCTTTGCAGTGCTTGATTTTGGTGTTTGGGTGTGTTGCGTATTTTTAATTTAGTTTTTAATTTGTGTAAGTTTTGGTGGGGGTGGGGGGAGTCAGAAATTTGGTCATTTGCTGAACTTAAAGAAAACTGTGAAATGGGGAAATTACTGATACCTCGAAGTTTGGACATGTGCATAATGATTGCAAACTAATCCTGAATATTTTATGTTGTTGACTTGTCCTTTTGTGCAGCAATAATTGAGTGCGGAGTGGTGTTGGTGGCAGGTCTGTAATCAGTGAGAAAACATGATGAGGTCTCTTCACAAGAGCTGCATGCCAGCCACATCATAACTAGCTGTGCAAATAGCATTTTAAACTTTCGTGATCAATGTTTTTAATATGTTACTTGGCAGTATTAGAACTATACCTTTCCATTGCCTCTGTGCTTAAGTTGTACTAAGTACAAAATTATGTTTATTGTGCATTCAGTGCAAAGGGGGCATGTGGAATTCAGATCCATTACTAAAAATGATTTAAATATAGCTTTCGTGGTAAAATTTTTTATTTGTGGTTAAGAAAAATACATCAGTATAAGTGACAATAAACTGAGTGGGACAGGAAGAGACACTTTCTGATGCACTATTAGTGATCAACTTTAAGGTCTCATCGAGAATAACAGTGGAAAAATAATTCAAGTCACTTTATTTGAATGTGTGGAGCACCTACAATATGTTAGATGACTAGTGACACAAATAGATACAAATATTTAGATATAATCACCATGGAAAAACTTTTTTTACTCATGGACTATGCATGTTGCAGGCTAGGCCAGAATTTATTGCCCATCACTAATTGTCCTGGAACTGTGTGGTGTTAGTCTATTTCAGCAGGCAGTTAAGTATCAGCTGAGTTGCTGTGGATCTGGAGTTGCATGTAAACCAAATCAGGAAAGCCCAGCAAATATTGTTCCCTAAAGGACGTTACTGAACCAGGTGGGTTTTTAATGACAATCAGCAGTGGTTACATCATAACCATTTTGCTAGTTTTTAATTCCAGGCCTTTGCTGAATTGAAATTTTGTCATCTGCTGTGATGGGATTCAAACGTAAATCCCCAGAGCATGGCAACATGGAGTTTTGACTTACAAGTCCAGTGAGACTACCGCTGTACTACTGTCTCCCCTTAAAGTGGATTAAGGTGACAAGTGACCTAGTTCAGAAGTAAATATTCTGAGTGTACAACATTTGAAAAGACAGCAACAATGGAAAATGAGGGACAGTTGATAAGCAATGATACATAAAGACATTAGTGAAAAGGCATCTTGGTCCTAAAAATCAGGAGATAGAACCAGTATGGGTCGAGATGAGGAATGGCAAGGGACAGAAAAGGTTGGTGGGAGTTGTTCATAGGACAACTTAGTGGTTATTTTGTCATTCAGTGCAGTAGCAAGAAACTATTGGAGCTACTAACTGGGATATTATAAATTGTGGAGAAATTTTAAACCTCATACAAAATGAAATGCGCAAATGCAACCTGAGAGCTAAGTTGTGGAATGCTTTTGTGACAGTTGCCTAAAACAATATGTTGTGGAACCAACTAGAAATGAAGCTCTTTTAGATTTAGTATTATGCAATGACACAAGGTTAATAAATTATTTTATTGGAAAATAATCTCCAGGAAATAGTGATCATAACAATTATATTTTGGGTCACTGTTATGGACCAGACTAAATGAACTCAAAATATATGAAGATGATAGTCTGGACCACAGCATTTGCTTACTTTTAAAGGCGAGTATAAGGCCTTGTGTTCCAGATGCAATTCGATTGATAAAACTACCAGGCTTGAAGCAAATTCCTACACTACAGTTAAAATACAAACAAAAGAAAGAAGAATTGGAATAACGTAAGTCTACTGAAAAACTTAACAGAATAATTGGCAACAGTAAATTCTGTAAAATACGTTCTTGCATGCAATTCTCCAGTCCAAACTCTGTGAGAGAATGTACCTCTTAAAACCGTAGTGTTGTCAGTCGTGTCAAAACGACATGCTTGAATCCCAAACAGATCTTAAAATCAAGTGCAGAGGCATGTGTTAGGCTCATTGGTGTGAATAAATCGACTAAAAGGTATGAAGTTATGTGAACAGTGGGAAACTTTTAAAGAATCGAAATGGTTCAACCAAATGCGTTTCATTGAAAAACAAAAATTTAGTGAGAAATAGCCATCTTTGTCTTGCAAAGGAGACTAAAGACTTCTTTAGTTTCAAAGAAGAGGTTTGTAATGTTGTGAAGATTAATAAGAAGACTGGGCATTTGCAGTGTTTTAGAAGTCAGAGGTTCACCAATAAGTTGTTAAGAGGGAAAATAATAGCACGTGTAAACCGACCAGGAATTTAAAAGCCATTTATCGATGTATATGAAGGAAGGTGGTTGTAAAACAGACATTTGCCCCTTAAAAGCAATGACAAATGAATTGTCATGGTGAGTTGGCAGATGTTGAAAAAATATTTTCTGTTGGGACAGTAGAAAACATATATTAGCTACTAGAGATAGAGATGAAAATGGGCAAATTTAGGTAATTAAAAAGTGCAGAGAAAAATATTGGGCAAGCGTGAGGAACTAAAGTTTTTTACAAATCCACAGTGCTTACAACTTGAAATTCACATTATGTGGAGATGCTGGTGTTGGACTGGGGTGGACACAGTTTAAAAATCACACAACACCAGGTTATAGTCCAATAATGAAAGTACAATATTTTGGAGCGCTGCTCTTTCGTTAGGTAACTAGTGGGGCAGGATCATAGGATACAGAATTGATCGTAAAAGATCAAAGTGTCAAACAATTGATGCGATGTATTGAACAAACCTAGATTGCTGTTAAGCCTTTAATCAGTTAGAGTGGAAATGCAGTTTCGATTGATTAATATGTGAATCCCAGCATTTCTTTACAAATCACAGCAGATAACTTAAGATTTTATCAGTACAAAAAAAATTGGCATCTCAGCTCAGATAATGAATGAAAAGTGAGAGGTTGGAATCTGTCTGTATCCCAGCCTTGAGTCAGACTGGTTCTATTTCCAAAGTGTGCATTTATAAAATATCGCATTGACTGACAATACCTACATTGTGTGTGTGTGTGTGTGTGTGTGTGTGTGTGTGTGTGTGTGTGAATAGAATGTATCCACAAATGCAAATTCACCTCAAAGACTTTAGATATGTGTGCATGTGAGAGAAGTTAACGTGTATATATGTGTTTGGGGGTGCGGGGGGGGGGGAAGAGGTTGAGAGCGAGTCTGTGTTCTTCGTAGTGTGTGCATGAGTATGACTGAGTATTTGCCTGAGAGTGGGTGTGCGTGTGTGAGTGTAAAGTGTAATGGAGTCATTTACAGTGTAGCATGGACCCAAGATCCCAATTGAGGCTGCCTCATGAGTACCGCACTTGGTTGTCAACCACTGCTCGGTGACTCTGCATTGCTGCCTGTCCCGAAATCCATCTTGGAGGATGGTCACCCGAAGATCTGAGGCTGAATGTCCCTGACTGCTGAAGTGTTCCCCAACTGGCAGGGAACACCCCTGTCAGGTGATTGTTGCGCTGTGTCCATTCATCTGTTGTTGTTGTCAGCTTGGTTTCACCAATATATCATGCCTGGGGACATCCTTGCTTGCAGCATATGAAATAGACAATGTTGGCTGAGTCACTTGAATATCTGCCATGCATGTAGTGTGTGGTGTCCCCCCCATGTAATGGTAGTATCCATGTTGACACTCTGGCACATCTTGCAACGGTTGCCATGACAGGGTTGTGTAGTATTGTGGTTGATGTCCTGAAGGCTGGGCAGTTTGCTGCAAACAATGATCTGGTACCCTTTGTCATCTCATAGAGTCATAGAGATGTACAGCATGGAAACAATCTAGTCCCACCTGCCAGCACCCAGTCCATATCCCTCCAAACCCTTCCTATTCATATACCCGTCCAGATGCCTTTCAAATGTTGCAATTGTGCTAGCCTCCACCACTTCCTCTGGCAGCTCATTCCAAACATGTACTGCCCTCTACATGAAAAAGTTGCTTCATTGGTCCCTTATATATCTTTCCTCTCTCATTCTAAACCTATACCCTCTCGTTCTGGACTCCCTGACCTCAGGGAAAATACTTTGTCTATTTATCCTATCCATACTTCTCTTGATTTTATAAACCTCCATAAGGTCACCCTTCAGCCTCCAATGCTCCAGGAAAAACAGTCCGAGCCTATTCAACCTCTCCCCATAGCTCAAATCCTCCAACCCCGGCAACATCCTTGTAAATCTTTTCTGAACCCTTTCAAGTTTCACAACATCTTTCCGATAAGAAGGAGACCAGAATTGCATGCATTATTCCAACAGTGGCCTAACTAATGTCCTGTACAGTAGCAATATGACCTCCCAATCCCTGTTCTCAATGCTCTGACCAATAAAGGAAAGCATACCATATGTCACCTTCACTATCCTATCTCGTACTTTCCAGGAGTGGAGAAGCTATGCCATGCTCTTCGCAGCCTGTAGCACATTATCGATAAGAATGATCACCTCGCCAAAATTTTGTCTGAACCTCCAATTCTCACCTTTCAACAACTGCCAAACCTTAACATTGTTTGCAGCAAACCGCCCAGCCTTCAGGACAACATCGGCCACAACACCATACAATCCTGTTATGGCAACCACTGCAAGATGTGTTAGAGTGTTGACATGGATGCTATCATTACTCTGACTTCGGGGCATTCAACAATGCAGAGTTGCTGAGCAGAGGTTGATAGCCAGGTTTGGTACCCATGAGGATAGCCTCAACCGGGATCTTGGGTTCATGTCACACTACAAGTGGCCCCACTACATTATACACACACTCAATCACACAAACACAAATACACATATTCTCACATTCATACAGACCTTCTTTGATACACATGTGCTCTCTCTGTCATATACATGCGCACACATTCTCAAGCATAACCTGTCACAGACATATACTCCGTCACACTTGCGCACACACACACTATCAAGCATGACATACTGTTAGACGCACTCCCACTCTCTCTCCTTCTCTCGCACATACTTGGACTCTCTGACTCACTTTCTGTTTCTTGCTCCACGACACACTCACGCGTGTCTATGGGGTGAATTTTGTTCAAAAACACAATCTGTAGGCAGTCAGCCCATGTGACATTTGATAAATTTCTACTTTGGAATTAGAACAAGTCTGACTCAAAGTTGGGATACAGACAGACTCCAACCTCACACCTTTAATGCACTGTCTGAGCTGAGATTTCACTTTTTTTTAATACTGGCGAAACCTTGTTGTCTCAGGACTGTGACTTGAAAGAAGTTCTGGAATTTATGTATTAATTGAAATCTGCATCTTTAAGTGATTAAAAACTTAACAGCAATCTAGGTTTGTTCAAAACATCGCATCAGTGTATGACACTTTGATCTTTTACTATAAATTGTGTCCTATGATAGTGTCCCACTAGTTACCTGATGAAAGACCTGTGGTCTGCAAGCTTGTACTTTCAAATAAACCTGTTGGACCATATCCAGGTGTTATGATTTTTAAACTTGAGCTTCAAAAGAGACCTGCAGTGGTGTAAGCTCTGGCTCTGATTTATAAAAGTCAATTCTGTAATTGGAAGTTCACAAAAGTAACATGTAGTGTTTGAGTCGTAGAAGCTGAGTGGCACAGATGAGTTTCTGGGAAAAATGGTATTTTGTCAGTGTTTTGGCTTGCACTCATCACAACAATTCACAATACCAATCTAAATGAAAAGCAGCATTTATACTTATACAAAACAGCCTTGATTCTCAGAATGAGACGAGTGGGGAGTATTTTGTTCGGATAACTGAGTTCAGATAACAGATTGTTTGGATAATGGGTAGTGTTTTCATTGGACCTTGAGATCTTATTCGGATAATCCGAAATTTGAATAATGTTCAGATTATCGAGGTTGTCCTGTAAAAGGAAAGTGCTAATTAATTGGACTGTCGTGGTGGTGTTGCCATGTGCTAGGTTGATTGATCAGTCAATGCATTGTCTTGAGCAATGATTCAGGGATAGGGTGTCACCTATTTTATTGGGTTGAAACCAGTGCAGCGTATACATGGTCATTTTGTTAATGAAGAGCAGAGCTCTATAAGTGAATATATTTCACTTCCAGAAAGTGCAGGTGTGTCATGTTGAGAGCCTAAATCAATCCTAAATTGCCTTTTATGAGCAAGACTGCAATGTAATGCTGCTTTTTTAAGCAAAAAAATCAACTACAGGCCATTTTACCTGATATTTTCCTCAGGAAAGTGTTCCAATCTGTTGTTAGCTCAATCTTAACCATCCCTTTTACAAAAAGCACAGAGAAGTCAACATAGAAGGAAAGGAAATTCTGTTTGGTGTGCATGTTATGTTTTAAGGATGTAACTGGAGCGATTTTTAATGAAAATTGCAATAAATACCATTTCGCTCCATTGAACATGTTGCATTCTTGGATGCCTCAGTCTAATTGCAATGCATGTGACATATACCAGGTATGTTAATAATAAGCATATGGCCTGAAATGTTCTAGAAATTTCCAGCCTCTCGGTAAACAGTGGTTGAAAGGTTTCAGACAGCATTCCCCACTGCATTTTTCCAGCTGTAATACATCCCTGAGCATAATCGAATCAGTGCTGTTCTTTTCCCACAAAACTAAGAGGGCATTAGGTATTGATCTCTTATGGTGGAAGTTGTTTTCTCAATGCAGACCTTTGCATGTAGGTCAGATAATACAGCAAGACCTGACTGTTTGTAGTGTCCTGTGGCAGTGTGCCAAGGTCCATCCTTAGAAGTACGAGGGGCAGGTGGAACCTCAGCACAAGCTTAAGAGGAGTGACTATCCCAAATAGTGAATGCTTATAGGTCAAAGCCTTTTTGTGCATATACTTTGTTGTCATTTTCTGCTCTGATTGCTGTTGGCTCACAGACTCATGAGCATCTGCAACTTGTTCAAATTGGTCTGGACAACCAAGGAAAATAGAGGCAAGAACAAAATTGTGTTCTGCAGGAACGGGGCCAACTCATCCTTGTCCCCTTCACTGTCTGAATAGATTACCTGAAAGTGCTGGGAATATGGGTTGGAGCTTGTGCTCCATTTAAGTGCACGTAAATAAATTTCCAGATAGCCCATTGCTAATCACCAAACTAATCTAAAATGAAACTAAAACTCTTCTTCCCTTCCTGACTCTCAATATAGAAACAAATTAAACATAAAACTATACATAGTTCTGTCCTCTTTAGAACCTGAGTTTCCAAATAAAGTATTATGAACCTTCATCACGTGTTTTTATCGAAGTAATTGAAACCTTGATCTTTTCTTTCCCTTCGCCCAATGAATTCTTTCAAATGCTACAAAGCCATATATGTTTCTTTGCACTTTGACAGGGGAAGGAAGATTTGAAAAATGTAACTGTTAAAACCAAATATAACTGTTGAATTTTCCAAGACCTTGAACAGGAAAATGTTTGTCATTTACTGATCAAAATAGAGGGAGATTGAGGAAATGCTAAAAGTTGAAACAAAAATGGGTATAATTGGAGCAAGTCAGCAGGGCTGGCAGCATCTATGGAGAGCAAGCAGAGTTTGTCCAGTGACCTTTATTCGGGACTGACCTTGAAATGTTAACTCTGCTTTCTCTCTACAGATGCTGACACACCTGAGTTTCGCCAGCAATTTGTTTTTGTTGCAAATTCCAGCACCTGCAGTTCTTTGGGTTCTTTTTGTTAAATGCTAAAATTTATTGTTTGAAATGCATGATTTGGTTCAAAGTCGGTAACAAAGTGCGAATGGTGCATTTGGAAAATTAAATCTTTGAAAAATTTTATTTTGCTAGTCAAGAAAGTAGACGGTTTTAAAAAATGCAATTAGTGTCCTCAAATATCCGAAAGAGCTTTATGGATGTTGAATTATTAAAACTTGTGCTTTTCATACCCCTTATGATCCAAAATTTAAATTTGTTTGAAATAAGTACTTATCGTCATTTTACTTGGCCCTTTCCATTTGATATTTTGCAAGTTACGCTTTTGAATATTGTATTTCGCTTCTTTTGTTGAGAGAACAATGATTTGCTGCTTTCAACTGTCAAGTGTAGTGTAGGCGTTTGCTTGTGCACTGGACAAATGCTTTTAACTTGTAGAATTTAGGAATCACGTTGGTTTAATCTGTGCTTGTTTCTTAAATTTTTTTATGGTTGCTTCCAGACTTCTGTATAGTTTGGCTTTCAACGCAAGATTCATGCGACATCTTTGGAATTTGATCACCTCTGTAACAACAAAAATGATCACAGGGTAAGAATATATATCGCATTTCCAGCAATCTGCGTTGTTGAGCATTGTTTACGGTTACCACTCATGTTGATGAGCAGTTATGGCACATGAGTGGTTATTTCTTAAGATTAGATAGGTTATAAGACTGGATGTCCAGTAGTTTGAAATATTTTAAATTTTCAACAAGAAACCGAACTTGAGAGACTGTAGCATGGTTTACTTGGGAAGTTAGAGTGAAGAGGCTTTTAAGGTAAAAATTATGAACCAGCAGGAAGAACTCCAAATAATGACAAAGTAATGTTAAATTCTGATTTTAATTCTGAGTGACTCTTTAGCAACATGGAGGTTTTAAAAAAAACTATGCAATTCTCAATCCATCCACCAATGGGAGCCATTTCTCCACATCTACTTTGTCTAGAACACTCATGAATTTGAATAGTTCTGAACTTTCTCTTCTAAATGGAAACTGTCCCAGTTTCTCCAATGTATCCACTTAACTAAAGTTCCTCAACCATTGGTCCAATCATTTGAAATTTTTCTGTACTCCCTCTTTGTTGCCTTCACACCTTGTAAAGTGCGGTGCCTCGGACTGGACAGAATACTCCAGCTGCAACTGAAGCATAACTTGCTTTTGTACTCTTCTCCTATTTGAAGTCAAAGATTCCATGTTCCTGATGAGCTCTCCCAATTTGTGCCAGTATCAATCATTTATGTTGATGCGCACAATCTGCTCTTGTAACCCTTTTAGAATTGTATCCTTCATTGTAATACTGTATCTTTGTTTTTTCAACCAAGATAAATTGCTCCACGTTTGTCTGCACCAACTTTGATTTGCTATTCCAACTTGTTCCCCCTTTGAAGTACTGCACTTTTTTTTCCACAATCATTCCAAGTTTTGTATGGTCCAGAAATGTTGATATTATGCCCGGTGTGCCAAGGTCTAAGCTTTCCATACATTATTAGAAACTTCACTATAAACCTTTGTTTAATGTGGAAAAACCACAATTTAACAGCACTGTTCCCTATCATTCAACCAATTTGATTTCCATGTGGAAACATAGAATATAGAGCAGAAGTAGGCCAACTGGCCCTTTGAGCATGTCCTGCCACTCATGATGATTATGCTGAACATCCAACTCAATAGCCTGTTCCTGCTTTTCCCCCATATCCAAAGTGCTATATTTAACTTCTCCTTGAAATCATACAATGTTTTGGTCTCGACTGCTTTCCATGGTAGTCAGTTCTACAAGCTCTCGACTCTGGATGAAGAAATTTTTACTCATCCTAGAATCCTGACAGAGGCAGCAGTCGATTCAGCCCATCAAATCCACACTGACCCTCCAAACAGCATCACACCCAGATCCACACCCTGTGCCCTGTCTCTGCACTTCCCATGGCCAATCCATCTAACCTGCACATCTTTGGACTGTGGGAGGAAACATGGGGAGAATGTCCAAACTCCACAGAGAGTGTCTCAGAGGTGGAACTGAACCCAGGTCCATGACGGTGTGAGGCAGCAATGCTAATCATTGATGTGTTCCCACTTGAACAAAATTTCCACTCGAGGGGCTGGAACTGCACTGCCATTGTTAGTAAGATCTGCTACTTAAAAATTAAGACTCTGAGCCATTCACTATTTACATGCTAACATGACACACTTAAAGGGAGGTTAACTGAAATGTTTTACTTAACATTTAAAACTGGGAAATATTTGGATAAAAAGTATATTGGAATTTAGTAGATGTAACCATGCGATCTAAGTAAAGGTAGCAAGCAAACTGTGAATGTCATACCTTCAGGTAACGACTAGTATCCATTTTTAAGGATGTGGAAAGAATGCACTTAAAGAAAAAGAATCAGCCAAAATGCTTTCACATATGTGTTGATCAATTTTAATCTTTTTGAGAGTTTAACCAGTATGGTACATAAAGGGAAGCCAGCGAATGTTATATCCTTGAATTTCCAAAAAAAATTTGAGAATGGCCCCCCTCCCATCCTCCTCCTCTAACCTAACTTTAAAGTCCAAGGTAAGCTACTCAGTGTTCTTGTTTTGGAGACGAAGTGTAGAGCAATGGCAGCGCAGGCAGTGGAATGTTCCTCCTGCCGGATGTTTGAGGTAGGGGTGACCACCGATACTCCTGCCGACTTCATCTGCGGGAAATGCAGTCAGATCCTGCTCCTCACAGAACGAGTTAGGGAACTGGAACTGGAGTTGGATGAACTGAGGATTATTCGAGACACTGAGAAGGTGATAGGTAGAAGCTACAGGGACATAGTTACGCCAGAGAACACAGGTAGCTGGGTAACAGTTAGAGGTGGGAAGGGGAGGAAGCAGGCAGTGCAGGGATCCCCTGTAGTCATTCCCCTAAACAATAGGTATACCGCTTTGGATACTGGTGGGG
>NC_057714.1:101451378-101460569 GCF_004010195.1 Chiloscyllium plagiosum | reverse complement strand
ATAATGCAATAAGCTTCAATCTGCAATTTGAGAGGGAGAGGGTACAGTCGGAAGTGACAGTACTTCTGTTGAATAAAGGGAACTATGGAGCTATGAGGGAGGAGCTGGCCAAAGTTCAATTGTGCAATACCTTAGCAGGGATGACCGTGGAGGAACAATGGCGGATATTTCTGTGTATAATGCAGAAGTTGCAGGATCAGTTCATTCCTAAAAGGAAGAAAGATCCCAGGAGGAGGCATGGGCGGCCGTGGCTGATGAGGGAAGTAAAGAAACATATAAAGTTAAAAGAGAAAAAGTATAACATAGCTAAGATAAGTGGAAAAACTGAGGACTGGAAAGCTTTTAAAGAGCAACAGAGGATTACTAAGAAGGAAATACGCAGAGGAAAAATGAGATATGAAGGTTAACTGGCCAATAATGAGTGGTGGGGGCATGGAATGCGCTGCCTGTGGGAGTGGTAGAGTCAGAATCTTTGGTGACCTTTAAGCGGCAATTGGATAGGTACATGGATGGGTGCTTAAGCTAGGACAAATGTTCGGCACAACATCGTGCTGAACGGCCTGTTCTGTACTGTATTGTTCTATGTTCTACAAGGGTTGCATAAAGATAAATATGCAAGATGAGGGTTCATGGAATTTGGAATAATAGCTTGGGGAGATGAGCATTTTCAAATTGGGCCATTTTCAAGCTGGCTTGCTGTGATTCCTGAAGAAGGGCTTATGCCCGAAACATCGATTCTCCTGCTCCTTGGATGCTGCCTGACCTGTGCGCTTTTCCAGCAACACATTTTCAGCTCTTGCTGTGATTAGTGGAATGTAACTGTTTGGAATCTGTTTCTGATTTGGATGAAGGCATGTGGCATGATGTGTTAACTTTGCTGCAGATTCCAATCGAATGAGGAAGGCATAAACTAGGCTGTAATTTGGATAGGGTAGCTGAGTGGGTAACAAGCTGGCAGATTGGATTCCATGTGTGGAAGTGAGAGGTCATTAATTTTGGCAGTCGAGAGTAGAAAAGCAGAATATCCTTTTAAAATGGGTGAAATTTGTAACTGTTGGTCTTCAGAGTTCCTTGCATGTATTTGTGCAATGAACACAAAGTTAGTACACAGGCCCAGCAAGCAACTAGGAAGGCAAATGTTGTGTTGGCGTTAACATCAAAAGGATTGGAGTACAAACATAAGGTCCTGCTACTGTGAAATCTGGCTTTACTGAGACCATATCTGGAAAATTGTGTAATGTTTTGGTTTCCATGGTTGACATAAGTTATACATGCCTTGGAGGGAGGACAGAGGTGGTTTGTTTGATTGAATTCTGGAAGCAGAAGTTTGAACTGTGATGAAAGGCTGCATAATTTGGTTCTGTAAAATCTGGAATTGGGGGGAAAAAAAAGAGAAGTAATCTTTTCGAAACTTGCAAGATTTTGAAGATGCTTGCAAGGTCAACATAGAGAGATTATGCTCCCTGGCTGGAGAAACTAGAAAATAAGGGATACAAATTCAAGGTGAGGACTTGATTGTTTGGGAATGAGGAGAAATTTCTTCATTCCGCATTGTGGATATACTGTACATCACCACATCCAATCTGAGATAGAGTTTTGATGTCTTGGGAAAATCAAAGAAAATGTGTAGTGAGCAGAAACGTAAATTTGAGCCAGAAAGTCTGCTGTAGTCATGTTGAGTGACAGATCTGGGTCAAGAGGTTGTATGGTTTATACCGGTTTTTATTTCCTCTTTCTCGCACTTAAAATTTGTAAAGCTTCCAGGGGCATTGGAAAGTGCAAATTTGACATGAGCATCAGGGAACTATTAAGACAAGTGCGCAAAGAGCTTCTCGAAGGAGAAGGAACAAGTAGATAAGCAGAAAGGTTTAAAACATGCCTTAGACAGCTGAGAGAACAGTGGTGGGGCAGTAGCAGTTGGCGATTTGCAAGAGACCCAATTTGCGAAGATGTAAAGATCAGTTGCTTGAAAAATAATTAATTGGAGGTTATACATCTCCGGAGAGGTAGGCGATGGAGGGAACTAGACATGATTAGAGTTGACCTGTCCCCTTGTCTTGTATTTTGCAATCGAAAAGTCTGATTGGTCTCTATTTGTTCTGTGCACTGCGTAATTACAACCCCCTCCAGCTTGCATGAATTCACTGCAATGAATATCCAATTATTGCTTGCCAGTGAGTTCGTCAGTGGATGTATTTGATATGTAAGGTGGAAACTTTATTTGCATCACAAACCTAATTTTGAGCGAGCACCAATTATTGACTTTGATCATTATCATCGCTCGCTCAATCATACCCATTGGTCATAGTCGTCTGTTTGCACACTGTATGACAAAGTATTTTCTCTCCAGTGGTCACCTGGTTTACACAACACAATTTCAAGCATTGTGACCATTTGTCATTTCACTCGTGAAAGGCCAGACTTTCTGATCTTTGCATTAAGGAACTTAGTGTCGCTCCAAACTTGAATTCAAGTTCAATAAAATTTATGACATTACTGTTCTTGTGAAGCACAAAAGTTCCAAAAACCAGAATGGTATACACAAGACACTAAGGTTTTTGGTTTGTCTTTTAATCTATCTAGAATTGATTGGACAAAATCTTTGCATTTAATATGTTCTCGTTGCTCAGACTTGGGGGTGGGGGAGAAAAATGATTCTCTGAAATGCTAAATCATTACTAGCCATTTAAGAGAATCTCATTAAATCATCCACTCATTGCCTTGGCATGCTCCCAGATTACCACATCCATTCTTAATGGGAGCTCTGCCCTATTAATTACCATGTAATTTTATTCATTAAAAAATTCTCTGTCAAATGTTCTGAATCATATGACACTGGATAAATTTAATTTGGAACCATTCTTTTTGATTGTTATACATACTACAAAAAGAGATGTCATTAACCAGCTCGATGCTTAATTTTTGTCAAGTTTACTTAAGAGTGAGACAAAAAGTGGAAGAGTGTTCTCAAGGTATACTTTAAGGTTATTGACATTACTATTGTTTTCTATATCAGAGGAAAAGTGGTCTTTAATTTAAGATACTTCCATACCCCTTAATAGGATTTTTATACTGGGAGCATTTGCTCAAAGGACAGATTAGTCTGAAAAATAATTCATTGCCCATTCTGTGGTGATTCTGCAGTGGAACAACTTGAGAGAGGTTGCTTGGGAAAACAAATTGAAGCTGCATAAGCAAATTTGAGTTCAGGAGCTGGAAAGGTCACATGGCGCACCTTTGCAACAAACCATCCCAAACAAGGTTGTGCAAGTATTGCTTTTTCCTCCCATTTGTGTTATCTTCCATGCAAGTGAGGAAGATGTTCATACACTATTTTTCAACATATACTATGGAAAAGATATTTTCTTAGTATAAGAATATTTTTATGCCTCACTCTGACCTGTTTGTTAAATGAAGGAAGATTGATTTCTGAAGTTTCATCTGTAGTTAACTTAAATCAGGTTTGCTTTGTATGCATGCATGTAATTTTTGAAAATGTGCTTGATTATTTTCTAAAGTTACGTTAGTAATGCTATTTTTTTGCACCTAAGGTCGATGGTATCATTACTTCAACTGATCTCTCGAGGATCTCCAATGTCACTTGAGGACTCACATCGGATCATACCTCTCTTTTACCTCTTCAGCTCCCTCTTCAGCCATTCCCTTATTTCAGTACATGACAACGAATTCTTTGGAGAGCAGACTCAAGGAGGTAACATTACCAAGTCGAACCTTGTTGCTCAAAGTAGATTTGTTATGTTGGGTTTCCACTGCGTAAGTGCAAAATATTCTGAAATGTTTATGCATATCCATTGCTGTGAACAATTGTTTTAATGCCATTCTTGCGATATTTGGGAGAGCCCACTATCATGTCCCTGGTGAGAAATGTAAACTAGGAATTGAACCTGGCAATCTTGCTGACAGAAGTTGCACTTGAGATGGTCTTGTGCAAGATGCTTTGGTGAGTTGCTGCAGTGCTTTCGAGCCAAAGCATTTACATGACAGCTCAGTTAAATTTGGTTGATTTTGACTCCTGGAATGATAGTTCACAGTGATGAGGTTGTTCGTTACTTTTTATTGGAGGTGGTCATTATATGGCACATAATACAAATATTACTTGTCACATACCTGCTAAAGTCTGAATGTTGTCCAGGTCTTGCTGGATGTCAGGTATAGACGGCTCTTATGTTATCTGGGGAGTTGTAAACCAGTTCTTTTCTCTTCCCCACCCCGCCCCTCAGAAAAGGAGACGCAAACTGCATGCACTATTCTAGCTATGTCCTCACAACATGTCCCCATTCCTGTACTGAAAACCTCTTGCAATGAAGGTCAACATACCATTTGCCTTCTTTACGGCCTGCTGCACCTGTATACCTTCGAGCCACTGGTGCATAAGGACACATAGGTCCTGCTGCACACTCCCCTCTCCCAATTTATAGCATTTAGGTACAAATCTGCCACCTTGTTTTTGCTTCAAAGTGAATAACCCTTTAGCCAAATTATATTTCATCTGCCATTGATTTGCCCACTCATCCAACCTGTCCAGATCATGCAAAAGGACTTCTGCATCCTCGTCACAGTTCACCTTCCCATCCAACTTAGTATCATCTACAAACTTTGAGGTATTACATTTTGTCCCCTCATCCAAATCATGAATATATATTGTGAATAGCTGGAGTCTGAGCACCGATCCCTGTGGTGCCCCACTAGTTACTGCCGGTCAATTTGAAAAGGATCCTTTAACTCCTAACTTTGTTTTCTTTCTGCCAACCAGTTTTCTTTTCATCTCATTACATTTTCCTCATGCGCTTGAATCTTGCACAATATTCTCTTATGCAGGACTTGATCAAATGCTTTCTGAAGGTCCAAATATACCGCATTGACTGGCTCCCCCTTGTTGACTCTACTAGTTATATCTTCTTAGAATTCCAACAGGTTTGTCAAGCATGATTTTCCCTTCATAAATCTATGCTGACTCTGTGTCTGAGTCTGCTGCTGTTATCTCACTGCTCCGCTATAAAGTCCTTGATAATGGATTTGAGAATTTTCCCCACTACCAATGTTAGGCATACTGGTCTACAATTCCCTGGTTTCTCTCTACCTCCCTTTTTGAATATTGGAGTAACATTAGCTACCCTCCAAACTGCAAGGACTCATCTAGAGTCAGTAGAATCCTCGAAGATGACCACCAAAGCATTCACTATTTCTAGAGCCACTTCCTTAGGTGCTCTAGAATGTAGGTTATTCGCCTGGGGATTTATCCGCCTTTAATCCCCTCAATTTTTCCACCACCATTTCTCTTCTAATATTGATCTCCCTCAGCTCTTCCCTCATGCTAAATCATGCATTCCCTCGTGCGTTCCTTGAATGTTGGCCATTGCCTATCCACTGTCATGCCCTGAAGTAATTCTCCCCAATCTATCACGGCCAGCTCATGGCTCATATCTTCATGGTTTCCTTTCTTAAGACTCGGCACTCTTGTCTTTGAATCAACTATCTCACCATCTTGATTAAAAGTTTTATCGTGTTACGGTCGCTTATTTACAAGGGGTCCCGCACAGCTAGATTGGCAATGATTCCCTTCTCATTATAGGTACCTAGTCTAAGATGGCCTGCTCTCTCGGTGATTCCTCCACATGTTGGTCAAGAAGACCATCCCAAATTTCACACATTCCTCCTCTATGGCATTGTGGTTAATTTGATTTGTCCAATCTATGTGCAGATTAAAATCACCCATGATCACTGATTATTCTCTTGGCACATAAATCTCTAATTTCCTGTTCAATGCCATTCTTAACATCACCACTGTAGTTTGGGGGTCTGTTTTTTGCCCTCGGTATTTCTCAACTCATACTGACTCCACATTGTCAGAGCTAAATCCTTTGTCAGTGTTATGTTAACTTCCTCTCGAACCAGTAACGTCACTCCACCACCTTTTTCCTTTTTGCCTGTCCTTCCTAAATACTGAATACTTTGGGGCATTCAGTTCCCGTCCCTTGCCACCCTACAGTCATGTCTCCATAATCTCAATTTTATCGTACCTTTACATCAATCTGCGCAATTAGTTCATCCATTTTATTTCAAATGGGTTGTGCATTTAAGTTTGTTCCACTGGTAAGTTTCCCTAATTTTTAAAGAATCCTTGTGCATAAAGATATTCACCTGTTCTGTCCCTCACCTTTATTGTTTGGGAACCATCTGCGACATCGCTAACTTGCACGTTTATCTCCTCCTTTAATTTAAATTTTCTACTTTCCCCATTAACTCATTAACCCCCCCCATAATTCAAGTAAAAGCCCTGTCTACAGCCCTAGTTATGCGATTTGCTCGGACTCTGGTCCCAGCACGGGTCGGATAAAGACCATCCCATCAGAACAGGTTCCTTCTTCCCTGGTACTGATGCCAATGTCCCATGAATTCAAATCCATTTTTTCCACACATTTACCTGCTTAATCTTATTGACCCTTTTGACAATTAGCTCATGGCTCAGATAGTACTTGAGATTATTACCTTTTTTGGTTCTGTTTTTTTTTAAAGTTTGGCTCCGAGCTGCTTATACTCCCCCAGCAGAACCTCTGCCTTAGTTTTGTCTTTCATTGGTATCTACATGGACCACAACCACTGGATCTTTACCCACCCACTCCAAGCTCATCTATAGCCCAGATGAGGTATCCTGAACCTGAGCATCAGGTTGGCAACACTGCCTTCGGGACACTCAATCCTGGTCCCAGAGAATAGCATCTATGCCCCGAACTATACTGTCCCCAATTACAATGATATTTCTCTTCTCTATCTCCGCTTCAATGGTTCCTCGCACCATGGTGGTGCGGTCAGTTGGCTCATCCTCTCTGCAGTCCCCATTACCGTCCACACAGGGAGCAACACTCTTGAACCTATTGCACAAGGACAGGGGCTGAGGCTCCTGCAAATGTACCTCCTGGATCCTTCTACCTGCCTCACTCTCAGCCACACCCTCCTGTCTCTGACGACTAGCCAAATTTGAGTTAGTCAGTGTAAGGGGTGTGAGTGTCTCCTGGAACAGAGCGTCCAGATAACTCCCTCTCCCTGATGTGTCGCAATGTTTGAAGCTCAGACTCCAGCTCATCAGCTCTGAACTAGAGTTCCTCGAGCAAGCAACATTTGCTGCAGACATGGTCACTGGCAACCACAATGGAGTCCACCAGCTTCCACGTGTTGCAGAAACAACACGTCACTTGATCCTCCATTCTTATTTTATTTAATTAGTTTTGAATTTGTTTTTATTAAAAAAATGAATTTTTGTATCTCTGCTTATTATCTCAATCTGAACACAAGTTGTAACCAATAATTTAACAAGATTCAATTTAATACCGATTCAAATTTAGCAGACCCCTTATTAGCCAATCAAATTACAGTCCTCCTGTGACATACTTTTCAGTTTTCCCCCTCAGAATCAGAAACTCTTAGTTACCCAGGCTGCTGTCTGCTCAGTTCTACTGCTGAAGTGAAGGCTGCAAATCCCCAAGTTAAGTTTTCATATCACTTACCTTCCCAGGCTGCTGTTTGCTCCTGCCGCTTAGCTCCACTGGGTAATTGTCTTTTAACTACCATACCACCTTCCTTGTGCTAGGTATACTCCAACTAGTGGAGAGTTTAGTTGATAGTCGTTGATTTTCAGTTTTACTAGGTTTGTTTGCTGCCTTGATGTCAAAAGCAGTCCCTTCCTGATCTCTTACATTAAGCTTTTTTTTGTCCATGATTGGGGAGAAAGTGAGGTCTGCAGATGCTGGAGATCAAAGTTGAAACTTTATTGCTGGAACAGCACAGCAGGTCAGGCAGCATCCAGGGAACAGGAGATTCGACGTTTCGGGCACAGGCCCTTGTCCATGATTGGACCAAAGTACAATGAAGTCTGGAACTCAGTGATGCTGGCACACCCTAAATTTAGTACCATTGAACAGTTTGTTACGGTGCAAGTGGTGCTTCAGGAAATTCTGTCCAAATCCTTAAAGACTCGTGTGAAAAACCTTTTCCTGCTATCAGTTCTTTTGCCAATTATTGTAGATCTGTGCTGTTTGATTGTTGAAACTTTTGCCATTGGAAAAATTTTTCCTTAATTTACTTTACAAAAGCCTTCATGGTTTTAAGCACTTCCACCACTTCTGTTTAAGGTCTTCTCTACTCCAATCTGAGGAACATTGCAGGAAAATCATTATACAATTGCTAAGTTGAACAATTCTGTAAAGAATATAAAGGAAAAATGTCCATGTGCAAATGTGAAAAAGTCACAAGTTTAAAGACTGTAGGATTTTTTTGCTGAAAGTAAAACATGAGGTCTACATCACTGTAATGTTGTAATTCTGCTTTCTTAGGTGTGGGTCAGCAGCCACCAACAATGATGCCATTCACTTTAAAAGAGTTAGTGACGTTATCCCGTTGCCTTCGGGATGCTTGCCTTGGAATAATTCATCTGGCATATCCAGAAACCAAACCAGAGGTTCGGGAGGAGTACATGGTGGCATTTAAGAGCATTGGTGTGCGGACCAATACTGAAATGCAACAACGAATTGAAGCGGAGAGAAAAAGATGGATTCAGCTTTTTAAGGTGTGTTGGAGAGTAGTAAGTTATAAAGAATACTTCCTTGCATGTTTGTCACAATTTCTAATTTATTCTCAGTTAAATATTAAACCCAGCAAAAAAATTTGAAAATAATGTTGAAATCTTTCAGTTTTTTAACCGATTCATTAACCATTTAGAACATAGAACATAGAACAATACAGCACAGAACAGGCCCTTCGGCCCACGATGTTGTGCCGAACATTTGTCCTAGCTTAAGCACCCATCCATGTACCTATCCAATTGCCGCTTAAAGGTCACCAAAGATTCTGACTCTACCACTCCCACAGGCAGCGCATTCCATGCCCCCACCACTCTCTGGGTAAAGAACCTACCCCTGACACCTCCCCTATACCTTCCACCCTTGGGATAGGTGTGAATAATCCAGGGGTTAGGGTCGGGAAAACAGTGCCTAAGAGTGTGGGATAGGGCAGATTCATACAGGGATTATGTCTGGAACACAGTGCCCGAGAGTATGGTGGTGGTTGGTTTAATGCTGGGGTTAGTGTCTGAAACAGAGTGGCTGAGAGTCAGGGATAGGCCAGATTAATCCAGGGGTTATGGCCTGGAACACAGTGCCTGAGAGAGTGGGATA
>NC_057714.1:101437406-101448668 GCF_004010195.1 Chiloscyllium plagiosum | reverse complement strand
CTGAAGCCCTCCCTCCTACACCATCCTTGCAGCCACGTGTTCAACTGCACTCACTCCCCATTCCTTGCCTCAATGTCACGTGGCACCGGCAACAACCCAGAGATGACGACTCTGTCTGTCCTAGCTTTTAGCTTCCAGCCTAACTCCCTGAGCTCTTGAATGACCTCCCCACCTCTCTTCCTACCTATGTCGTTGGTGCCAACGTGCACCACGACTTCTGGCTGCACAGCCTCCCCCTTAAGGATTCTGAAGACACGGTCCGAGATGTCTTGGACCCTGGCACCCGGGAGGCAACAAACCATCCGAGAGTCTCGCCCATGTCCACAGAACCGCCTGTCCGTCCCTCTAACTAGAGAGTCTCCTATAACTAGTGCTCTCCTCCTCTCCCCCTTTCCCTCAGTCTCAGAGCCAGACCTCACGCCACAGACCCGGTCACTGCAGCTTACCCCTGCTAGGCTGTCCCCCCCACCAGTATCCAAAGCGGTATACCTATTGTTTAGGGGAATGACTACAGGGGATCCCTGCACTGCCTGCTTCCTCCCCTTCCCATCTCTAACTGTTACCCAGCTACCTGTGTTCTCTGGCGTAACTATGTCCCTGTAGCTTCTACCTATCACCTTCTCAGTGTCTCGAATAATCCTCAGTTCATCCAACTCCAGTTCCAGTTGCCTAACTCGTTCTGTGAGGAGCAGAATCTGACTGCATTTCCTGCAGATGAAGTCGGCAGGAGTATCGGTGGTCACCCCTACCTCAAACATCCGGCAGGACGAACATTCCACTGCCTGCGCTGCCATTGCTCTACACTTCGTCTCCAAAGCAAGAACACTGAGTAGCTTACCTGTGAACTTTAAAGTTAGGTTAGAGGAGGAGGATGGGAGGGAGGCCCTACTATGTAGGGCCTGGGGTATAGAACACACCCACTCAAATATCAATCACTTACCTTCCCGACCATCTCTGCGCTCCAACCTCACTTCCGCCCAGCTCGCGCCGCTCTCTGCTGAGGTTCCTCATGGTAGGCTGGTTAGTGAGGTTAGATCACATGGCATACAGGGAGAACTGGCAATTTGGATACAGAACTGGCTCGAAGGTTGAAGACAAGGTGGTAGTGGAGGATTGCTTTTCAGATTGGAGGCCTGTGACTAGTGGTGGGTCCACTGCTTTTCCTCATTTATATCAATGGTTTGGGTGTGAACATAGGAGATGTAGTTAATATGTTTGCAGATGACACCATAATTGGATGTGTATTGGACAGTGAAGAACGTTATCTGAGCACAATGGGATCTTGATTAGATGGGCCAAGGAGTGGCTGATGGAGTTGAATTTAAATGTGAGGTGCTGTATTTTGGAAAGGCAAATCGGGGCAGGACTTACACACTTAATGGTAAAGTCCTGGGGTGTGTTGCTGAACAGAGACATCTTGGAATGCAGGTAGACAGGATCGTGAAGAAGGCTTTTCGTACACTTGCCTGTATTGATCAATGCATTGAGTAGAGGAGTTGGGATGTTATGTTGTGGCTGTCTAGGACTTTGGTTAGGACACCTTTGGAATGCTGCATGCAATTCTGGTCACCGTGCTTTGGGAAGGATGCTATAGAACTTGAAAGGGTTCAGAAAAGATTTACAAAGATGTTGCCAGGGCTGGAGGGTTTGAGCTCCAGGGAGAGGCTGAATAGGTTGGGGCTATTTTCCCACGAGCTTTTGAGGCTGAGGGCGTGACCTTAGAGTAGTTCATAAAATCATGATGGGCATGGATAAGGTGAATAGATAAGGTATTTTCCCTGGGGTGGGGAAGTCCAGAACTAGAGGGCATAGGTTTCGTGTGAGAGGGGAAAGATATAAAAGGGACCTTTGGGGGAAACCTTCCACACAGAAGGTGGTGTGTGTATGGAATGAGATGCCAGTGGAAATGTTGGGGCTAGTACAATTACAACATTTAAAAGGCATTTGGATGGGTATATGAATAGGAAGGGTTGAAAGGGATATGTGCCAAATGCTGGCAAGTGGGACTAGATAAGGTTAGGATATCTGGTTGGTATGGGTGAGTTGGACTGAATGGTCAGTTTCTGTGCTGTACATCTCTCTGACTATCTGACTCTATTATACATTTATATACTGATGCTGAATTGTTTTATCCCTGTTTACTCTTAGAGTCATAGAGATGTACGGCATGGAAACAGACTTTTCGGTCTAACCCGTCCATGCAGACCAGGTATCGCAACCCAATCTCGTCCCACCTACTAGCACCCAGCAAGATTAGATTGGATTGCGATATCTGGTCAGCATAGACAGGTTGGACTGAAGGGTCTGTTTCCTTTTAGATGAAGTGTTTGTCTGACAAGTTCTGTCTGCTTTTATACCTTCCTCCAAATAGTTTGCTTAATTTTAATAAGCCTTAGCTAACTATAAATATGCTAGATATTTTGAAGGTCTGGTGTTTCTCACTTCAGAAAACACTGCCTAAGGGAGTGTGTAGGATATTTGGGTTTATTACAATTGTTACAGAAAAACTTAAATGGTTTTTTAATTTTACCATTTTATGAACAGAAATGAACAAGAAATACACTTTGTGAATGAGTGTAGTTGTGCTAAAGTCTATCAAAAGTATAACACCTAATAGGTCATGTATTACTATTCACACATCTATGAGCATCAATGAATATTCAATAAAATCTCTAAGAATATCTAAGAATATCCGTCAACATCTAAAGTAATTTTTTTGACTGATAGGAGAAAATACCTTTTGAGAATTTCTAAATGAGGGTCCCGAATAATGCTTACATTTCAATGAAAGGCTTTTCTTCTCGTTTGGACTGCTCTGTTTTGCATATGTGGGTGGTGGCCCTCTGTGCAGGTTTGTCCCACTTTCATGTGATGCTGAACCATTTAAGATTATTCCTTAATTATTCAGTGAAGATTCCTTTGTGAAATTGAACTCTTATCTTGTCAATTTATTTTCTTTTGTTTGTGTCTAGATATTCCTTCAATCTCTCCTTTATTTTTTCAAAAAATTTTTTTGATAAAGATGTTTCATTTTCTCAGGAATATTCCTTTCATCTCTCCCATATTCTTTCAATCTGAAAATAATGGTTTGTTAAATGATGTTTAATTTTTTTGCCTTCTCTTGGTTTCAAATGCTTTTCATGTGATAATGATCATTGCCACTTTTATCAGTTGGATGGTTCCAGTATTCCTGCTGTTAATAAATATTTTGCTTTCATTCCCACGTGTGATAGCACTCTCTTTCCAGGCTTTCTTTATGGTCTTTGAACTATCGTTTATATGTTTTTGTCTGTGGTGTGTATTAATATTAACAGTAACGTAATTTTGTCCTATTTAATTACTTATTTCTGAATCAGACCTGTATTCCTAACCAGATATTGTTACAAGATGGCTAATGATGCAACAAAAGTGCCAAAATGCTGAACGATAAAATGCTTGATTCCTTCCCATTTGTCACCTGATGGTGGTATGCACAACCGCAAGGTGTTTTCACACCAAATTAACTATTTCTGGATCGCCTGAAGTTGGGAAGTCCCTATTTCAGAACCGAAATACATTCATGCGAAAAGTTCAAAATTCAATTTTCGGTGATTGTTCACCAATTCTGCTGATTTGAATAGAACGTAACTCCATTTTCTCACTTTGTAATCAAATTTAAATGTTCTTTAAAACATTTATCAATATCAATGCAATTGATATTCAAGTGACAGCATCAGCAGACAATATGCAAATATTAAATTGCTCAACTCATGCTCACAGAACGTCACCCCTCAATATATTTGTGCATGAACTTGTGTTCTAAAAGATAAATTTCTGATCCTTTTATCCTCTTGGAAAGATAGGATTATCATTCAAGCAATTCATTTTTTGCTAAGGCATGATGGATACAGTCAGATTCTTGTCTCAACTATGACCTGTGTAAAATTCAATGAATACTAATCTGCACACATCCTATATATGATCATGTTACTGATGAGCGTTTATAATTTGCATTGTGATGTAATTTTCATACAGCATTATGATGCTCTGTAAAATGTTTATTAAAAAATGAAATTAATTTGCTTCATCTTTGCAGTTCTATTTCTCTAGTCAATTATGAACAAGTTATGAAAAAATTTTTTTTTCAATGGATAACCTGGAATTTTCATGATTTCAATTTTGTTCAATTTCTTTGACAAAATGTCTCAGCACTTCTACTCAACCACTTAATCTGAAGGGTATATTTTTGTCAAATTTTACTGCTGCAAACTAAAATCCTTGTAGATTTATGTTCTAACCTTTTAAATCAGAACATGATGGAATATTTAAGTATTCATTATGGTTAAATTGTTTTTCCACTGAATTAGTGAATTCATCATCTTAAGTCGTAAAAATTTTTAAATCAATTTGTTCAGACTTTTTATGACCTGTCCGGAACAGGTGGGACTTGTCTCCAGACCAGAAGAACTGGATTCAAGAACAGTGCCAATGCATCACATGAGACCAAGTTATGACGTTGTATACTGAGTAAACTCTGAACAAAAATCCTGTGATTCTTTATCAACCACCATTAAATCTTACTTTTCTTGGAAATGCTAAGATATATTCAATAACTCCAAATTCTATTTTGGTATTTATTTGGGGAAAATAGCTCTTCACTTGTGCGATTAAACTTTGTTGAATTGCTCAATCTTCTGTCTCATTACTGTAATATTTTGTACTATGGAATAAATCTTCATGATGCATGGAAGTTGGTAACTGCAAGTTTCCATAGAAACTAACTGTAAAACATTTTAAAATTGAAGCACCTCCCTGAAAATTTAAATTTGAAAATCAAGATTTCTGTTCATTTTCCCAAGCATTGGCACCACTTTGTATAGCTAGCAACATTCAATACCATTGAAGTAATAATTATAGAAGTTGTTTGTGAGCAGTCTGCCCGCACAGTTATGAATGCTTAAATGATCTTATTTTTGTCATGGAGTTTGAGGTCGGAGAATTTCTAAAAATGTTGGAGAATCTCCAGAACTATTTTGTTTCATATTTTTCATGACATTTGTTAATGATAAAGTGCACTCAAGTGAAATACAGTTTAAAACCAAAAGCTTGTGAATTTAGAAATGCAATTAGATAAGTGGTATCTGTGCAGTAAGAAGACTTGAGAAGGTTACAATTTATCAAATTCAGTTGCGTTAGGTTTGTCAATGCGTAGCATCAGTTACTGTATCAGTGTTATCTGGAAAAATACCCTGAATGTGGCCACCTGAATACAGAAGTTTGCTGTGGATATTGTGAGAGATGTGATGGTAACCCAGCATATTTCTTCTAAACAAAATGTTAGTCCCAGTTAGCATACTGCAACCTTCAAATATGAGTATACAAGTATTGAAGTCTAAAGTAATACTCCCACAGTTGCTCAGGTTGCCATCAGTTTGTTTCACATAGACTGAGGGACATTACTATTCCTTGTGCTTCAACAACTCTAAATTGTTTATCCAGATGTTGAGTATATTATTGGACCTGTTGCAATTTGTGCAACCCCATCTTAATGAATAATCTGTGTGAGAGCAGAACTACTTTGCTATCAGAAATTACTAGTTGGCACACCATCTTTCAGGACCCAGGTCTATCTGCAAAACCGAATGTGTGCTTAATCTGAGTCCACCCTACAGCATGCTGCTGCTGGAAACCTGAAAACAACACCAAGAATGCTGGGCAGGTCTGGTAGCATATGTGGAGAGCATAAAAGAATGAACATTTCTGAAGAAGAGTTGTGCAGGCTTGAAATGTCAACAATATTTCTCTCTCCACAGATGCTGCCAGACATGCTCAGGTTCTCCAGCGTTGTTTGTTCCATAGCATGCTTCAGTTGGAGTGGAGGTTGGAGGATAATCAGCAATTTAGGTCAAAAGAGTGAGGCGGTAGTAAAAGAAACGAAATTGAGTTAGTTTGTAATTGGGCCACCTTGTTGTTGGATTCTCTAGTGCTAAGTCAATGTTAGAAATGTGACTTTTCATTGGAAAGTATGTTGTCCGTAATATCGAGCAGTCATAAGGAGTGAGCTTAGTATTGTATTTCAAATCCTGTTTTCTGCAAGACAACAGTCACCTGAAGCTGCTCCCTTAAAGTAAGCATAAAGGAAACACATTTCCCAAATTGAATATTAGATTTATGGTTTTATTTCTCAATGACCCATAACACACTAATGTTCAGTGCAAGTCATCAACTATCTCTGTTATTCCTTTATCACCTCCTTTTCTCTGATCAGAACAAAGCTATCTATTTAATTGAAAGAAGTTAATTGAATGAAAATGATCAACTAAGCTTATATTAATATTGCTAATGGAAGATTCTGCTTGGCCGTGTTTGGAAAGAGATGTCATGCTGGAGTTTTGCAGGCACCCATTAATGCCTGCACTTAACCTGATGGGCTAATTAAGGAATGCTTATTCATTCTACAAGTCAGGGATAGCTGCTATTCAAACCAATCAGCTTTTTCTTTCTAATGTATTGCACTTAAAGCAAGCTGTTAGTGCTGGCAGGGATAGTAACTGATGATATTTTGATTGAGATGAATACAGTGTTAATATATTAGTAAATTTAAAGTTATAATTGGGGAGCCTGTTGAATCATTGGCAAAATAACTTCTTGTTTTTGCCTAATTTTTGTCAATTTATTTCAAGTAATTAAGTCTGAGTTAAATTTGATTTACAGCTAGTTCCCAACTTAATACTGCTTTCTGCTTGGGAACAGACTGTTCTTTTGAATTTTATAGTTAGCATTTGAATCAGCTTGGAAATCACTTGGACATAATCCTGGTACTTGCTGTAAATGTGGACTGTGCATGTGCAGAGATGCAAGTTCCTTGCTAATTGACATTGTCAGGCATTGAGCAACAATATGGTAATTTTGCCATTTAACTGGCAAGGTAATATCAAAATCAGAATCAAGTGGAATATTAGTGTTATTACTTCTTCCTTCCAGATAAAGCACTTAGGTTTCAAATAGTAGTCTGACCATAAGTCTTTCCTAATATTTATGCTGGTTGAGTTGCCTTTAAAGCGTTTGTTAAGGTTCCATACGGTAGGCTATTGCACAAAATAAGGAGTTTCAGGATTGAAGGTGATTTAGCGGCTTGGATCAGAAATTGGCTAGTTGAAAGACAAAGGGGAATGGATGATGGGAAATGTTCATCCTGGAGCTCAGTTACCAGTGTGCCACAAAGATCTGCTTCAGAGGTCATGCTTCAGCAATGCAAGACACTGGTAAAGCCGCACCTGGAGTATTGTGTGCAGTTCTGGTCTCCGCATTATAGGAAGGATGTGGAAGCTTTGGAAAGGGTTCAGAGGAGATTTACGAGGATGTTACCTTGTATGGAAGGAAGGCCTTATGAGGAAAGGCTGAGGGAACTGAGGCTGTTTTTGTTAGAAGAAGGTTGAGAGGTGACTTAATTTAGACAAATAAGATAATCTGAGGGTTAGATAGGGTGGACAGTGAGAGCCTTTTTCCTTGAATGGTGAAGGCTACCATGAGGGGACATAGCTCTAAATTGAGGGGTGATAGATTTAGGACAGATATCAGGGGTAGTTTCTTCACTGAGTGATAGGGACGTGGAATGGCCTGCCTGCAACCGTAGTAGATTTGCCGACGTTAAGGGCATTTAAATGGGCACTGGACATACATATGGATAATAATTGAACGGTGTGGTTAGATGAGCATCAAATTAATTTCACAGGTTGGTGCAACATAGAGGGCTGAAGGGCCTGTACTGCGCTGTAACATTCCATGTTCTAAAGTCTAGATTAATCCATCGATTTACTCTTTCAAAAAAAAACTCTCAAATTTGAATCCTATTCATCTCTAGTTTTCAAACTCGTCACAAGTTGCCTTTTTTGTTGTTGGTTATAGAGTTTAAACAAACATTATCTCAAACCATTTTTGGAAGTTGGAAACAGCTTTATTTTGGCAATTATATTCTGTTTGGTTTTGCATTTTAAAAGTTCACTTTAGATTGATTAAATGTAATTCTTTAGTTTTTAATAGTTGTTTCTTGCTGTATGAGAGTTAATCTTATGAGGCAATCATAAGGAATGAGGTTGGTACTGAATTTCAAATCCTGCTTTATACAAGCCGACTGACCTTTTTGAGAAAGAAGGCGAGCGCTGAAATGTATTTTTAGTTGATTATGTAGACAATTGACGCATACTTTGGCTGACGAATGCCATCTGAATTACTGCAGCTCATTCCGCACAATGAGCCAATTGCTCTTCGTCAAGCTGTTGCACTTGTTTCACCAGAAAATTGTAGCCTATTACTTGATATATAACGTTTTATGAATATCAGTGCTATGAAGAAGTCCATTTTGAAAAAGTGAATGTACTCCGAAATGTAATATTATATAGCCATTCAGTTGAAACACAGGATTGAATTGCGTTTTTGTAAATAGCATGTTTCTACTAATTGTGCATAGGCAAGCAATGTGGTACAAAAGATTTCCATGAATTATGCTGAAGCTTTATGTGAAACAAAAAGACACTCTGAAATAAAACAAAGAACCGTGTTTCAGATCTCCAGCATCCAATGAGAAATTTTTGGAAAAGGTCTGTGGGTCTAACAGCATCTGTGGGAAGAAAGCAGAGTTTCTACAGCAATTTCTGTTTTTCACTCTCTCTCTCTGACTTCCTCTTTCACTCTGACTCCCATCACTCACTCACACACTCACTCACTCACTCACACACTCACTCACTCACACACTCACTCTCACTCTCACACTCACTCTCTCTCACACGCTCTCTCACACGCTCTCTCACACGCTCTCTCACACGCTCTCTCACACGCTCTCTCACACGCTCTCTCACACGCTCTCTCACACGCTCTCTCACACGCTCTCTCACACGCTCTCTCACACGCTCTCTCACACGCTCTCTCACACGCTCTCTCACACGCTCTCTCACACGCTCTCTCACACGCTCTCTCACACGCTCTCTTTCCCCTCTCCCCCCGTCCCCCCGTCGTCCGTCTCTCCCTCTACCCCCTTTTTGCTTTGTATGTAAGGAAATGGTTAATCTCACGTGTTGCCTTCTGTAGCATTAAAAGGCCTTGAAGATCAAGTACAATTTGTTGCTATTCCGTATTTTTCTAGTTTAGTTTAGACCATATAATAGAGGAGCAGAATTAGGCCATTTGTGCCATCAAGCCTGCTCGACACATTCAATCATATTTGATATGTTTCTGAATCCCATTCTGCTGTCTTTTCCCATAACCTTGGTCTCCTTTTTGATCAAGAACCTACCTCTCTTTCTTAAAGACACTCGGTAATTTGTTCTCCACAGCATTCTGCGGGAGAGAGAGAGATTAACTACCCTCTGGCTGAAGAAATTGCTCCTCATCTCTGTTCTGAAGGCTCATGCCTTCACTGTGACTATGTTCACTCTCGTTCTAGTCTCTCCAGCTAGTGGAAACAACTTCTCCATGTCCACACTATCCAGGTTTCTCTGTATTCTGTAAGCTTCAATGAGATCAACTCTCCTTCGTTGCTGGAATAATTCTTGTAAACCTTCTCTGGCTGTCCCAACACCACATACCTCATTTGATATGGGGCCTAAAAATGCTCACAATATTCCATAAATGGTCTGACTAGAGCAATATGCAGCCCCAGCAGTACATCTCTGTTCTTGCATTCTAATTACCTTGAAATATTGCTTTGAATGAAATCATGCTTTTGTATCCATTTGTGTCCTGGAATAAGTTCTTTGTTCCTGAGATGTTATCAACAATAATGGTGTCCATCCAAAGAATTATTCATTTGCATTTTCTATAACAAGTGATTGATAGCGATTTCTCTTGTTTATGGAATTTTGTGTTAAATTACGGATTGAGAATAAAATTCTCATTAATGGATCTCTACTTTTCATTTGCAACATGGTGGAACAGTTTATATTATATAAATGTGATGTGACTGAAAATATTTAATATGGTGCGGAGTTTATATTTGATGTGGGATAGACACTTGCATGCAGATTTTTATTTAAAATATCACTGTTTGGTTTGATACTAGACAGTGCACCCATTTGAAAGTGCTAGGTTTTGATTTCTAGTTTGTACAAAATTAGCAAACTTAAGCAACAAGGTGTGCTGCAGTTGTCTGCAATATTATTTGAGATGTGCAAATCAGGTTTGGGTTGCTGGAAAGGATCATTTTGAACATTTAGAGATTGGGATTGGCTTTGGTTATGATCCTTTTGAGGGCTGGTTGCAACTGCTCACCTTGGATATTTTCTAATTAACTTGTTCAGACCTGTTATTACACACCTCCAGAGCAGGTGAGACTCGAGGCCAGGCTGAGAAGTTGCTGGTAAGTGCTGAGTCATTTCTGAGCAAGTTTTTTGTAATATTGAGAGAAAAGCATATTTGTTATGAAACAATAGCATGACGTGATTTTGTGTACAATGGAGTAAGTAGCATTCCTAAACTGCTGTTGTCATGCTCTCTTATCTCAATTGTGATCAGATTTGTGTCCTTCATAATGGAAAAATTCTATATACCTTGAGTAATGCGAAGTAGATAAGTGAAGTAACTTTATATAAGACAGTATATAACGGTGGTATCATATAAGTTGCTTGTTTATGTTCTTTGCACATAGGTGATCTCTAATTTAGTGAAAATGCTAAAGTCAAGGGACACAAGAAGGCAATTCTGTCCTCCTGATCACTGGCTTTCTGATCAAGTTAATATTCGAGCAGATAAGGTATGTATTTAACATGCTGATGTGCAGGAGATGAAGTGACTTTCTGGAATGTAATCTCAGGGATCTATTGTTAGTCATCTCTGCCTTGTACTTAAAAGCTTTAAAAAAGATCATGACAAGTTAGTACGACGTGATGAACCGGAACAAGTGATGGGCTTGTTAGTGGGTGAACATTTTGGTGACGGCGACCACAATTCTGTGACTTTCACCTTGGTTATGGAGAGAGATAGGTGCGTGCAACAGGGTAGGTTTTACAATTGGGGGAAGGGTAATTACGATGCTGTAAGACAGGATCTGAGGAGCAAAAGTTGGGAGCATAGGCTGTCAGGGAAGGATGTCGTGGAAATGTGGAACTTTTTCAAGAAACAGATACGACGTGTCCTGGATATGTATATACCTGTCAGGCAGGAAAGAGATGGTCGTGTGAGGGAACCTTGGTTGACGAGGGAGGTTGAATGTCTTGTAAAGAGGAAGAAGGAGGCTTACATAAGGTTGAGGAAACAAGGATCAGACAGAGCATTGGAGGGATACAGGAT
>NC_057714.1:101376960-101435403 GCF_004010195.1 Chiloscyllium plagiosum | reverse complement strand
GGGGAGATGTTAGGGGTGGGTTCTTTACCCAGAGGTGTGGTGGGGGCATGGAATGCGCTGCCTGTGGGAGTGGTAGAGTCAGAATCTTTGGTGACCTTTAAGCGGCAATTGGATAGGTACGTGGATGGGTGCTTAAGCTAGGACAAATGTTCGGCACAACATCGTGGGCCGAAGGGCCTGTTCTGTGCTGTATTGTTCTATGTTCTGTGTGATAAGCCTGATGAACTTGTAAGAGAAGTAAAACATCTAAAGCTCCACAATGATGCCAGACCTGCTGAGTTCCTCCAGCTCTTTTTGCTTTTGCTGCAGAACACTGTCGTTGTTTGCTCAGTGTACTTCACTCTTTCTGTTCCTGAGAGCTTCAATTACATTAGATTAGATTAATTACAGAGTGGAAACAGGCCCTTCGGCCCAACAAGTCCACACCGCCCCACCAAAGCGCAACCCACCCATACCCCTACATTTACCCCTTACCTAACACTACGGGGAATTTAGCATGGCCAATTCACCTGACCTGCACAGCTTTGGACTGTGGGAGGAAACCGGAGCACCCGGAGGAAACCCACGCAGACACGGGGAGAACGTGCAAACTCCACACAGTCAGTCGCCTGAGGTGGGAATTGAACCCGGGTCTCTGGCGCTGTGAGGCAGCAGTGCTAACCACTGTGCCACCGTGCCGCCCACAATTCTTCCCACTCTACTCCAGACAACTTTGCAAATTAATGCTTTAGCGGGTTGTGGGGTCTTAATTGCACATTCAGGTGGAGTTTGTGGAAGAGAGTTTAAAATTTCTGTCACCAGTCTTAATTTTACTTGTTCAAAATCCGGTTCTAATTTTTACTGTTCTGGGGTCTTCAGTTCTCCAACCAGCAGATATAATTTTCTCTGTCCACCTTGCCTATTCTTAATATCTTGTAAACCTCTATCAGTCATCCCCTAACTTTCTAAATTCCTCTAATATGCAAACCTGTGGAGGAACAGATCAATCAACTGTGCTTAACAAAATAAGTTAGATATTGCATTAAATGGAAAAAAATAAGACTGCAGCACAGCAGCAGGCCCTTCAGCCCATCATGTCTTTGCCTACCAGGATGTTCTTCTAAACTAATCCCATCTGCTTGCTCATGGTCCATATCCCCCTCTTCCCTACCTGTTCATGTGTCTGTCTAAATGCTTCTTAAACATGGCTATCGTTTCTGTTTCTACCACCTGCTTGGCAGCAAGGTCCAGGAACCTACCATCCTCTGTAAAGAAGAAGAAAATTTGCCTTGCAGATCTCCTTTAAACCTCCCCCTCTCAACTTTAACTTAGGCCCCTTAGTTTTTGACATTCCCACCTTGGGGGAAAAAGACTCTGACTGTCCACCCCATCCATGCCTGTCATAATTTTATATATTTCTGTCAGGTTGCCCTTCAGCCTGCAACACAGTAATGAAAAGAATTCAAGTTTCCTTTCCTTATGACTAAAACACTCCAATCCAGGCAACATCGTCGTAAATCTCTTTTGCATCCTCTCCAAAGCCTCCACATCCTTCGTAATGTGTGCAGTTTTGGTTACATCCCTTTACTTAGATTCTCTGTCACCACGTTCTTCCTCCGTTTCTCCCCAGCCCAGTGGGACTGGCAAGTGGGTTCTTTCAAGTCTGGCAGTTAGACACACCGGTGTTCTGCCAATTTCTCATTCTGATCACTTAATTTGAACTTTCAGCATCTTTTCTGTCCCAGCACTCTACATTCCCCTCCCCAACCGAGAACATAAATGCTGCACCTTCCACACTTCACTTCAGCTGTAATGAAGAGTCATCTGGACTTGAAGCATTAGCTTCCTCTCTGACCTCCTGTGATCTCCAGCATTTGTTGTTTTTACTATATTCCAAATGTGGCCTAACTCAAATTTTGTACATCTACAACGTGACTCGCCATCTGTGGTTAAAGAGGATGCAAAGGTCTCCATCAAGGCCCCAGCTGTCTCCTCCTTTGCCTACTTTTGTATCCTAAAATAAATCCCCAGGGCCTTATGGGATTAGATTAGATTAGATTACTTACAGTGTGGAAACAGGCCCTTCGGCCCAACAAGTCCACACTGACCCACCGAAGCGCAACCCACCCATACCCCTATATTTACCCCTTTAACCTAACACTATGGGCCTGAGGCGGGAATTGAACCCGGGTCTCTGGCGCTGTGAGGCAGCAGTGCTAACCACTATCTGTCTTCATGTTTTTTAAAGGACCCAATACCACCACCACCTCAATATCAAGAATATCAACATCCCCGAGAATATCAGTATACCCTCTCTGAATTCTAGAATCATCCATGTCCTTCTCCTTGGGGATACTGATGCAAAGTATTCAGCCACTTCCTCTGGTTCCATGCATAAATTCCCTCCTTTGTCCTTAAGTGGGCATACCCTTTCCCTAGTTATCCTTTTGCTCCTAATCTCCATACAAAAAGGGTTGGGAGTCTCCTTAATCCTACTTGCCAAAGGTGTTTCATGGCACCTTTTAACCCTCCGAATTCCTTGTTTAAATTCTTTCCTGCTTCCTTTTATATTCCTCAAGGGCCTTGTTTAGTCTCAAGTTCCTAAACCTTAGTTATGCTTCCTTTTTCTTTTTGACTAAAATGGCTTGTGAAGATGCCAGAAAAAGTGGTATGTATGATCATTGGGACCAAGTTAGAACCCTGCGAAGAAGGAACAAGAAACGGATTCAGAAAGGAAAAGCAAGTATGTATACAAAGTACTGAGGAACATAAAAGTGGATGTTAAAAGTTTCCTTAGATTAGTGAAAAGGAAAAGATTAGCTAGGTCAATTGTGAATCCATTATAGATGGGCAAAGGAGAATTTATAGTGGAGAACACTAACTTGTCTACATGGAAGATGATGCAGAAAATGTCCTAGAAATACCAGATAAAGAAGGGACTTATGAAACTGAGGAATTGGGGGGAAAAAAAACTAACCAAAAGGTCATAATTAAAAAACTAACTTAATTCCCAGGAACAATTGAACATCATTCCAGATCTTTGAAGGATATAGCTTGATAGTTAATGCATGAGAGGTTTCCTTTCAAAATTCTATGGGCTTTGAAGAATTTCCTAAGGGCTGGTAAACAGTCAATGTCATTCAACCATTTAAGGGTGAAAGAGGGAGAAGTATCAGGTCGTATGGGGAGCCTGTTGTTTCCTGTTGCTTTCTCTGTGTCAACACCTCAGTCAGAATTGATTTGCCAATCCACTGGCATCCTTTTTTGTAATATTAATTGTGATCATTTGAAATTTGGCATTTTTGTTTTTTCCCTGATTAATGCAAGCTGGAACTAAACTAACTGGACTGTAATTGCCGTAATTAGTTCTTGATTTGCTTTTTAGAGTGAGTACCAGAGTTTAATCCACTTCGTAGTTCTTCTGCACGTCCACATGTTGATACCTAAAATACAGTTTCATGACCATTTCCATGACCTTGACCATTTCCTCAGGATCAGGATTCATCCTGTTAGGCCCTGCTGCTTTGTTTCCATACTTGTTAGATGTTCAGCTGACCAAAAATAATGATACTTTGTGAGATTGTGCTGTCTAATATAGGTGGAAGTTAAGCAAACTGGAAAAATCTTAAAATGCACTCAAATTAAGCACTACTTATCTTAATTGCTTTCATTTTGCAGTCACTTCAGTTGTCAATACTGAATTGATTATTTGAAGTGCCGTTTTGTTCTTTATGGACCACCTTGTTTATTGTGATTCTAGGAGACATTAAAATGTAAAGTTATTGTTTCAAAATCTACTGAAGTTGGAAGACTAATGGTTACTTATTGTCAGCATCTCTTATTACCAGGTCACACAGCTCTATGTGCCCTCAGCTAGGCATGTCTGGAGGATGCGCCGAATGGGAAGGATAGGGCCATTGCAATCTACATTAGATGGTAATTGCCTTCCTTTTACTTACGATAATTTATATTGTCAGTATCTCTTTAAATGAAGTTTATTGCAAAATTCACAGTTTAGTCAATGTTAGTCTGCAGCAAATGCTGTCATTGTTTTTTTCACAAGGAAATGGTAGAGTGAACACAGTATTAAAAAAACATTTAAACATTGTAGAACCCACACTATATTTTCTTTACAATATCTTTGATATTACTTGATCATCAAAATAACTGGGGGAAGGCTAAAAATCTAGGCTTTCAGGCAGATTGTTTACATGATATTGGAACATCAGTGAAAACAAAAATATGTTGGGAAATACGCCAAGGCAAGTGACTAAGGTGTCAAAAGGGGAGCACTCTGATATCTGGTCAGCATGGACGGGTTGGACGGAGGGTCTTTTTCCATGCTGTACACCTCTATGACTCGAAGTGATCATAAACGCTGTGGGAAAGGATGGTACTGATCAGAAAGTTAAAGTTCTAAATTGGAGTAAGGTCAATTATGATGGTATTAGACTGGAACTTTCAAAAGTTGATTGGGGGAGGCCATTTGCAGGTGAAGAGATGTTTGGAAAGTGAGGGGCTTTTAAGAATGAGGTAACAACACTTCAGAGACCGTATGTTTCTGTTAGTGTGAAGGACAAGGCTAGTAGATGTCGGGAATGCTGGATGACTAGAGAAATTGAGGCTATGGTAGAGAGAAAGGAGGCATATGTCAGGTACGGACAGCTGGGATTGAGTGAATCCCCAGAGAAGTAGAAGGGCAAGAGTACACTTGAAAATCAGGAGGGCAAAAAGGGGCATAGCTTTAGCAAATAGAGTTAAGTAGAATCCAAAGTGAATTTGTAAATACATTGAGTAAAAGAGTAACTAGGGAGAGAATTGGCCCCCTTAAAGATCAACGTAGCCGTGTGTGGAAGCACAGGAGATTGGACAGAAACTAAACAAATATTTTGCATCAGTATTTACTGTAGAGAAGGACTTGGAAGCCAGGGAACTTGGTAAAATCAATATTGATGTCATGAAAAGAGTTCATATTACAGAAGAAGAAGTGTGGCGGATTTAAAATGCATGAAGGTGGTCAACTCCCCAGAACCTGATCAGAGGTTTCTCATAACTTTGTGGGAACGGATTGCTGGGCCCTTGCTTTATCACAGATGAGGTGCCGGATGACAGGAGGTTGGCTAATGTGGTGCCATGATTTAAAGATTGTAAGGAAAAGCCAAGGAACTATAGACCAGTGAGCCTTCTGTCAGTGGTGGATGAGTTGTTGGAAGAGATTCTGAGGGACAGGACTTTAGAAGCATTGGGAAAGGCAAGGACTGATTAGGGATAGTCAGCATGGCGTTGTGTGTGGGAAATCATGTCGCAAACTTGGTTGAATGTTTTGAGGAAGTAACCAAAAAATTGGTGAGGCCAGAGTGGTAAATGTCTGTGAGCTTCAGCAAAGTGTTTGACAAGATTCCATGTGGTAGACTGGTTAGTAAGGTTAGATCTCAAAGGATCCAGGGGGAGCTAGCCAACTGGATACCAAATTAGCTTGTACCCAGAAGACAGGATGGTGGTGGAAGGTTGCCTTTCAGATTGGAGGCCTGTGACCAGTGATGTGCCCCAAGGGTCAATGCTGGGTCCACTGCTTTTTGTCATTCATATAAATGATTTGGATGTGAATATAGAGGGGTTCGGTGAATAAGTTTGCAGATGACACCAAAATAGGTGATGTAGTGGAGAAAAAAAGTGTAGCAAAGAAGATTATCTCAGATATGCAATTAGGCCTTGATCAGATAGACTAATGGACCAAAGAGTGGCAGATGGGAGTTTAATTTAGATAAATGTGAAATATTGCATTTTGGTAAGACAAACCAGGGTAGAAAGGTTCATGATTAATACAGGTAATGGCTGTATTCGTGAGACCACTTGAATACTGCCTACAGTTCTGGTCTCCTTTCTATAGGAAAGATGTAGTTATACATGAGAGGGTGCAGAAACAATTTACAAGGATATTGCCAGGGCTGGATGGTTTGAGCTACTGGGAGAGGCATAGTAGGCTGGGGCATTTTTTCCTTGAGCGTCGGAGACTGAAGGGTGACCTTGAAGGAAGTTTATGTTTTAAAAAAAAACCATGAGGGGCATGGATCTGATAAAGAGTCAAGGTCTTTTCCCCAGCGTAGGAGCATCCAACTAGTAGGTTTAAGGTGAGAAGGAAAAGATTTAAGAGACCTTAGGGACCACTTGTTCACGCAGAGGGTGCGAGCCTGTATAGAATGAACTGCCAGAGGAGATGGAGGAAGTAGTACAATTACAATAATCAGAAGGCACTTGGATGGATATCTGAATAGCAAGGATTGAGAGGGATATGACCCAAATGCTGGCAAATGGGACTAGGTCAGATTGGGATGTCAATCCAAAATGGTAGATAGGAGAAAATCGTGGTTGTCAGAGCTGTTCCTTTTGTTTTGAGTATTTTTTCTAATGCTGGAGCTGATTTCCTTTATTTCTAGAACAGTAATTACTGTTTTGTAAGTTTTTTGCTTTGTTTGAAACTTTGAAAGAAAGATCAAAACAGCAATACTTGGAAATGGGAGAAAGAGAGCAGTAGGCCCTGTGGAAGATTGTTTCAAGAACCGCTCCAGAGTTCAGAAAAAAAAGGAACAACGAACCTTCACAGCTGACTGGCTGTGAAGTTACAAGCATCTCTGGACATCGGAGTTTGGTCCAAGAAAAATAAACCAACAGTGACGTTCCAGTGAGTCTGAAGGGTTTTGAGGGATATGAGCCAAATGCTGGCAGATGGGACTAGAGATATTTAGCATATCTAGTTGGCATGGACAGGTTGGACTGGAAGGTCTGTTTCTATACTATATGACTCTTTCTTGATTATTCATCCAAAATAGAAGGACGTGGAACCAACAGTAAGTGTCATAGAGATGTATAGCACAGAAACAGACCCTTCAGTCCAACTTGTCCATGCCGACCACATACCCAACCCAATCTTGTTCCACCTGCCAGCACCCGGCCCATATCCCTCCTTGCCCTTCCTGTTCGTAGACCCATCCAGATGCCTTTTAAACAATGCAATTGTACTAGCCTCCACGACTTCCTCTGGCAGCCCATTCCAATCGCGCACCACCCTCTGTGTGGAAAAAGTTGCCCCTTAGGTCTGTTTGTCCTTGCCCCTTAACAGTTTCTTCCAGACATAGTTATTGCTGCTTCTTTCAATCTATGAACAGTGTTAAAGTTGTTAAGTTTAATCTCCAATGCCAGTAAAGCTTCTCTAAGATAAGTGCCCCAAAACTGCTCACAGAGTTCCAGGTGCGATCTAACTAATGCCATGTATAGTTTTAACAAAATATCCCTATTTTTATATCTCATTCCCTTTAAAATAAAGGTCAATATTCCATTTGCTTTCCCGATTACATGCTGAACTTAGTTGTTAGCTTTTTGTGATTTATGCAAAAGAACTTACAATCTCTCTGCTGCAGCTTTCTGCAGTCTTTATCCAATTAAAATCCAGCCAACTTTTTATTAACCTGCCCCTATGAGACCAGGAATGTGCAACTTGGTCAAATATTCCAGTTCATCAAGAGGTCCACATAATTGTGTAAAAACACACACAATAAATAATAAAAACATAATGCAGGGGGTAAACACATCACTGTTCTCCTTTATTTCCAGCATAAATCATTTAAATAATAATGCAGCTTTGCTAAAATAAACTTGCTAGCAGAGAGCCTTCTCACTTGCATCCTCAAACTGATTTCTTGACATCATGGTAGATCGTGATAATACAGTAAACTTCTAGTGTTTGAGATACATATGTTTTGCCGGTTTATTGAGAGTGCCGGTTCATAAGATGCCAGTTAAAACAAACTTTGTCGTACAGTAGTCCCCCCCACCCCCCCGCCCCGGTACCCGCAGGGGGATCTACTGAGGAAGCCCGAAACGCGGATAAGAGCGAACCCATTCATTTAAATAGGAAACATACCGTTCTGGCAGCTCCCTGGTTCCTGAATGTTCCTGAGAATATGTTCGGGCCACAGTAAACCGTGGGTAACTGAAACCATGGAAACTGGACCCCCGGATATGGGGGTTGCCCTGTATATTTCACTCCCCTATTATTCTTGCCCAAGTGTGTAACTTCACATTTTCCCATATTATAATTCCATTTGCCAAGTTTTTGGCCACTTGTTTGAACTCTAGAATTTGTGTTTAACCTACATTGATCAGATTACGATGTATTCAGTTCTGACTGCTGTGATTGACACAGGCAATGTAGGGAAAAGTCATGGGGTTGATCCCTATCCATAAGAATGAATTAAGATTTGCAAAATTGTGTATTTCAGACTATTAAGTAGGGAAAGGAATGGGTTTCTGAGAGAGGCCCCAAGAGTTTTCCAGATTGGCTAACAGAAAGAATCTTCCACATGTTGAAGGTAGCCAAAGACAAATTAAGAAATCTAGTGCTGAGCCTATCACTGTCTTTATAGATCTACGCTTCTTCAAATTTAGTTTATAAACTACTCTTAAAATCGCCTTGTCCACTTTTGGCTGATGTGAAGCGTTTTGGAACTAACCTCGACATTTTAAAAGCTCTAAGTATGAGCTGTTTTTTACATAGCAAGTGATTAGCAAATGTAATGATCCAGTATGTGGAAGTAAAATAGTTAGAATTGCTTGAGAATTAATTTGAAATAGTGGAGCTTTGGAATTTTTGCTGAATGAATGGATTATAATATCTAATGGGGTTTCCTGTCCTTAATCAATCTTTGAACTTGTGAAGAAAAAATGTCCAGTTTTAATGGCAGTGTATTATTATAAACTCCTTTTTGCTAAGTCTAATTTGGAAGATTTTTTTGTTTTGATTTAAAGAAACTCTATTAGTGAAATGTTGTGAATTAGTCTATTCAATTGAATTGTTTTACAGTGGGCATACAAATGTACATGTTTATTAATAATGCAGCAGGCATCTAATATGATCAGTAAGAAAGAGCAACAGCTTCTTCAACGATGTATCCAAACTTTTAGCACTCTTTATAAACTATCACTATTTTCAATTAATTTTAGTTTTATTTTATCAGTCTCGGTAAATTTCTGAGTGTCTTCAGAGTTCTGGAACTAGGCCCTAAATATTAAATGTCTTGAATTTTGAATCTAATTCAACTAGCAGTACCGTGTGAAGCAAGCAGATAACAATGTGTGTATGATTTGTTTAATGCCACTTGACTCCAAATGGAATAAAACCAATTAGTGTGAAAGTACAGTTGAGGCACATATGGCTATGTTTGTTTGGCCTTTCTCATTTACTTAAATGGCAGTAACTAGAATGATAAATAGACTACATTGACCAGTAGAGAACATATTTCTTGTAAAAGATAGAAACTTGATGGAGAAATGCAGATAAAATTGACTAATTGACCAGAATAATTGAGGTCTAGTGGTACGATAGTGGTTTAGCTTTGCTGTACAGGCAATTTTTGTTTAAATGCCTTTAACCCTTTGTGAAGGAATAACTAAAATTGATTTAAGGAAAAAAATCTAGTTGGTAAATATTTTCTGCAAAATATTATAGTCAATGTTAATACCCCGATTGTCTTTATTCTTTGTCCGTACCTAAGATTCACTGCAAGTTTTAATTTTCAACATTTTAAAAATAACACAGAAAGAGGAACTTGGGTCAGAAACAACTAGGCTAAGCTTAAATTAGGGTAATTACCTTTGACAGGGTGGATTGTTTCCCTTGGAGTATATCGGACCAGTGGGCATAATTTCGGTGTAAGCCATTGCACGTTGAAGAAAGCTCTTGGCCCTTAACTCTAGAAGCTAAGCCAACAGAAGTGCAGATATAACTACTGCTTAAATGTTATGAGAGTATCTGGCACAATCATTCTTTCAGGCAGCGTGTTTGAGATTCCCACCACACCTTGGGTGAAAAAAAATCTCCCCCACTCTACTCTTAGCCTTCTATCTATTACCTTAAATTTATGCCATTTGCCCTCTTCTAATGGAAAAAATGCCTTCCTATCCATTCTACTTATGTCCTTCATAATTTTATACACTTTCTATCAGGTCCCCTCTCAACTTTATCCCTCTTAGGAAAACGGCCCTAGCCCATCTAATATTTCCTCATAGCTCAGGCCTGCAGATCAACTAGCGCCCTGCTAATTCTCCTCTGTACCCTCTCTCGTGCAGTCAAATGCTTGCTCTAATATGGCGACCATATCTATACAGTACTCCAGGTGTGGCCCAAAAAGTGATTGATGCAGTTCAGCTTGCATCAGATAATAAAGACAAGTATTCTACAGGTTGTCATAACCGTCTTACTTAACTGCCCTGCTACCTTCAGGGACCAATGGATATGCACACCAATGTCCCTCTGATATCCTATTCATAGTGTACTCCCTTGCTTTGTTAACTTTTTCACAGGACTTAATCTGCAGGAGGCTAAGTGTATGGGTATCCTTCTCACCATTTAATAGACTACCCATTTCTTATCATCCACAAGCCGCTTTATCATACCCCCAATGTTTAAGTCCAAATCATTAATGTACATCAAAAACTGCAGCAGCCTAAGCACCAAGCTACATGGAACCCCCCACTGAAACCAAACTTGCAGTCCCAGAAACTCCTCCACACCATCATTCTCCGCTTACTGGCTTGTCAATTTTGGATTCAACATGCCATTTTGCCTTGAATATCATAGTCTATTGACCAGTCTGCCAATAGGGACCTTAACAAAATACTCACCGAAGTCTACATAGAATGTGAATTGCATTGCTATCATTAACACTCTCAGTTCCACCACACAAAAATTTGGGCAAGGGGCGCTGGGAATACAATAGGTGGAAGGGGGTGAGGGTGATAGTCCGGAAAAGGGGTGGGGGCGGAGAGGTCGGGAAGATGATTGCAGGTCAAAAGGGCGGTGCTGAATCCGGGGGTTGGGACTGAGATAAGGTGGGGGGAGGGGAAATGAGGAAGCTGGAGAAATCTACATTCATCCCGTGTGGTTGGAGGGTCCCTAGGCGGAAGATGAGGCGCTCTTCCACGCGATGTCATGTGGCCAGGGTCTGGCGATGGAGGAGGCCAAGGACCTGCATGTCCTTGGCGGAGTGGGAGGGGGAGTTATAGTATTCAACCACGGGGCGGTTGGGTTGGTTGGTGTGGGTGTCCCGGAGGTGTTCCCTGAAACGTTATGCAAGTAGGTGGCCTATCTCCCCAATGTAGAGGAGACCACATCGGGTGCAGCGGATACAGTAAATGATGTGTGTGGAGGTGCAGGTGAATTTGTGACGGATATGGAAGGATCCATTGGGGCCTTGGAGGGAGGTGAGGGGGGGATGTGTGGGCGCAAGTTTAGCACTACTTGTGGTTGCAGGGGAAGGTGCCAGGAGTGGAGGTTGGGTTGGTGGGGGGTGTGGACCTAATGAGGGAGTGGGAAGTGGTGGAGATGCAGTGGAGAGCATTGTCGACCACGTCGGAGGGTAAATTGCAGTCTTTGAAGAAGGAGGCCATTTGGGCCGATCGGTAGTGGAATTGGTCCTCCTGGGAGCAGATGCGGCAGAGGCGAAGGAATTGGGAATATGGGATGATGTTTTTACAGCGGGCAGGGTGGGAGGAGCTACATTGGCATCATCCCCCACCTTTTCCTCCGCGACATCGATGATTGTATTGGCGCTACCTCGTACTCTCGCGAGGAGGTTGAACAGTTTATCCTCTACCCCCCCCCTTACTGATGCCTTGTTATTGTACTTCTCTGAAATTTAGTTACATATTTACTCAACTGGTTTCAGATGTGAGAAACTTTAGTTATGAGGATAGATTGATGAAGTTGGGACTTGCTGTCTGGAGAAAAGAAAGCTGACAGGACATCTGATTAAGGTTTTCACAATCATTAGTGAGACAGAATAGATAGGTGAGGCTGTTTCTGCTTGGAAAAGAAACAGGAACATGATGGGTAGATTTAAAGCAATGTGCAAATGACGTGAGAAAACCTTTTTCACTCAGAATTGTTACGATATGGAATATACAGCCTCCAGATATTCAGGCATTCAAGAGGGGAATCAAATGTTTTTTTGGGTCAGAATAGTATGACCCAATAGCAGGAGTATGAGGAAAAGGCTGGAGATTGGCACTAGATAATAGAATTCATATAGCCACAATGGAACAAATGGTCTCTTTCTGCTATATAATAATTGAAATTTTGTGATTCTTTTTCAGTTTCATGAAAATTTAGTCAGGTTCCTTGAGATAATGCTTTCCTTTTAGAAATCTGTGCTGACAGCTCCATTAGACTTCAGTGTCTTGCACAGAGCAATGGTTGACTCTTGACTTCGCTTGGACAATTAGGGATTGGCAATAAATCCTAATCAAGCCAGCAATATCCATGTCTCATGAAATAAGAATGGCATTATCTTTTGAACCACCAATGTTAAGTTAATTGGTCAATAGTTTCATGAACTTCGACTAATTTCAATTTTACATATAAAAATCACTTTAGCTCTTCACCAGTCCTGGCATTATTCCCTTTTGAATAAAATCTTTATACAAGAATGCTTCTTACATCTTGCTAAGTGTTTTGATATGTGGAGGTTGACATGGGCGGCAGAATGTAATCCCTTCCTACCTGAAGCTGCTTCCTCTCTATTTGATTGGTTTTATAAATGATCGCACTGTCATCCCACCATCTGCTATTTTAAATGTCGTCTTCTCATTTTCTGACCTATTCTTTTAGTGATGTTACATCATGTTAGTCTCTCTGCCAGATGATTTTTCTGCTATTTTACTGACATTACATTTGACTTTCATGTGTACATCCTGATGGTTGTTTTGGTCTATATATATATATTTTACCTTTTTGAAATTGCTCGATAATTTTACTTTTGTCGTTTTTCATCATTGATGAATTTGTTCGTTGTTTTTATTTCTCTGGACACATTGTTCACTGTTCCAAATGTTTCTGACTGCGCAACTGTTTTTTGTTTCAGTACGTGCACCCAAAGATTTTTTTTTCTCTCTAGTTCCATTCTGATGCCCTTTTTAAATCATCTCTTGGTCCTGTTTAGCTATCAGTTTTGACTCTGCATGTCGCATTCACTTTTAAACCATAAAGTTGTGGATTTGAGTCCCACTCCCCGATTTGAGCATAAAAATCAAAGCTGACATTCCTGTGCAGAACTGAAGTACGACCCTGAATGAGATAAGACTTTGTCTTCTTGGGTAGCTGTCAAGATCTCTCAGCATGCTTTTGGGAAAAAGCTGGAAATTTAACTTTGGTCTCCTGGCCAATATTTATTCTGCTATCAACACCCAAAACTGATTACGTACCCATTATCTCATTGTTTGGTACATTGGAGCATAGCAATTGATGCGGGAATTGGCAATTCAGCCCTCTGATTCACTCCTCTATTTAGCGTGATCTTGACTGATCTTCTCCTGGTCTCAACTCCATTTTTCTGCTTGCTCCCCATAGCCCTTTATTCCACTTTTCCTCAGAACTAAGTCTATTTCTTTGTTGAATCTGTTGATTGACTCCACCTCCATTGCACTGTGGGATAGTGAGATCCACAGATTCACAACCCTTTGAGAGAAGTAGTTTCTTCTCATCTCAGAGCTTACCTTCTATCACTCTTTATGTATGATCTGTTGTTCGAGACTGTCCCACAATGAGGAATTTGTGTTCAGTGTCCACCTTATCAATCCCCTTTAGAAACGTATGTACCTCAATTCGATCCCCTCCCTAATTTTTTTTTTGAACTCCAGTGAGTACAAGCCCAAACCATTCAACTGCTCGTATGACAGTCCTTTCATCCCTGGAGTCAACCTGATGAACTTTCTCAGAATGCCTCCAGTGTCACCACATCCTCTTTCGAGTAAGGAAACCAAAACTGGACACACAACTCCAGGTGTGGTCTCAGCAGTGCCTTTTATAGTTGTAACAACACTTTTTTATTTTTACTTTTATAAGCCAGTCCTTTTGCAATAAAGAACCAAGAACAAGGAACCTTACAGCATAGGAACTGGCCCTTTGGCCCTCCAAGCCTGTGCTGATCCAGATTCACTATTTAAACCCATCGCCTATTTTCTAAGAATCTGTATCCCTCTGCACCCTGCCCCACCCTGCTTAGATACATCGTAAATTATGCTATCATGCCTGTCTCTACCACCTCCGCTATCAATGCATTCCAGGCACCCACCACCCTCTGCGTAAAGAACTTTCCACGCATATCTCCCTTAAACGTTTCCCCCTCAGCTTGAACACGTGACCTCTGGTTATTGAGTGGATAGGGTGGATTGCAAGCTTTTTCCTGTCTATACCTTTCATGACTTTGTCGACCTCAATCAGGTTCCCCCCCTCAACCTCCATCTTTCTAGTGAAAATAATCCTAATCTACTCAACTTCCCTTCATAGCTAGTGCTCTCCATACTAGACAACATACTGGTGAGCCATCTCTGCACCCTCTCCGAAGCATCCACATCCTTTTGGTAATGTGGCAACCAGAACTGTACACAGTATTCCAAATGTGGTTGAACCAAAGTCCTATACAACTGTTGAAAAATGTGGTGCTGGAAAAACACAGCAGGCCAGGCAGCATCTGAGGAGCAGGAGAATCAATGTTTCGGGCATAAGCCCTTCTTCAAGAATCCCTTCTTTGGGCTTATGCCGGAAATGTCGATTCTCCTGCTCCTCGGATGCTGCCTGCCCTGCTGTGTTTCTCCAGCACCACATTTTTCAACTCTGGTCTCCAGCATCTGCAGTCCTCACTTTCTCCTATACAACTGTAACATGATCTGCCAACGCTCAATGCCTCATCCAGTAAAGGAAAGCATGCCATATGCCGCCTTGATCGACCGGCGTTGCCACCTTCAGAGTACAATGGACCTGAACACCCAGATCTCTTTGTACATCTATTTTCCCCAAGCTTTTCTATTTACCGTATAGTTTGCTCTTGATTTGGATCTTCCAAAATGCATCACCTCACATTTGCCTGGATTGAACTCCATCTGCCATTTCTTTGCCAACTCTCCAATCCAGCTATAAGACGTCACATTAGCATGTTTCCAATCTTCTTATACCATTCCAGAAATTTATCCCCCCCCCCCCCAAACTGTGAAAACAGCAACAAAATATTGGTTTAGTGCATCTGCCCTTTTGAGTTTCCCATTACTACTTTGCCATTTTTGTGTTCTAAAAGAACAATTACTTCAGTTACTTGCACTATTCTCATGTGTGGAAAAGCCATGCTACGTTGCCTGCATTACTACAGTGACATTTCAAAATGTGCTCCATTGGTTACAAAGTGCTTTTACCACCTATGATTTTTCTCTTTGTTTCTTATTTGGTCTTAGTCTTGTTTCTCTCCTCCTTAATCTTTATTTCGAGCCTTTGCCAACTTGATTTCTTTTCTACTTTTCTTATTAACTTCAGATTGGGTTAATACTAGATTTAATTGAAATTGTCCAAATCCAACCATGGATGGGAAAGATGCAACAGTACTGTGCGCCTAGCTCAGTTTCCTATTGAGTGCAACAACATGATCTGATGAAAGCCATGGACTTCAAGTATAAACTCTCCTTTATGCACATAGATGTTGCTTGACCTGCTGAATATTTCCTCTTATTTTTATTTCAGATTTCCAGTATTTGCAGTATTTTGCTTTTGAGTTGCTTGGAGGCTTGTGTATGTAGTGTTCTTTGAATATGCAGTCAGTAATTGTTGAAAATTATTAGTTGTCTCAAAAGAAAAAATGTATAAAGGAAAATGACAGGATATGAAATAAGATATGCATCCATGTAGTGCTCTGTATGATGTCAGGATATCCAAAGGTTTGTACCATCAATGAAACACTTTTGAAATCATTGTTATAATAATTGAAACGCGAGACAGCGAGGGTATGCCTCTGTATGAGGGTAATTAAGTTTGATGCAGCAAATGAATGTTTCTGCCTGTCAAACAGTCTGTTTCACGACAAAAAAAACTGCCGACGTTGGAATCCAGGGTAGTCAAGCAGGAGGCTGGAAGAACACAGTAAGCCAGGCAGCATCAGGAGGTGGAGAAGTCTACGTTTTGGGTGTTCAGGACAGAGGATGCGTGAAAGGGGAGCTGCAGATGGGGTGGGGGGTTGGGGCATGGTGGGGAGCGGCAGTGGGTGGTGAGATGGCGATAGGTGGAGACAGGGGGAAGGTTGTACTCTCTCCCTGTGCTTTCACATATGCCCACCTCACCAGCCTGCCCCCACTCCCTTCATCTGCAGCTCCCTTTACACGCATCCCAAGCCCTGAACAGGGGTTACACTTGAAACGTTGATTTCTCTAGCACCTGATGCTGCCTGGCTTGTTGCATTCTCCCAGCCGCCTCCTCGTCGATCCTGCAGTTTGTGTCAGGTTTCTGTGTTGGATTTTTTTGAGTTTATTAATGAAACTTTGGCTACTGCTTTTTTTTCTGTTATATTTTCTCAGTTGGGCAGGAGCCAGCTCAATTATCGGTATCTGAAGAACGTCATCTTGCCATTTTAACAGAACTACCTTTTGTTGTTCCGTTTGAAGAACGAGTTAAGGTAAATACTATTATCCAATAAACTCTATCCTGAAAATGCCTGTTAGCAGTAATATTGCCTTACGTATTCACAATATTTGACAATGTTCGAGATGCTCATGTTAGACTGGTGTGGACAAAGTCAAAACTCACATGACACAGGGTTGTAGTGCAACAGGAGAAAACACTGTTTCTGAAGGTTTTAGATTTGTTATCCGGAAAGATGTTTAAGTTTGTTTGTATCTCAACCTGGAACCAGACTGGTTCAATTTCCAAAGTAGGAATTTATAAAATGCCACATTGATTGTCTGCAGATCATGTGCTTTTTGAACAAAATAGAATGTATCTGCAAATGCACATTCATCCCTTAGATTTGTGTGTGCGCGCATGAGGGGGGATAGAGTGTCTGGGTGTGTGTGTGTGCTTGAGAGGGTGTGAATGTGAGGGAGTATAAGTATGAGAGAGTGTGCATGTGCCTGAGTGTGTGCACATGTGTGAGGGAGTTTATGTCTGGAAGAGTGTGTGTGTGTGTGTGTGTGTGTATGAAAGAGGGTCTGTGTGAGTGTGTCAGTGTGGATATCATGTGAGGTCACCTGTAGTGTGACGTGAACTCAAGATTCCGGTTGAGGCCGTGCTTATGGTACAAACATGGCTATCTGCCTACATTTGGCAATTCTGTGTTGTTGTGTGGCTGGAAGTCAACCTTAGAGGATGTTTACTCGAAGGTCTGAGGCTGAATGCCTTTGACTGACTGCTGAAATGCTCCTCCATTGGGAAGGAGCATCCCTGTGTGGCGATTGTTTGTGTTCATTCGTCCATTGTCGTAGCATCTGCTTGATTTTGGCAATACACTGTGCCTTGGGACATCCTTGCCAGCAGTGTGTGAGGGAGACAACGTTGGACAAGTCACATGAGTACCTGATGTACATGTGATGGGTGGTATCCTCATATCTATTGGTGGTAGCCATGCCTATGCTTTGACATGTCTTGCCATAGTTACCGTGACAGGGTTGCATGGTGTTGTAGTTGATGTCCTGTAGGCTGGGTAGTTTGCTGCGAACAATGGTCTGTTTAAGGTTTGGCAATTGATTGAAGGTGGGAATTGGAGATGGAGGGAAGATTTTGATGACTTGCTCATCATCATAATTTACAGCCTACTGTTTACAGTTGCACAAGTGTTTAAGTGGCATAGAAAATAATTTGACTTTAGTTTTTTTTAACTGAATAAAAAAAATGTTAAAATTTCTGCTGTTCTAAAATGATTAAAACAAGACTTAGCAATTTAAATGAAATGCTACGCAAGTGTGAACTTTTGTCATGTTAGGGAGAGTGCAATTCTGAGTGTGTCGCAATGTACGTCATTGTGTAAGGAACTTAGATGACCAATTAAATACATTTAGTTATAGCTTGTTGCATGTAAATTGTACTAATGTAATTAATTCAAATATGAAAATGACAAAATTGATGTCAATTTTGCAGACTTTTTTTGGTCAATCTGCCTTCATTTTATTAATGGTGATTTATTTTTAAGATCTTTCAAAGATTGATCTTTGCCGACAAACAAGATGTGCAAGGAGAGGGGCCGTTTTTAGATGGAATTAATGTGACAATTCGGCGCAATTATATCTATGAAGATGCATATGACAAGCTGTCACCAGAAAATGGTAGGTGAGATGGAAAACAGCATTTTTTCCACTTCCATTTCTCCAAAATATGTTGAACAAGTGTGTATTTAAATTGACTTTATTGACAGAGTTGGACACATGGTGCTGAAATAAACCACCAAATTAAATACAAACGTAGTGAGAATCAGCTGATCAAGGTAAAAAACAGATTTAACATTGTAAGTGTAGGTTCAGCAATGGTATTGATGCACATTTGGTTCAGGATGGACTGTCACCTGAAGAGTACAACTGGATGCAGCCAGTAACATCTGAACCTTGACATTAGAATGTCTAAAACTGGCAAATTGGAGCTTTCTTTGTTGAACTTGCTCTTATAGAAAACTTTTGAATGAAGGGCTGACTAAGTTGTGTCTATACTGATTAGAGTTGAGTGATACTAAAATTGAAATATATATCAAAAACAGAAATTGCAGGAGAATTTCAGCAGGTCTGGCAGCATTTGTGGATAGAAAGCAGAATGAATGTTTCAGGCCCAGTGATCTGTTCTGAAGCAATTAGTTTTTTCCAGCAATTGATGTTTGTTTTTGATTTTCAGCATCTGCAGTTCTCTGATCTGTTTGTATATACTTCAATAAAACGGCCAATCTTGAGAGGACATGACAGAGTAGATACTGGGAGAGTATTTCTTTCCGTAGGTAGACTAAAATTGTGAATACAGTTCAAAAATATCAGTGTTAAATAGAGATGCGTGTCTCCCCACCCTCCCCCCACCTTGTCTTAGTCCCAACCCTTGAACTCAGCACCACCTTCCTAACCTGCAATCTTCTTCCTGACCTCTCCGCTCCCACCCTCACTCCGGCCTATCACCCTCACCTGAACTTCCTTCCACCTATCGCATTTCCAACACCCCTCTCCCAAGCCCCTCCTCCCTACCTTTTATCTTAGCCTGCTTGGCACACTCTCCTCATTCCTGAAGAAAGGCTCATGCCCGAAACATCAATTTTCCTGCTCCTTGGATGCTGCCTGACCTGCTGCACTTTTCCAGCAACACATTTTCAGCTCTGATCTCCAGCATCTGCAGTCCTCACTTTCTCCTACAGAGGAGATTTACCAGGAAGCTGTCTGGACTGGAGGGCATGTCTTATGAAGGAAGGTTGAGGGAGCTAGGGCTTTTCTCTTGGAGCAAAGAAGGATGAGAGGTGACTTGATAGATGTGAATGAGATGATGAAAGGCATAGATAGAGTGGATAGCCAAAGACTTTTTCCCAGGGTGTAAATGGCAATCATGAGGGGGCATAATTTTAAGGTGATGGAGGAAGATTTAGGGGAGATGTCAGTGGTAGATTCTTTCGACAGTGTGATGGGTGCATGGAATGCACTGCCATCAGTGGTGGTGGAGTAAGATACTTAAGGAACGTTTAAGTGACTCTTGGATAGGCACATGGATGACAGGAAAATGAAGGGTATATAAGTGAGTTTGATCCTAGAGTAGGATAAAATGTCAATACAACATTGAGGGCTGAAGGGCCTATGCTGTCCTGTCCTGTACTGTTCTGTTCTGTTCTGTGGACTTGTTTAGTGTGATGGCTTATTTCTTCCAATAGAAATGCCTTGTTGATCACAGCAGTAAAGTTTAGAACTCTTGTAGCCGTAATGTAGCCTCATTCATTTTGATTGGAAGAAAATAAACCAGAGTGCAAAGTAGGATTCGTACAAATGTATTACATTATAAAAATGTTCTGACATTCTTATGCTGTTGTGCAGGTAGGGATAATCATTGCGATGCGTCAAAAACTATTTTCTAACATTCATTTAATATATACAAATAATAACATTAGTTGATGAATAAATATGAAAGAAAGTATGAATTGTTATGGAACTGTATCGTTCAAGGGTTTTAGTTTACACTCACAACCAGATTACTTGAAGTTTAAATAAATTAATTTTTAATGTGTCACATCTCGCTGAGAGAGTATGCTGGAAATCAAATCCCATTATTCCTGGAGTTGTCAAAAAAAGCGTAAGGTTTTGATAGGTCCTTATTTGCCTGTGCTTTAGATGCAGGCTGACAGATTTCTATACTTAATGACCATTTATTGTTAAGTATAGAAATAGAGTCCAGCTACAGGTAAACAATTAAGGGTTGTTGGCAGAGAACTCTTACTAGTTGAAACTTTAATCGTCTTCTAAATTTCCCATCTGCGTGCATCTAATACAAACTGACAGGGACAATAAATTAAAGGTGTGCCGAGTGGATTCCTGAAGAAGGGCTTATGCCCAAAACGTCGATTCTCCTGTTCCCTGGATGCTGCCTGACCTGCTGAGCTTTTCCAGCAACACATTTCCAGCTCTGATCTCCAGCATCTGCAGACCTCACTTTCTCCTCCTAGTGGAAGAAAAGATTGGGAAGGTATTTCAATGGTCCCTTACGATATGGATGCCAGAGACCTGAAAGAAAATCCAAAATTACTGGAGAAACTCAGTAGGTCTGGCAGCATCTGTGGAGGGGAAAGTGTTAATGTCGAAACATTAACGGTGTTTTCCCCCCACAGGTTCTGCCAGACCTGCTGAGTTTCTTCAACAATTTTCCTTTTCACCCTGTATGCTGGGTTTGCTGAAATGATTCTAGTGCTGATCAGAATAATGCTTTTTAATCTTCCTTCTCCAGATACTTGTTTGCAGGAGGCACAGGGTGACTTATAAAAGTGACTTATCAATTAAAAATCACAGTTTATAGCAACCGGGAAAAAGAAATAAACTGGCTACCTTAGGCTTGAGATGCTTTTTACTGCGAAGCAAGAACAGTTTCTTATAACTCCAGAGGTCTGATTTTGGTTTCAGCCATTCAAACTACCAAGAAGTTTAGATACTTGGAAATTAGTTATTGGCAATCAGGAGTGCTTTGTCATAAGTAAAGTCTACATCAGTAGACTGACCAATAGACCAATTGTGTCAGCTGCTTGTTGCCAGCTAAAGCTTTATTTGTGTAAAAACCGAAAGAACTTCAGATGCTGTAAATGAGAAACAAAAACAAATTGCTGGAAAACTCATCAGATCTAGCAGCATCCCTGAAGAGAAATCCAAGTTAACATTTCAGGTCCAGTTCTGGAGAAACATGAACTCTTCGTTCTCTTAAGAGATAACTCTCTCCAGCAATTTCTGTTTACATATAAATCCTGTGAATTGTTTAAGGTTAGAATTTCAAAATAAAGAGAACTCAGCAGATCTGGCAGCATGTGGAGAGGGAAAAAAATGTATTAACATTGAGAGTCTAATGACCCTTCGTCAGAACTGAAGGCAAATATAGAGTTGTTTTGTCTTGCATGGAGTTAAAAATTAGGGATCACAAGTATAACACGCTCATCAGTGAATCCAACAAATAGCTCAGAAAGAACTTGTCATACGAACAGTGAGAATGTGATGTTAACTACCACATTGGTTGAGGCCGTTAACAGATGCACTCAAGGCAGGCATAGTAAGGGATACGTGAATAGAAAGAAGAAGTGACATCTTAATCGGGTGTGAAGAAGTATGATGGCAGGAGGCTTGTGTGGAGCATAGACATGTAATAATAGAATTAATAAAGTTGTAAATGTTCAGATTTGGCAACTTCTCTGGGAGAAAACAGTTAATGTTTCAAGCTCATGTTGCATCAGAGCCAGGGAGAAATTAGAGAATTAATAGGTATTGAGCATTAAGTGTGGGGGAGGGTGTGTATGGATAACAGGAAAAAGGGGTCAGTGATGGGATGGAAAATGAGAATTAAGCAGTTAGTTGATGGAAGGCGATGGGCATAAGAGAAGAAAATAACAAAAGCTTCATTGATGTTATAAAGCGGAAGTTGACTTCTCTCTGAGAACTAAAATCAAAACAACCAAAGAGGAGTGTCTTGCCCTATCATGTTTTTTTTTAAAAAGTGTAAAACGTGGTATAACCTGCCTCTCAGCGACATCCGGTGGTTAAATAAAATAAACCCCTGATTCTCTCTCTCAAAACAATTCATGATTTATTTATCTAACTGTGAACAAATTAACTAAACTATTAACAAACTGAATAAATCCCTTCTAACTAATGCTTTCTGAATAAAACAAGATTCTAAAGGTACGCTATTCTAATAAATACAAGTCCCACTCACATAACAAAAATAGAATTTAATCTCTCAATTACAGTCTTGTTACATATCTTCCGGAATGTTCTGAGCCTTCTCTGTTGTTTCTCCTGTCAGGAATGTCTTCTCCACCGTTGGTATCGTTATTATTTAGATGGTGCTTTCCCTAATATATAGATGACTGTCTAGAGCTGAGGGCTGTTCGCGCTGGCGGATGGCAGTTAGCTCTGGGGTCTTTGTTCAACTGCTCCCTTCTTGTATACCTTGATGACTTATCACCGTTTTCAACAATAGGATTAGTGGATGTAGGTTTGCTCGCTCAGCTGGAAGGTTTGTTTTCAGACGTTTCATCACCATACTAGGTAACATCTTCAGTGAGCATCTGAATAAAGTGCTGGTGGTGTAGCCCCCTTCTGTTTATATGTTTGAGTTTCCTAGGGTTGTTGATGTCATTTCCTGATCTTTTTTTCTCAGGGGTTGGTAAATGGGATCCAAGTCCGTGTGTTTGTTGATAGAATTCTGGTTGGAATGCCACGCTTCTAGGAATTCTCATGCATGTTTCTGTTTGGCTTGTCCTAGGATGGATGTGTTGTCCTAACGGAAGTGGTGTCCTTCCTCATCCATATGTAAGGACACCAGTGAGAGTGAGTCATGTAGTTTTGTAGCTAGTTGATGTTCGTGTATCCTGGTGGCTAGTTTTCTGCCTGTTTGTCCAATGTAGTGTTTGTTACAGTTCTTGCAAGGCATTTTGTAAATGACATTAATTTTGCTTGTTGTCTGTATAGGGTCTTTCAAGTTCATTAGCTGCTGTTTTACTGTATTGGTGGGCTACCATGATGCCAAGGAGTCGGAGTCATTTCTGAGATGTCTTTGATGTCGGGGTCACATTCTTCTGTCAAATTTAGGCAATGCTCGGATATTTTTAAACAGATCCCCAACAAGCGTTTGGATATGATAGATTTGCTCATCATGACTACCTTCTTACCTTCATCTCCATCCTTTTGAGCCAACCTTCTCCTGTCTAATTGCCAACTTCTGAAGTTCAAACTCTCTCTCTTCTGCTAGGGCCATCCTCTCCTTTTTTGTTTTCCTCTGCTTTTAACGGCAATTCAAATTGTTTCAGTTCCTTTTCTTCTCTCTCTCTTGATTCCTTAAGTTCACTTTCTAACTCCAATTGTCTCATTTGCAATTTTATTTTTTCTAACTCCACTGCACTTGATTGTTTCTGTGAAATACCTAAATGCTTGGCGAACTCGAGCTTTCATATTATCCCTAGTTAAACCCAATTTTAGCCTGTTTGCTAATTCTGAAAGTGTCACCTTTTTCTGTCTTTCTAAACTTACTTGGCAAATTTGGGAAGCATCTTTGACCAGCAAACCTCTTTAGCAATGTTAAGAGCCATTTCCCCATATTTGATTTAACCAACAAGCAAATTAAACAGATTTTCCACTCAGTTGAGTTTTATTTAAAGATCTAGGACACGAGTGCCCAAGTCTGTTTAAATGTTCTGTGACCTTTTGTACCCTAAAACTGTTCAAATCCTGCATTTGAACCCCCAATCTTTTATAAAGTGGTTGTTGACCCCTTCTGAGAACTAAAACTGAAACACCCAAAGGCGAGCATGTCTCCCTATAATCTGTAAATAAAAAAAGTGTTATTAGTGGCATTACCTGCTTCTCAGCTACTTGTAGTGGTTAAATAAAATAAATCCCTGATGCTTACTTTAAAATCAGCAAGGAGCAAGTTAGTTATCTGACTCTAACAGTGAACAATTTAACTAAACTATTAGAAAACCGAATAAATCCCTTCTAATTGCTAACTATTCCTGAATAAAACAAGATTCTACTGGTACACTATTCCAATAAATACAAGTCCCATTCATACAACAAAAATAGAGTTTTGTCTCTTGAAATTACAAACAGCTTATGTGTCTTCCGGAATGCTCTGTGCCTTCTGCCCTCGTTTCATTTGTCAGGAGCATCCTTTCCACTGTTCGTACTGTTATCATGTAGATGGTGCTTTCCTTAACACGTAGGTGACTGAGAAGCAGTGATTCTCTCTTGAGAGTTGAGAGCTGTTCGCTCTGGTCTTTTTCCAACTGCTCCTTTTTATACTCTTGATGACGTACCTATATTTCTTACGATAGGATTGGTCCTATGTTGTCAAAGCCATCAGATTTAAATTTAATAGGCCTTTGGTATCAAAGGGCTTGGTTCAAATTGGCTAAATTCAAAAGACTATTGTCTTAGTAAACACAAATTGCTACTTGTCCTGCCAACTGTATGGCCTTTCAATACAAATGTTTCAGTTTGGGCTCTGTGTGTATTGGCAAACTCCAGCACAGAAAAAGCACCATCTTTTACAGGGATCACACAATGCTTTACCCATTTCACCTATTTACAAACACCAAATTCTATCTAACTTCCTCCCAATCTACAATTACTCTACCCAACTTTGCAACAATGTTCTGATTGATAGTACATTACCGTTCCTTCATAATCACCTGGTTAAAATCCTATAACTTTCTAATAGCATTGTGGGTGTCCCTGTAGTCCAAGTACTGAGTTCAAGAAGGCTGTTCCACACCATTTTCATCAGGGCAGTCAAGGATTGCCACAACATGGTGGCCTTTGACGGTGATGCCCAGAATCCCCGAAAGAATGAAAAACAAATTACTGGCAGAACGTTCAAAAGGCAGAAGTAAGAATAGGAGGCAACAACCAAGGTCAGCAAAGGAAAATGAAGGCAAGTGTTGAGCTCAGATGAGTCCTGGAAGAGGTAAAGGTTTAATTAAAAGTAATGTGTGGAGAATTAAAATGAAAGGTGCCAGTAGTTCAGGATCACATTTTCTGTTTCTCTGTCACCAGATGCTATCACATCTGCTCTTGTTCTCAATTTGTTTTTATTTCAGATTTTTAGCATCTGCAGTATTTTGCGTTTGTATATAAACCTGTTGTGACCACATGGTCACTTTGTTGTATTTTCAGTGCAGATCCACTGATTCAAGACTTTTCCAGAAGATTGCATACAGTAGGAAAACATTAAATCATTAGCTGTGGTTCTCACATTATGTTTGTGTTTAGGGCAGTTGCATTCTACTGTGACAACAATAGTTTAAATTGCATTGTTAATATGGAGCTTAGAATTAGTCCATTTTGAAATTCCCCATTGCAGTTTATTGCAATGATTGGTAGTGATATTCTGGGGAAATATAATTCTGCAATGTCTAGATTTGAAGCCAAGGTCTAATTATATTCCTTCTTAGATGGCTACTAATAATGGTCATCTTTCAGAAGGCAGATGATTTGTGGAAAGTAATTTTTATTGCCGAGATTCATTCAGAAAGTAATGTTTTTGCACCCTTGGGACCTTTTATGCAAAACTCTCCTCTGGCAGCAAATCAAACTGTCTGCGCTAAGTAGAAATTCATATGGTTTGTAGAGGAAAGAGTTCTGCAAGAAAAAAAATCATTTGTCGTAATTGTAAATGAAACCTAGGATAGTGTAATTTGAATGCAATCTGCTTCACAAAGAAAATATAAAAAGTGAAAACCAGGCAATTATCCACTAGCCCATCTCTCTGGCTTTTTCCACAGCCAGCATATAACTATTTCATTGATTCTGTATCATGTACCTTTTTAATCCTTTCTTTAGAAACAATAATTGTGATTAGTGATGGCAGAAGAGGAAACAAATTTTTAAAATATGAAACCTCACTCTCTTTGGAATAAATCTGCCTGGTGCTCTCAGCAAAGGCCAGATTGTGCCATTCTTAATATTTAATGCTGAACTTGACTTAAGACCATTTTGATATGAGCAGTGTGGCAGAGGGTTATATGTTAATTCAATGTCTTGCAGCCAGTTAAATTTAACATTTTGCATGGCCCTTTCATCAATGTCTTTCTTGGACAGTGAAGCAACTGAGCGCTGAAGGTCTGAGAGGTATTAAATATGTATTCATGACTGTATAAGATATTAACCAAGATTTTTGTTTTCTTGGTCAGCAGTAATAATACAGAAAGCTCCTGTGAAAATGTCACATGCAGTGTGGCAAATATTTTCCTCATGATATGGGGTTTGTCTTTTGATATTGGTAGGGTGCAGAAACAGTCGAAATCCTCAAACAGGCTGGACAGAAAATTGGTTTGAAGAACAGTGAGACAGTAAACTAAAAACACTACGCTTATTATCAGTTGCTTTTTGATTATTTTGTGTACCATTAATTTTTGCTGCTTGCGAACAGAATTAAAGTAGATGAAATATTTCAGAAAAAAAAATTTAGAAATGCATGGATTTGTATGGTTGAATGAAGGATTGATGGTCCAGACCTCTAAAATAAGTTTTTCAAGGCAAGAGCTTGATTAACAATTATCATCCGTATATTTTTACAACTCAGTTTCACCTCATTTCAACAGAAGATAACTTTTTCAGTTTACTTTTACAGTGAGAACAGCACATAAGAGTTGAAGCTTAGATCAAATCACTGTCAGTGTTTGTGAAGACTGCACCCTGTGGAGGGGCAAGGTGTTGCTGACAGCTTCCAGTGTGTATTTAACTGTGCAAATGCGGGCAAGAGGTTTCTGTCAATCTTAGGCAGTGATTGCTGAAACTACTGCTGTCTTTCTGGCAGTAACCTCCTGATCTATACGGTGATTTGTGAAAATACCAATTTGTTGAGGAGCAACATTTTTTTTCTCCTCCCCCAATGTTTTTCAGAATCTGACCTGAGGAAACGAATACGTGTTCACCTATTAAACGCACATGGTTTAGATGAAGCTGGGATTGATGGTGGAGGAATATTCAGAGAATTTCTGAATGAACTACTCAAGACTGGGTTTAACCCAAACCAGGGTTTTTTTAAAACAACAAACGAAGGGCTTCTGTATCCAAATCCTGCAGCAAAAATGTTGGTTGGTGATCTCTTCACCAGGCATTACTACTTTCTAGGAAGAATGTTGGGAAAGGTAAGAATTCAATTCTTTTAATATCAAATGTTGCGCCAAAATGAGTGTTATATTGTGAAATAACTAAAAGATGGTATTAAAGCTATTCAGTTGTCAAGCTAACTTGAAGAAATTATCTCACCACAAATTCAGTCTATAAATCCATGCACCTTGCAGGTTTATATTAAGAAAGCATAGATGTGGGAAAACTGCAGTTAAACTCAATTTCAGCTAATTTTCTGCTTTTGCGAAACTGAAGCAAAAAATACCATTGAAGAATAAGACCATAAGGAATAGGAACTGGAGTAGAACACTTGGCCCCTTAAGCCTGCTCTGCCATTCAGCAGGATCATGGTTGATCCGACTGTCATTCCTCCTGTCCACTTTCCTGCTCTTTCCCTGGAACCCTTGTTTCTCCTATTGATCAAGAATCTATCTATCTATCAATCTTGGCCTTAAATGTACAGAAGGACTCTGCACCCCCCTCCCCGCAAAAAAAACCTATGAGCACCACAGCTCTCTGTGGCAAGCAGTTCCAAAGTAAAATCAACCTTAGCTCACTCTAAATTGGCACCACTTTATTCTTAGAATATGCCCTCTGGTCCTGGACTCTAACATGAGGGGAAGCATTCTCTCAGCATTTACACTATCAAGCCCCTTAAGAATCCTTTATGTTTCATTCTTCTAAATTCCAATGAGTAGAGTCCCAACCTGTTTAGCCTTTGCTCGTAAGGTAATCTCTCCATGCTGGGAATCAATCTAGTGAACCTTCTCTGAACTGTCTCCAAGAAAATAATGTTTTCTTACAAATAAGAGGATCAAAACTGCTCATAGTAATCCAGGAATGGTCTCACCAGCACCTTGTACAGTTGCAGTAAGATTTCCCAACTCTTGTACTCCAACCCCCTTGAAATAAAGGCCAACATTTCATTAATCTTCCTGATTAACAGCTACAGCTGTGTTCTAACTTTCTGTATTTTGTGTCCAAGTACCTTAACTGTGTTGCAGTTTTCTCCATTTAAATAATATTCTGTTCCTTAGTTCTCCCTTTCTTTCCCGCATTATATTTCATTTTTCAACTTTTTGCCCACTTGCTTGACCTGTCACAGAGTTGTAGAGTCATACAGCATGGAATAGACCCTTTGGTCTAACTTGTCCAGGCCTACCAAATTTCCCAAACTAAACTAGTCCCACTTGCCTGTGTTTGGTTTCTATCACACTAAATCTTTCCTATTTGTATACCTATCCAAATTTCTCTGAATGTTGAAAGTGTACCTAAATCTACCACTTCTTCTGGCAACTCATTCTCATGTGAAGCACCCTCTGTGTAAAACAAAAAAGGCTGCCTCTCAAGTCCCTTTTTAAATCTTTTTCCTCTCACCTTGAGATTGTGCCTCCTAATTTTGAACTCTCCCACCCTTCCTGATATCTTTCCTATAGCAAGACAAACAGAACTGTACACAGTACTCCAAACATGGCCTCGCCAATGTCCTGTACAATCTCAACGTGACGTCCCAACTCTTCTACTGACAGGCAGTATCCCTGTAAGCTATTTGTGTCCCTCCCGCAACCTGTCTTTCCAGCTATTTTTGTGTCGCCTGCAAATGTGGCTACAAGACATTTACTTCCTTCCTCCAAGTCATTAACATATATTGTAAACAGTTGTGATCCCAGCACTGATCCCGATGGATTATAGGTTTCCAGCCTGAAAAAGAATCTCTTTTCTCAACTTTGTTTCCTGCCCAAAGCCAATTCTCTATCCATGCCCACTAAACTACTTCCAAAACCATGGCTTCTACCTTTATGACTTAACCTGTTGTGAGGTACCTTGACTTTAAAGAATGTCAAATCTCTTTGAATAGCAGTTTTTTTAAAATTTACTTTTTCATTTATGCCATTTAAACTAGCAATCTTATTTCAAACACACCAACGTCAATTAGAACATAAGGTGTTGACTTTGGCAAATTTATAGCTGTACCTTACAGATGAGGAAATTCCCAGGATTGATGTTCACTGTTTACTTAACTCGTCTACAGCACCAAAGTTAGCACCGCATTTAATTTTAGAATCTCTAAGTTGTAATTATTGTACAGTGATTTTTGCTGAAAGTGTCATGGACATTGGGCAAAGATAGAATTTTTGTGATGTGCCCGATGCTATATAACCAGCTGACTGTTTTCCTTTTTAGTAGTGGCCACTCGAAGAGGTAGAATGGAGTGCCAAGCGTTTTTAGATTTGCATTCCAAAGTTACTGGAAGATAGGGTGGAAGATTGATAGGAGAAGGGAAATGGCACCCTTGTGTAAAGTTTCACTTTAATCCTCTAACGATTTCCCTTTTGTTTTTCATCCCTAGGTTTTTCTATAAGCTGGTCTAAGAAACCCTTGGTTTGACTGTGCTGAGGTGCCAGTGGACATTAAGCTCTTAGTCTGTTCTCAGTGGGATATATTTAGCTGTCTTAATTGTGTTAAATTTTTCACATTCATCAATTAAATTTGATTTCAGCCCGGGACAATACCCAGGTTTAAGTTGACAAATAGCAAGCAACATTCGTGCCAGTCAGTGAATCATTTGCAAGGGAGAATCTAACCATTGACCCTTGACATTCAATGGCATTATGACAGCTGAATATTCCACTATCAACATTTTGGAGGTCACTTTTGACAATACCTGTGTGAATACTGTGGCTATACAAGACAGTCAGAGCTAGGAATCCTATGGTGAGTAACTTGCTTCCTGAATCCCTAAAGCCTGTCAATTATCGACAAAGGTCAAGGCAGGAGTGTGATGGAATACTCTCAACTGACCTGAAAGTGCGGCTCCAACAACATTCGTGAATTGTGACACCATCCAGGACAAAGCAGCTCACTTGATTGGCACCATATCCTTCAATTCACTCCCCACAACACTGACACTTAAAATGTGTACCACATCTACAAGATGCACTGTAGTTCCAAACTCATGACCATTATGGCCTAGAACGACAAGGGTAGCAGATAGATGGGGACGCCACCATCTGCAAGTTCCCCTCCAAACCACTCCTCATTCTGACTTGGAAATATATCACTGTTCTCTGACTGTCATTGTGTCCAAATTCTGGAATCCCTGTTGGCATTGTTGGTCTACTCACCACCACCTCAAAAGCAACTTGCAATGGGGAGTGGCCAGCAAAGCCCACATCTCATGTCCTTTTTAAAGAAAACTCTGTTCCTTCTAATAAGTGTTTCTTGTGTTAAAAATGCACCAAGCACTTCTCAGTAGCATCACAAGACAAAAAATGATACTGAACTATACAGAAAAGGTAGTTTTAAGGAGTGTTTTACAGGTGGAAGGGAAGCTGAGAGGTCGACAAATTTAAGGAGAAAATTCCAGAGCTGGATTCTAGGCAATGGGCATGTGGCAGTCAATGGTGGGGCAGTTTAAGTTGGGGATGCAGACGTCAGAATTAGAGGAGCACAGATGCCTCTGAACGCTGTAGAGTAAATGAGGTTTCAGAGATGTCGAGGAGTATGAAAGGATTTAAAAATTGTCATGAGATTTTTAAAACCAAGACGTTCTCATGATTTGCACAATCTTGTGGGGCAGGATAGAGTCAATAGGGTGAACTTTGACTTGATTCTGCTTGTAAAAAGAAGAGGATGTAAATTCGAAGTGATCTTCGAAAGAGGCAAGGGTCAAGTAAAGAAAAACTTTGTCACCCAGTGAGTATAAAGATTTGGATACAGGACCTGGACATGTGATGGCTGTAATAGGATGAATTTAACCCTTTATTTCCCTTTAGACCAGTTGAGACTCTGCTTCCTTGGTTTAAATATACAATCATGCATGCACGGGAGATGTACACATCAAGATGATGGCATAAAGCTAAGTCTTTATGATGAGCAAAGGTTTTATATCAATTTATAGCCAACAAGCTACTAATGAAGAGATTACATATTTCCTCACCCTGATCTCTACTCAACTATGTTTGCATAGTTCACATTCCAAGTTAGTACACATGATCCAATCACGTTTGCACTAATAAGTGACTATATTATCAAATAACATCTTCTGTTCACATCTCTAGTTATCAGTATGTACCTGAGGTAATAGAAAACCTATAGTGCTATTTGACATTCTGCCCACCCCCGAAAAAAACAAATCAGAAGGTTCAGTTGAGGCATTCAAGAGGGTATTGGATGATTGTTTGGGTGAAACTAACATGCAAAGACATGAGGTAGAAGCTGGAGATTGCCACGAGGTAAAGATCATTTTATGAGCTGCTGCAAGCGCAATGGGCTGGATGGCTACCTCCTGTGCTACTATAATTCTAGAAATCGAATGTAGGTCAGTGAACATGAGTGGAAGGTGAACAGGACAAGTTAGTACATTGGCAAGAGAATTTGGGGTGATCTCAAGTTACCGGGAGTAGACTGTAAAAGACCATCCTGGAATGCATTGGAGTCATGAAGTCCAGAGGTAATGGAGACACAAACAAAGATTTCACATGAATTGATTTGGGAAAAGTTGGGTAATATTATGGAGGTGAAAATAGGCACCCTTGGTGATGAGGTTAGAGTGGTGCTAGAAAAGCACAGCAGGTCAGGCAGCATCCGAGGAGGAGGAAAATTGACATTTCCTCCCAAATTGATGCCCAAAACATCGATTTTCCTGCTCCTCCAATGCTGCCTGACTTGTGCTTTTCCAGCACCACTCTAATCCAGCATCTGCAGTCCTTGTTTTTACCTTTGGTGATGAGCCAGGTTTGTGGTGAGAAGCTCATCCTTGGCATTAAAAGTTGTAAGTTGGTTTAGTCTCAGACTGTTGCCAGGAATTCAGTGGCCAGGGAATATGGTTCAGAGCAGGGACTGAAAACTTTGGTTTCAGTCTTAACAATATTTAATCTGAGGCAATGTTTCTCACCCACTTTATGCGTGATAAGTAGTCTGATTATGAGAATGTGCAAGAAATCTGCATGTGTCTCAGTCAAGCTTAAAGTTTAGAACGTGTGACACCCTTGGTGTTTCAAGCTCTGTTTTTTGCAAAATTCTATTTACTTGTCAGCAAAATTTGGGGATTTTTCTTTCCAGGGACAGAGACAGAAACAGCGATGGTGTGAGTGGAGAGTGACACAAAGAATTGATCAGACATGGCCTTAGGTTGGTGATACGATGAGATTTGGCCAAGCCAAGAGGGTAACTGTAAATACGGGTTAGGCAGTTTTGTGTTCTTCAAATAGATTACTCGTTTTGGGAGAGTAATTTTAGATGTGGATCCAGGATTTCAACCAACCGGGCGGCACGGTGGCTCAGTGGTTAGCACAGCATCAGGGTCCCAGGTTCGATTCCGTCCTCGGGTGACTGTCTGTGTGGGGTTTGCACATTCTCCCCGTGCCTGCGTGGGTTTCCTCTGGGTGCTTCAGTTTCCTCCCACCATCCGAAGATGTGCAGGCCAGGTGAATTGGCCATGCTAAATTGCCCATAATGTAGAGTGCATTAGTTAAAGGGAAAAGGGATTTGGGTGGGTTACTCTTCGGAGGGTCGGTGTGTACTTGTTGGGCCAAAGGGCCTGTCCCCACATTGTAGGGAATCAAATCAAATCAAATCTAATCATACGGTCACTGTTAAGAGTATTTATTGCAGCTAGAGTGCAAGCAATAAAGCAGGGGCTCAGTTTAGCCATCCTTCTGGTGAAATCAATCTTAATAAAATATTTTTGTGGGTGTCCGGTGACCTGGATTTTAATAAAGTTTCTGCCATGCCCATGTTTTTAATTTTGCTTTCCTTGTTGAAAATAACCAAAGTATTGGGCCAAATGTAAAAACAATAGTAAATAGAATGGAATGATCATTGAAAAAAACTTTTAAAAGGACAATGCAGTTGTAAGTTAGGTTATTTTAAAATTTTCTTCAGTTTTACACCAAGAAATTGCATTTTGGGATTTTTAGGGAACGGAGACCTCACTAGAGCTGAAACTTGGGTTTGAAGCTAACAATGTGTTTTGAGTATTAGGTGTAGCTGTTTTAATTCCCATGACACATGCTGCTGTGCTCCATCACTGAATTCTTCTGACATCTAACAAAAGATTAGAGTCTCTTGTTAATGGAAACAAGATGATTTTTGATGTACGAAGGGGAAGGACAAACCTTTTATCTGTAAAGTTCAACAAGGCTACTGAGAAGTGCATACTGTTCCATTCTGAGTGCAGCAATGTGAGGTCAAAGTGCAACAATGGACTTGAACAGCCATTTTAAAGAGACATGGTGAATTTATTTTTCCATCTAGAAATTTAATCAACATCATGCGTTTAATTCCAGGGCATAGGCTGTCTTGTACACTCTCCCCTTTTTACTCTTTTCAAATGCAGTTTGTAAAAATATGTTTTGAAAGCTTGGAGCAGTGAAAATTGCATTAAGTGCTCTGTAGTCTCAATAGACCTGATATGCACCACTACTTGCCTTTAGATAACGAAAAGCACCAGGTTTACTGTTGCAGTTGAACATGTTCCTTCTCATCAAACCTCAATTTCTAATGTGAGGGCACTTGTGGTGCAGTGGGTGTGTCCCTACCTCCGAGCTAGGAGGCCTGGGTTCACGTCCCACTTCTTCCAGAATTGCATAATAAGATCTCTGAACAAGTTATTTAGAAAAAATATGTAATGTTGCTTGGGAAAATAAAACAGCAGCACTGTAGAGCAGTTGCCATTTGTGGTAAATCTTCTGATGAAAAGGCTGAGAAGCATGCTCATAAGAACAAGGAGCAGGAGTAGGCTATCTGGCCTTTCAAGCCTCCTCTGCATTCAGTATGATCATGGCTGACCTTTTTGTGGCCTGAACTCGACTTGCCTGCCTCTCACCATAACTCTTAATTCCTTTACTGTTCAAAAAAGTATCTATCTTAGCTTTAAAAACATTCAATGACAAAGCTTCAACTGCTTCACAGGGCAGGGAATTCCACAGATTCACAGCTCTCTGGGTGAAGAAGTTCCTTCTCACTTTGGTCCAAAATCTGCTCTCCCCTAATTTTGAGGCTACGCTCTCTTGGCCTAGTTTCATCTGCCAGTGGAAACATCCTCTCCACTTCCATCTGATCTATTCCCTTCATAATTCAAAGTTTGTGAGAAGATTTGTAGATCGGTTGCTCGTTGCTTTGGTTCTGTTCGCTGAGCTGGAAGTTTTTGTTGCAAACGTTTCGTCCCCTGTCTAGGTGACATCCTCAGTGCTTGGGAGCCTCCTGTGAAGCGCTTCTGTGGTGTTTCCTCTGGCATTTATAGTGGCCTGTCCCTGCTTCCGGTTGTCAGTTTCAGCTGTCCGCTGTAGTGGCCGGTATATTGGGTCCAGGTCGATGTGTTTGTTGATGGAGTTTGTGGATGAGTGCCATGCTTCTAGGAATTCCCTGGCTGTTCTTTGTTTGGCTTGCCCTATAATGGTAGTGTTGTCCCAGTCGAATTTATGTTGCTTGTCGTCTGCGTGTGTGGCTTCATAATTTTATATCTTTCTGTAAGATCCCCCCTCATTCTTCTAAATTCTAGCGAGTGTAATCCCAGTCTACTCAGTTTCTCCTTGTAAACGAACCCTCTTAACTCTGGAATCAACCAATTGAACCTCCTCAGCACCCCCAGTGCCAGTTCATCTTTCTCAAGTGAGGAGACCAAAACCGCACGCAATACTCCAGGTATATGCTGGTATATTCTATGAATACTTCTAGACCTATTTGCAAGCATCTGAGGAAACTAGGCTTGTGTACTTAAGGACACAACGTTTTGTGAATGTTTTAGTGAAATTCAAGGTAATCAATGCAGTCTTCAAATTATTTGTGCAAAATATCTTTTCCCAGATGAAAAAGAAATGTGACGCAGACACAACTCAATCAGTAAAGAATGATTTACTTGTTACTCAACCAGTTAATTTAAATCTGTGACAGACAGCAAGTTGCAAAGTCATCTATCAAAGAACTAATTATATTTTGATTACAATTGTAAATAGGATGTGGCTAGTAAATACTGTATTGTTCTTTCAGCTCTATCAACAAAATGTCTTTTAGGGAATCTTGATTGGTATCTCTACTCATTGGGGCATAATGAATTCAAATTTTCTTTAATGCCTGTGTAGGGATTGTTTGGTGTGATTCAGTGCACTAAGGTCTTTATAGCCAACTTAACACAAGGGATTACCTCATGTTGCTGGTCACTTTTCAATTAAACTTTCCATTAGTAGATGATTCTTGATTCTGTTTGTGTAGTGATTGCATTTTGTTGGCTTTAAATCAAGCAGAGAGACAGAGCATAAATAAGTAGTCAAAATATGTGGTAATGGCATTTTGATCTGTTTCACAGTTAGAAAGACCTTAAGGTTATCTCGGTTGATTTATCTTGTAATATTTATTAAGGTAAACTCCACTTTGCATGCAGTTCGCCTTTGTAATGCCTAGTCAGCTGGTTTCAGTGCAATTTTGCAGTCTCTTTCTACTGAGCATGCATCTATATTCATTGACCTTTATTGGAGTAAGCAGCATCAAAGCAAATGACTTGCATTTATCTAGTGCCTCTGGCCATTATCCACAGTGGTTTGCAACCAATGAATTACTTTGAAAGCATATTCATTTTTGTAATTTAACGTCAGTAAGAGAAATGCATGGTGTTCTAACATACAGGTAAGGAAATAACAGTTGCTTGGTTTCTGGAAACTGCAAAATTGAGAGGGGGACAAAAAAGCTTTGCACTTTGCTTTTTTAAACAGGCATTGGAATGGGTGAATCTTTAGTCCAGCATTTTTAAGACAAACTGGGATCCACAAATTACTTGCTAAAAGCTGTGATCTTTTTTTGAGATTTTAGTCATCTGCGTTACCACATCACCTGGTGTCATCTCTGCTGCTCCAATCTCTTGTAATTCTGTGATTGTCATCAGTCTGACTAGTGTCCATTCTCCAACTTCTCTCGCTGCACTGAACACTGTTAATGTTTTGGCATGACTTCCCACAACTGCCCTGGTAAGAGATCCCTGCAAGAAAAATATGTCAAAGTTTGTTGGACCAAAGGAAAAAGCAGTCCAGAACTAGAGGGCATAGGTTTCAGGTGAGAGAGGAAAGATTTAAAAGGGGCAACTTTTTCACGCTGACGGTGGTGTGTGTATGGAATGAGCTGCCAGAGGAAGTGGTGGAGGCTGGTACAAGATTCAAAAGGCATCTGGATGGGTATGTGAATAGGAAAGGTTCAGAGTGCTGGCAAATGGGACTAGACTAATTCAGGATATCGGATTGGTATGGATGAATTGGACCGAAAAGTCTGCTTCTGTGCTGTACATCTCTATGACTATGGAACAGCAAGAGAATGGCAAAAAAATGTAGAGGCAGTAGTTGAGTTGTTGACTGAAGAAAAGTAACTGAAATACTGGGACAAGATAACAGAAAGCCAAAGGGCAGCAGTCATGATGATAAAATAGCAGAGCAACAAGGAATGAACCCACAGTGTGAATGTCTCCTCAAGGGAAAGAATAACAGCAAGACACTTATTGATCCAGAGAAACACAATAAGAACAACAAACACGGAGTGTGATGTGGTCGGTGAGGGTGAATGATTTAGAGATTTTCTGTTTAGGCTCAACCCACAAACCTTTTGACGTGACAGTGAATACTATTCAACATACACATCAGTAATAGATGTGACAAAGATTCTACACCCCTGAAGGCATTGTAGTCTAGAGTGCTTAAGTGCTCCATAACATCATCACCATAACTTGAAATCATTCAAACTCCATTCAATTTTGCAAGTCCAATGTTTACTCCCAAAATCTCCTGACTGCTCTTTTCAAATCTGAGTTCTTTTGCAGTAAAAACCTGAAAGGCTATTGATAGTTTTGGGCTGAAAATGTGTTGCTGGAACAGCGCAGCAGGTCAGGCAGCATCCAGGGAACAGGAGAATCGACGTTTCGGGCAGAAGCCCTTCTTCAGGAATAGGAACTATCCTGTTGATAGTTTTGGGACAGATACTTTGCATATTCTGCTGAAGCCTGAGATCTAAAGCCCACAATCAAAATATTCTTCATTGTGTAGTGTGGTGCAGCTGTATTCTCGCACAAGACAGATAGCAGTCAAATTTGACAGGCTAAACCTGGACATTTCTGAAGCACAGTTTGTCATGAGCAGTACAGTTGTATTCTTGTGATTGATGCTTTGTTTGCTGCTTCACCAACAGGCCAGATCAGTGGACAGTATGATGGCTTTATGCCCGAAATGTCGACTCTCCTCCTAAGATGCTGCCTGACCTCCTGTGCTTTTCCTATGCCACACTTTTCAACTCTGACTCTCCAGAATCTGCAGTCCTCGCTTGCTCTGAGGATGTGGCAAGCATAATTTGGAAAGAAGTCCCAACCTTATGAAGCTACTATGGGCCTACCAGTCAGCTAAGCATCAAAGGCACAAACTTTAAACATGATAACCAGTCACACTGAGCTGTATAGTTCTACTTTACTCAAATTTTATTTACTTTGTTTTTCTGTTCTTCTGACATTTTCATAACTGAGGAATTCCACAACATCAAGAAAACTTTAATGGTTTATGCATTTATAGGAAACACATGGCCAGTAGGTCATGACATTTTTCACCTGTATTACTATTTTGTCTTTGAGCTATCTCCATTTATATCAATATGATATTCTTTACCATACTAATTGTCTAAGAACAGAATTATCAAATTAGTGTATCACGTACTTAAGAGAGAAATCTGTTTAGGATTCATTCTTGGTTCAACTGGACTATGACAATTGTAATGCATCCAATTCTATAGATTATTTTGAATTTTGAAGCCCAACCCAAGAATGAAGGATGCCAAGTGATGAACTGATGACAAAACAGGTGGGGATGATTGGGTATGAGTAGGTCTGAACTTCTAAATAGATAATCTGGAATAGTTGCAACTACACGAGGCAGAATCATGTCTAAAACTTATATTATTTGCCTGAACTTCATTTCTCGTCCAAAAGATGGCATGTCTTACTGCACTCTATTAATACTGCACTGAACTGCTAGGCTATGTGTTTAAATCCACAATCTAATTCAAAGGCATGTGCTTAGATTGAACTAAGCTGACACAATACAAATGATGAATTGAATAATAAATCCTCCAGTGTGACTCTGCTAAATACTGTTTAACTGATTCAATCATTGAGCTTCCCATAGGTATAATTTTGAAAATTTTCAACCATAACTAGCTGCAGTGAATCTATAGATATTTTGAAATAACTGGTATATGTATTGTTGTATGATGTAACGGGTTTCAAAATGGATTGGCAGTAAATTACAATTTGTAATTTGCACTATTGATTTGTTTCTTAAAAATTAAAATTTCAAACCATCAAGGTTAAAAGCATTTACATGTATTGATGTAAAAACTCATAATGGAAATCAAATGTCCAAACTATGAAAGGTTGAAAATGGTAATCAGTGATGAAGTAATATATCTAAGGCTTTTTATTGCAGACACTTGGTTTATAAATATCTCTCAAATTCAGACTCCATATACTGTATACCAGAATTACTTCCAGTGATGAGTATTGATATAGAGCATTTATTACTGTACCTTTAATTCTCCTCTCTAACGTTTTTCTTTGAACATCATATTTCTAGTTGAGGAATATAGTATGTTTTATTTATGCAGATAGGTATTTCTGACTCCATGTTTGACTGTAGTGAACTGTGAATCAGTGGGATTCTGGGCCCTTCTGTAGGAAGTACCGACAAAGAAAAAAGAAACTGTTTGCCTTAATGTCTAAAAGCAGCTCATACAATGAATTACTTGTTAGAAAACACTGCTACACAGGCCAGTAACTCAGTAATGAGATGTAGTTGTGGGATTGAACTAGTAAGCCAGAGGTTGTAATTTTTAGCTCCATCACATTGTATCTGATCTAGCATTGCACTTTGCTTCAGGGAAGGATTCCCACAACCTCTACTTCATTTGATCTGCATTGTAGTTGATATCAAATCCTCTCTAAAGTGATCTGGATAATGAGTGAAAGGGAATAGGATGGCTGTGAGTAATGAGGAAAGCTTTTCCAAGCGTTAGCAGGCAGTGAGATGTTAGGATTCAGGAGTTGCAGTGGGGACTGGGAGCTTTCTTCTTTGAGAGGGAGTTTCAAGATCAGAGAGGCAAAAGTAAAGGATTCTGATTCTTTGTGAAATTTAATGAGATTTGATTGACCCCTTTGATGTAAATGCCTGAGATGTTGCTAAGAGATCTTGAGAGATCTCCCCTGATTGTGTTTGCTATTTTATTTGTGCAGTGAGATGTTCAATCACAGTCTCTTTTCAAATGGATCACATGGTAATTCTGGGTGCTAAAGTATAAATTATAGTGTAGATTGTGTTATTGTTTTAATGTTGTATACTTAAGTTTGTTGTTCAAAGCTATAGAATTTTGTGCTTTATTCACTTAGTAAGTCTCCTGGATATCTTTGTCTACTTAAAAATAGCATGTGACTGGCCCCTTGCTAGATCGTAACATAAAGTTGGTGGTTTGGTCCAGGTCATGTCATATGTGTTACACATCTGGTCATTAGACTGATCATGCGTTTGATAGTAATGATCGTTTCTACATTCAACTCCAGGGATGTGTGTGTATAGCAGCAGGTAGTTTTTATTGTGTCGGAATTGAAGCTTCTCATCAATGAAAAATGTGAACTTGCTGCACTCATGGTTTCAGAAATTTCAGGATCAAAGATGCACTTGTCAGGATTTTGTTCACGGGTCACCAATTGTGGAGAAACTTGGCTGATGTACTTGTAATTAATCACTGGACTTTTTTGTGGTAACAGTAATTCCATATCCATTCTGTACTTTCATGGCAAAGTCTCTGCATATATTAGAACAATGTCACATTAAGGATTCCAATTTTTGTATTGCACACAAGTCTTTAAGTTTTTGTTTTATACAAGCACAGTATTGCGTCATGTCAGTGTTATGATTTTTTTTAAAGTACCTTTTTTTATGCATATATTTTTTCCAAGGTTATGTCAGTTTTTTTCTTGTACTTTGAAGCCTGTATTTGACTTTGAAAACAATTTATATTGTCCTGCACAAATAGGTTACCCAATAACTCCAGTTTAAGTAAAGATATTCAATTGGCAGTGTTATTATATTTTATGGCATCTGTTTATTGTGAAGGTGAATGTTTATGTACAGTATAGTTCCGATTGATGACCAAAGAAAAGTAGGCATTTTGTTTCTTTATTGATTCTTCATGCCATAAGTTACTAAATCTATTTGGCAGCTTTTGATATTGTTCACATTTATTTTCCAGGTTGCGCCACCATTTGCATTAATTGCACAGCACTTACTTGTATTAAAAAGGTTTCCTGCATAATTAATCAATTTTAGCTCAATCATTGTGGCAGAAGTTTGGGCAGTAAATATAACCATAAAAACATAGATCCTTGAATTATATCTTGTAGCTTTTCTTGATTTTATCGAAGCTTCATAACTGGAATATTAATAGGATTGATCAAAGAACTTGCATTTTCAAAAAGTCAGTTTGCATGTTACAAAGTAGATCAGTTCACATTACCTTTGTTTCTGCTGACCCTGAGATATGAAGTTGTATGGTTAATCTGAAGTGCATTTTAATTTGCATTTAAATACATGCTCAAATCTGGATGCTGCACTTAATTATTTGTAATCTAACCAAAGGCAAAAACAATGCTGCAACGATGAAGATCCCAAAGTGAAAAGTGACGTGGTTTTAAAAATATTTCTGAATCACTTCAGCCATCAGCCTGTCTTTATCTTAATTTATATTATCTTTGTGTTACACTTTAACTTGTTAATGTTGTTTCAGTCAGCGCAATTCTTAAGTGGGAATTACTGGAAGCATAACATTCTAAAGTTATAGGAAACTTTGTTAATGTCTTGATCCACTGATTCATGTGAAATTTCTACTGCAAAAGTGAAGGTCTGGATTTTTCTTGATCATGCAGTAACTTTGTCAGATAAAGCTTTAGCTTTAATTTTGGTCCAAGACTTTGATACAACATGCCCGCCGTCGGTTATGAGACTGGTGTCTGGGTATTTTTCTCATGCTGCACTCAAAAGTAGAAACAATTGATAATTTGTTGCCTAATTCTCTCACTCTGATTATTGCAGGCCCTCTATGAAAACATGTTGGTTGAACTTCCTTTCGCCAGTTTCTTTCTGTCCAAGCTGTTGGGCACAAGTGCAGATGTTGACATTCATCACCTTGCATCATTGGATCCTGAAATGTACAAAAACCTGCTCTTCTTGAAGAGCTACGAAGGGGATGTGGAGGAACTTGGACTCAATTTTACAGTGGTGAACAATGAGCTTGGAGAGGCACAGGTTGGTGGTTCTTGAATTGTAGTTAATAATTTATCTGATTGGAAGAGAGATTAAAGAGATACAGCACACTTGTGGCAGTAATCTCAGTTCAACTCTTTGTCAGAAATGCAGTTTTATTGATCATTTCAGTTGTGAGGTGTGAATGAAAGGGTTGTATGTCTGACCTGGTGTAACTGTGTACAAAACATGGCAATTAGGTTTTTCTGACTTTTCTAAATTTTATTAGTGGCCTTTTCCACTGCCATAAAACTGGTAATTTCAATCTCAAACTTGTTATTTAAATTAGAGTTTTGTTTCCTTCGATTGGTTGTAATCTGTTTATTACCACACCTGTTTGCTTAGCTTTAACTGTGTTATTAACATCTCCTTACACATGTTTTTGAAGTAATTTTACCACTTTTAAAAAGTTGATTACATTCCAAATAATAATAGTTATGTACATTAGTTTTAGGATATTACAGATTAGGATATACCAAATTTAAGTAACTTAGGTATTTCTTAATACAAAATTTTATAAGGTAATCTGTATTTTGACTCTTACTTTCCTTAGCTTTAAAATAAAATCACTGTTTCCTTAGTTCAATTCTAATTGTAGCAAAGACGCCAAACTTTCAACTAGTTTCCATAAGCAGTATTTTACACAACAATGTAAGGTTCTATTGTTTGAATAGATCTGCAATTACTATGGCACTGACCTTTTGACATTTGCAATTTGTGATTCACAATGCATGACTGAAATGTGTTGAACCAAGGATATTGTTGTTGTCGGAGATTTTCTACAAGATTACTAGATAAACACGCCTGCTGAATTTAATTGGGAGAAAAAACTGAAATTCCTGAAACAAACTTTTGTTAATGTTTTTAAGATGAAACTAAGTGAGCAGTTTTAGGAATTTTTAAAATTGGCATATGTGGTATGGTTGTTATAATGTATAATAGGGCATTTTAAGCTTTTACTTCAATGTGTGAAACCTCTCCTTCCTTGTGAAATTTTTTCTGCCAATGCTGACATCTACAAAGACAAGTAAACATTCTCACAAAAAACATACATTTCCTAACTTGCAAGTTATATAGTAGTAAATCAATTAAAAACACGAGATAGGTTATATGTTTTAGGCCAGATAAACCACTTCTGCACCATCAGAATATATGCGTACGCTGCATTGATATCATAAATGTATATGTGTCTTCCAAAGAAGACATGCACAACTTGCATGTTGTGTCACAGTGCAACTGAAAAAAGCCATCTTTGATCATGTGGTGCTGCACTGGTAACTCTTATACTTTAGTCAGCTGAAGTATGATTCACAGGGTGTAAGCACTAATTTCCTCTGACCTTACCACAACTTGCTGTGAGCCCATGTGGCTGAATTACTGCTTGTACTAATTACAATTTAGTCTGAGCTTTATCTAAAGAGAAGAAATTGGCAGGGCTAGAAAGACAAGTCACTGGCGTGGGACTGACTAAGTAGCTTTTATGGGTTTGGAGGGATTTTGTTCTGTGGAAAGATTGAGTAGATTGGGTTTTTTGAATCATGCAAGATTCTTGGGGACTTGACAGGGTAGGTGACGAAAGGTGGTTTCCTTGACTGGGAGAGTCTAGGACCAGGGGGAATCATCTCAGAAGAATTAGTTGCCCATTTAAGACAGATGAAGAATTGTTTCTTTGAGGGTTGTGACTCTGGAATTCTTCACCGCAGATGAATGATAGGTAAGTGATGAATAGCAGTGGACCAGCACTGATCCTAATGGCACACCCGCTGGTCACAGGCCTCCAGTCCAAAAGGCAACCCTCTACCACCACCTCTGCTTCCTACCTTCAAGCCAATTTTGTATCCAATTGGCTCTGGCTGGATCCTATGTGATCTTCTGTAATTCCATCAAAATTGACCTTAAACCAATTTAGAACTTGAACTTATTGATCAGTTCATAACTATTTTAAAACTAATAGAATTATGATCACTCGCCCCAAAGTGCTCCCTTACTGACACCACAGTCACTTGCCCTGCCTTATTTCCCAATAAAAGGTCAAATGTTGTTCCTTCTCCTATCGGCATGGAGTCATACAGCATGGAATCAGACCCTTCAATCCAACTCATCTGTGTTGGCCAGGTTTCCCAAACTAAACTATCCCCATTTTCCTGTGTTTGGCCCATATCCTTTGAAACCTTTTTCATTCACGTACCTGTCCAAATCTCTCTTAAATGTTCCATCTACCATTTATGTACATCTACCACTTCCTCTGGCAGTTCATTCTATCATCTTCCCCTTTTTATTTCTTAGTTTCACCCATATGGATTCTATATCTTTCAATCCAAGATAATATTTAGCTATTGTACTTATTCCATTCTGTACCAATAGTGCTACATCAATGTCCTTTCCTTCCTGAAAAGTCACACCCATGAATACTTAGTTCCCAGCTTTAATCTCTTTATATCCATGTCTTTATAAGGGCTATAAGACATTAACCTGGATTTGTGCAGTTTGTCCCAAATAGCATGTTAATTCGAGTGAAGAGCTTTTGTTTTGCCTTATTACCATTTTTCTCCCCATTGACTTCTATTTTTCTTCAACTTTTCTGTTTGTATGCACCATCCCATCCTTTCCAACTCGAGGTATTATTATTCAAATTGCTGCCGTACGGTCTTGCTTTGTAATCCTATATTTCCCCGCTCCCAGACCATCTCTCCCTAATTAGTTTGAAGACCTCCACAGCCCAAGTTACTTCATTTGCCAAGGCACCTTTGCCACAGTTGTTAACCTGAAGCCCATTCGATGAAAAAGCTTCCTTCTATTGCTTATACTGGTGCTAGTGACCCACAAACTGAAACCTATTTCACCAACAACAACCTGAGAGTCACTAATTTAATTCCTTTACTTTTAATGTCCTATGTCAGTTAGCCAATGGTTAAGGTAGTAGTCTGGAGAATGTTACCTTGGAGATTCTGGTTTTATATTTAGCACCTGATGTTCATAATCTTTCAGGAGAAATTCCTTTCTCGTCCTACCAATGTTATTGGTAGAACATTGATTCTTTTCTTTCTCCTCCAAGATCCTCTCCAACCTTGATGTCCTTAACCCTGGCACTGGACAGGCATCTGAGCAATCTGGAGCCTGCGCACACTTCTGCTTTTGCTATTCCTATGTCTTATTGTTGCTTGCAGAGAGCTGATGCATACGCAATAGGCTGCATGGCTATTGTCTGTTTTGTAATACTTGCATTATTCTGTTGTTTTAATTAACTCCATATAATAGTGTATTGCAACTGTTTGTCAGTGCGCCCATTTATTATTATTTTTTACCTCTTCTTATCTGTGACTTAGTTTACAAACTGCAAAATGTTTTGTATAGCTTTATCTACCTACATGCTCACTTCATGGGCACTAGAGTTTTAATCTTAACCTCGCATACTTGGCATTGAATGTGATGTCTGACTTTTTAAAAAATGTTAATTGTAAGCAGAGCTTAGATTTCTTATTTCATCATATGTATTCCCATTCACTTGTAAAATGCAGTGTCTTAACTTGGCATTAATTTGAATTAATCTATTCAACTGGTAATATTATTCTCTCAGTATTTTACAATTGTACTCACTGCTTCCTGCACTTCTGTTTCTTTAGTCAGTTTTAAATATTGTGCTACTTTTAATACTCTGAACATTGCTTTCCCTTTCCCTCCCTTCCTAGAAGATGTCCCGTTTAGCATGATGACTATTATCACAGTGTTAAGAGATTAGCAACAGATGGAATTCAACCTCAATGAATGCGAGGTGATGCATTTTGGAAGGTCGAACTCAAATGCTGAATATAGGGTTAAAGACAGGATTCTTGGCAGTGTGGAGGAACAGAGGGATCTGGGCGTGCAAGTACAAAGATCCCTCAAAGTTGCCACCCAAGTAGATAGGGTGGTTAAGAAAGCATATGGTATTTTGGCTTTCATTCACAGGGGGATCGAGTTTTAAGAGCCGCGAGGTTTTGCTACAGCTCTACACGTCCCTGGTGAGACCACAGTTGGAATATTGTGTCCAGTTCTGGTTGCCCTACTATAGAAAAGATACAGAGGCTTTGGAGAGGGTGCAAAGAAGGTTTACCAGGATGCTGCCTGGACTGGAGGGGTTGCCTTATGAAGAAAGATTGAATAAGCTCCGACTTTTCTTTCAGGAGAGGAGGAAGAGTGACCTGATTGAAGTATACAAGATAATGAGTAGAATAGATAGTCAATAGCCAGAGACTTTTCCCCAGGGCAGGATTGACTGGTACGAGGGGTCATAGTTTGAAGATATTAGGAGAAAGGTATAGAGGAGACGTCAGAGGAAGGTTCTTTATGCGGAGAGTTGTGAATGCATGGCATGCGTTGCCAGCTGTGGTGGTGGAAGCAGAGTCATTAGGGACATTTCAGCAACTGCTGAACATGCACATGGATCACAGTGAGTTGAGGGGTGCGTAGATTAAGTTATTATATTTTACATTAGGATTAATCCTCGGCACAACATCATGGGCCAAAGGGCCTGTTCTGTGCTGTACTTTTCTATGTTCTAACAGGCCTGGATGTTATTTGCTTTGAGCAAAACTACTAAAAGTTACCAATTTAAAACCCAAGATCCATATTTGACCACTTGTTCAACTTCAAATATGAAATTATCAAATGAATAGGACAAATGAATGCAAAAAATAATTCTACACCGCTATGATCTTCAATAGGCCTACCTTTAACAAGTTTGAAAGTTATGAGTTTAGAGGGCTACGGAGAAAGGCTAGAGAATGGATCTATCTGAGTAGCTCTTTAAGAAGCTGGTACAGACATGAGTCAAGTGGCCTCTTTCTATACTGTGAAATTCTATGATCCTAGGTTATTTAACTATTCAGTCCTGAAGGAGATTTTATCTCTAGAATGTGGAACAAATATTGGACCTGTACAATGACTTGCATTCTTAATTTTGCAATGACAGACCATAGAAATCAATTTGAATCCTGGTGTGTGCCTTTCATCTAGTTATTGTTGAATGCTGTTGGAACAGCTCTGGATCTATCACTTCATAAAAGAAGCCAAGTACCACCTCAAATGGTTTTAACATCTGTAGAGAATTTTTAATTTTACTCATCTTCTGGCCTGCAGGTTAACTTCGCACCAAAACTTGGATCAAGGGGGAATCATTGGTCATGGTAGCTGGCAGAAAATTGTTACTGCTTAATGATATTTGTGTTTCAGATATGCAAGCTATGTCTGGATTATTTGTGTACAGACCATTTCTTTGATCAGAGAGAAAGTGGGCAATCATGGTACCATGTGGAATGATTTAACTACCTTCTTCTGAGATTGGCTTTGTATAGCTGGGAAGGTTAAATCACAGGATTGAGAAGTTGGCAGGTTTGAGAGAATTTGGCGATTATTAAAGCAGATGTTGAAATTAGCAGAGATTTCGGGTGATGGCACAGAGCACTGAAGCTATCCACGTCTGTGACAAATAAAATTTATCATTTGTGCCAGGTCATGATCATCTCTGACGAGAAAATCTAACCATTGCTACTTGATGTTCAAATGTATTGCCGTTGCTGCATCATCGATAATCAATATTCTGGTATCACATTGACTGGAACCCCCAACTGGACCAGCCACACAGATGAAAAGAGAAAATGCTGGAGAAATTCAGGAGGTCTGCAAGCATCTGCAGAGAGACAAACCATGTTAAAACTTTGAGTCCGGTATTAATTTTCAGAATAGTAGAACGGTAATACTAGACTCAGTATCAACTCTGTTTCCCTCTCCATAGATATTTACAGACCTGAATTTCTCAAGCATTTTCTCTTCATAAATCAGAGATTTCCAGCATCCACTGTATTTTGCTTTTATTATGGCCATGTACATTTTCTGGCTACAAGAGCAGGTCAGAGGTTAGCAATCCTGCAGCGAGTAGCTCACCACCTATGTTCCTAGAGTCTGTCCATTATCTACAAGTCAGAGGTGTGATGGAATATTCCTCAATTGTTTGGATGAATGCAGCTCCAATAACACTCTAGGAGCATGACATCGTCCAGGAGAAAGCAGCCGACTTGTTTGGACCGAATCCACAAACATTCACTCCCTCTTCCACTGACACTCGTTAGCAATCATGTTTACCATCTGCAAGATGCATTGCACGCATTCACTAAGGCTGCTTTGACAGTACCTTCCAAACCCACGATCGCTGCCATCTGGAAGTACATGGAAAGCACATTCGTGGAACACCACCCCCTACAAATTCTCTTTCAACCCACTCATCATCCTGACTTGGAAATACATTACCATTCAATCACTGTTGCTAACATTGTAGGTATACTTAGATCAAACAGCCTGCAGCACTTCAAGAACGCAGTTCCTCACCACTTTCTGCAGGGCAGTTAGGAATGAGCAATAAAGGCAGGCCTAGCCAGTGAAGCCCATGTTCTCCTAATGAATGAGTGAAATTGAGAGAGAATTGGTAGCAAGTGTTAGATCATTGGGGGAAGCATCAGAATTAATGGGGGTGGCAGCAGAGAAAGAAGCCACTACAATTGATTCTCGAATCTTTACTGGCTAGACAAGCATGTAAATAGAAGAATCCAGTCAGAACTAGCTGAACAACAGTGAAGACGTATCAGTGAAGGCTGCTGAGGTCAGGCTGAAGGCTGCATATGGGTTGAGAAGGGCTGAATGGGAAAGTTTACTGTTTAGGTGCATCTAAGATGTCATTTGTGACTTTAAAAGCTGTCTTAGTTTTGTAGCAGAGTGGAAATCTGACGAGCATTTTGCTCATGGAAGTGGAAAAGATTAAGGGAAAGTGGTTAATTTAAAATGCAATCTAACTTTTTGTTCCTTTCATGTTTATAGAATCAATTAATGCACAATTCTGATGGAAAACCTTTTACATGATAGGTGGTTGAACTGAAGCTGGGTGGAAAGGATATTCCTGTAACTAGTGCCAACAGAATAGCTTACATCCATCTTGTTGCGGACTACAGGCTCAACAAACAGATCCGACCACACTGTCTTGCATTCCGACAGGGGGTTGCTAATGTTGTGAACCTAGAATGGCTGAGGATGTTTGACCAACAAGAGCTTCAGGTAAACCATTTGAGCTTTTTGTAACTATGTAACTTTGTCTTTTTTACCCACACTACCAGAAACACATTTTTACCATGGCATGATGGAATTAATATTTTAGTAAACCTCTTTTTTGAGGAAAACACAGATCAACAAATATTAACAGTTTAGCCTGATAACTGTTATTTGATCCAATTTCCTAAATTTCCCAATGTTACCTGTGGCTCAAATGACAGTCGTTGTAGCCACTCCAGCACTAAGCACTAAAAATGAGGCCAACTTTCAGTGGAAATGTTAAGTTGCTGTCTGGAATATGTACAAAAATCCTCTTGAAAGACAAATCAGGGCAGTTATCCTTGGTATCCTGATGCCTTTTCATCCTGCAACAACATTACAAATGTAGATAATTTGGTTATTAATCACTTTGCTCTTTATTTTGTAGCTTGCTTTGTGTAAATTGATTGCATTGCATAACTTCAGAAACAGTTAATTGGCTGTAAACTGCTTTGAAACATTTGGTCATGAATATTGCTATCTCAATGCATCTTTGACTAAAATCCACCAGTACGTAGATGGAAAATCTGTCACTTGTGGAAATAATTTAATGGTGACATTACTTTTGTTACACTTGGACAACGTCTGAAATACTAAAACTTAGAATTGTATTCAGCAGCTTTTCACAGATTTAGCCTATAAAACAGGGATTTTTTTTCCTGTTCTCCTCTTCTTTTCTGTTCTCTTCTAGTCAATATTTTTTCAACATCAGTTGGGTATTTCATAAAATAGCTGTAACAATTACAGGCAAGAATATCTAACATTGAATAACATTGCTTTAACTTGACTAATTTAGTTATTAGAGTTGAGAATGTAGTGCTCAAAAAGCACAGCAGGTCAGGCAGCACCCGAGGAACAGGAGAATCGACGTTTCAGGCAAAAGACCTTCATCAGGAAGGTGAAGGGCTTTTGCTTGAAACGTGATTCCCCTACTCCTTAGATGCTGCACTTTTCCAGCGCCAGACTCTCTACGCTGATCTCCAGCATCTGCAGTCCTCACTTTCTCCTGATTTAGTTATCAGCTAATTCTGGAAAATGCTTCATCAAGCATAGAACATGCAAGCATCTTTAATAGACGTGTTTGCAAACATGAGTGGTTTTTAATACAGTAATACAGCAAAACACTATTCAGTATTAGAGTCAGTTACATGGGGCCAAGATTGGAAAGATGGCATTTTTTATTTTAACACAGTGGACTGTTGTGATCTGGGAAGCATTTTCTTGAAAGGATGGTGGAACAGGATTCACTAGTAAGATTCAAAGGAAATTGGGTCCTAATGAGAGAACATTTTCGGGGTTAGCGAGGTGGAGTGGTCGAATTGAGGGAGGAAGTAAAATGCTAGGATTAATCAAAGAGCTCAACTAAAAACCTGCCGCTCGAATTATAAACAATTGTTTCCTGTGTGGTTTCTTTCTCTCATGCTCGTCAATGTACAAGTTGGTACAGCATCAGACTTATAATCTGAGGGTCAAGAGTTCATGACCCTGTCTGGATGGTGTTTTCCTGGAAAATGGGTTTAAAATATTTAGGTGATTGTTTTTGACTGGCACAGATGTAATGGGCTGAAGGGCCTTTTTCTGTGCTGTAGATCTCTATGATGCTAATATTTTGGAATAACACTGCATTTTCTTTTCCAATATTTTAATACACTACTTGTACTTTGAAACAGGATTGTTTCTTTTGAGTTTTTAAATTTTCTTAGTTCAGTGACTAATAGTTACATATTAAGTATCATTGAGTGTACAGATAAAAGTTTCATGTTCAATTGTTATCTCCATAAAGTGATTCAGCCCAGAATAAGGTCCTTCAGGCCCTCTAAATGCTTGTATTGGCTCTTTGAAAGAACTATCAAATAATCCAATTTTCCTGCCCTTCCGCTGTAGCCCTGTAAAGTTTTCCTTTGTTTATTCAATTGCCTGTTAAAGTGACTATTTAATCTGCTCTCACAATCCTTGCAGATAGTACACTCCAGTTTTAAAATTGGTATGGTACAGGATTGTTCTGCGTCTCTGGGATAAATGAATTATGTGAACTGATTTGTAGGAGAAAAGAAGTTCAAACTTACTTTTTAAGATGCATATTCATTTGCATCTTATTGGAATTACGCTTATTGACAGAGCCACATTGAAAACTGAAGATGACCTTTTTAAATGTGTTTTTTAAAAGTCTAAGCAATTCATAGAAATTCAGAGGCTAACCTATTGCAAGAGTGCAAACCTCTTAATTCTCTGGAATGCATTCAGTCTCATAATGTTGTATAAACTAATACCTGCATGTTTTTTCCTGGTTGTTCTTGGCTATTGTTGCAAGATTTATTCAAGATTAAGGTTTTTTATAAGTATAGAATAAATTCACGTGCCTTATAGCCATTAAAAATTGCAGTGATATTCCTCAACACTAATTTACTCTTGTATAGTTTTCGTATCATAAAAATGGTGATTAATAACAAAGAGGCAGAGTATTTAATTGGTGAATTAAATTTAGAAGGAGGGGGTGCAAGGCAGTGAGAAGCCATGGAGTGCTGAGTTTCAAGAAGTGAAAACTGATCAGTGGCATCACAAGAAAATCATGTGATAAGTAACTACTCTTGTAGACTGGTTGTAAATGCGTAAGCTAATGCACTGCTCTGGGGGAGGGGGAAGGTTCTTTAAATGGTGGAAAGTCAGAAAAATGCTTTTTAAAAGGAAAACTTGAGTTGCTACATTATAAGTTAGAAAGTGGCAGACAGAAAGCGATGACTATGACCAAAAGTTAGTAAGGAGAAAATAAGGACTGCAGGTGCTGGAGTGTCGCAGTCGACAGTGTTGTGCTGGAAAAACACAGCAGGTCAGGCAGCTTCCGAGGAGGAAGAGAATTGACGTTATGGGCATAAGCTGTTCATCGGGAAGTGAAGGGTTTATGCCCGAAATGTTGATTTTCCTGCTCCTTGGATGCTACCTGACCTGCTGTGCTTTTCCAGCACCACTCTAATCTGGAATAGATTTCTAGTTATTAAAAATATCAAGCAATATAGGAATAGTGCATTAGAAAATGACTTTGAGATAGAAAATTAGCCATTTTGTTGTTGAATGGTGCAGAGGACTTGAGAGGCTAACTGGCTAACTTCAGCTATTTTCTGTGTTGGTAGAATATTGCTACCATATAAGACGATATTTGTGTAGTTCTGGAATCCACGTTATAGGATGTGATTGCGTTGGAGAGGGTGCAGAGGACATGTGCTAGAGTTTCAGTTATGAACAGAGATTGAATAGACTGAGGTTGTTTTTCTTGGAGCTGATGGGAGCATTATTGTGATGTTTAAAATTGAGGGACATAGGGCAATGACCAGGGGGCATAGATTTTGGCAAAGGGGCACAGTTTTAGAACATAGAACATTACAGCACAGTGCAGGCCCTTCAGCCCTTGATGTTGCGCCAACTGGTGAAATCAATTTGAAGCCCATCTAACCTACACTGTTCCATTCTTGGCCATATGCCTATCCAATTATCATTTACAACTGTTGCAGGCAGTGCGTTCTATGTCCCTATTACTCTGAGTAAAGAAACTACTCTGACATCTGTCTTATATCTATCAGCCCTCAATTTGAAGCTATGCCCCCTTGTGCTAGCCATCACCATCCTAGGAAAAAGGCTATCACTATCCAACCTATCTAACGCTCTGATCATCTTATATGTCTCAATTAAGTCACCTCTCAACCACCTCCTGTAACGAAAACAGCCTCAGATCCCTCAGCCTTTCCTTGTAAAACCTTCTCTGCATTAGAGACAACATCCTAGTAAATCTCCTCTGAACCCTTTTCAAAGCTTCCAGATCCTTCCTATAATGCAGTGACCAAAACTGCACGCAGTCCTCAAGTGCGGCCACACCAGAGTTTTGTACAGCTGCAGCATGACCTCATGGTTCTGAAACTCGGTCTCCCTACTAATAAAGGCTTTCACACCATAAGCTGCCTTAACAACCCTATCAACCTGGGTGGCAACTTTGAGCGATCTTTGAGAGATCTCTTTGCTTATCTACACTACCAAGAATCTTACCATTCGCCCAGTACTCTGCATTCGTGTTACTCCTTCCAAAGTGAATCACCTCACTTTTCTGCATTAAATTCCATTTGCCACCTCTCACCCCAGCTCTGCAGCTTATCTATGCCCCTCTGTAACCTATAACTTCCTTCGTCACTATCCACAACTGTACCGATCTTAGTGTCGTCTGCAAATTTACTAACCCACTCTTGTATGCCCTCATCCAGGTCATTTATAAAAATGACAAACCAGATCCTGGCAATACATCACTAGTAGAGTGATAGAGTCATAGAGATATATAGCACAGAAACAGACTCTTCTGTCCAACCTGTCCATGCTGACCAGCTATCCCAATCCATTCTAGTCACACCTGCCAGCAACTTATGACTCCACCCCTTCCTATTCATATACCCATCCAGATGCCTTTTAAATGTTGCAATTGTATGAGCATCCACCACTGCCTCTGGCAGCTCCATACACTTACCACCCTCTGCATGAAAACATTGCCCCTTAGGTCTCTTTAATATCTTTCTCCCCTCACCCTAAACCTCTGCCCTTTAGTTCTGGACTCGTGCACTCTAGGGAAAAGACTTTGTCTATTTATCCTATCCATGCCCCTCATAATTTAATAAACCTCTATAAGGTGACCCCTCAGCCTCTGATACTCGAGGGAAAACAGCCCCAGCCTGTTCAGCCTCTCCCTATAACTCAAATCCTCCAACCCTGGCAACATCCTTGTAATCTTTTCTGAACCCTTTCAGCTTTCATAACATCTTTCTGATAGGAGGGAGACCTGAATTGCATGCAATATTCCAACACTGGCCTAACCAATGTCCTGTACAGCTGCAACATGACCTCCCAACTCCTGTACTCAACACTCTGACCAATAAAGGAAAGCATACCAAACGCCGTCTTCAACTATCCTATCTACCTGTGACTCCACTTTCAAGGAGCTATGAACCTGCACTCCAAGGTCCCTTTGTTCAGCAACACTCCCTAGGACCTTACCATTAAGTGTATAAGTCCTGCTAAGATTTGCTTTCCCAAAATGCAGCACCTCACATTTATCTGAATTAAATTCCATCTGCCACTATTCAGCGCATTGGCCCATCTGATCAAGTTCCTATTGTAACCACCTTCGCCATCCACTACACCTCCAATTTTAGTGTCATCTGCAAACTTTACCTCTTGCACTTGCAACCAAATCCATTATATAAATGATGAAAAGTAGTGGACCCAGCACCGATCCTTGTGGCACTCCACTGGTCATAGGCCTCCAGTCAGAAAAACAACCCTCCACCACCACCCTCTGTCTTCCACCTTTGAGCCAGTTCTGTATCCAATTGGCGAGTTCTCCCTGTATTCCATGAGATCTAACCTTACTGGCCAGTCTCCCATGGGGAACCTTGTCGAACATCTTACTGAAGTCCATGTAGATCACATGTACTGCTTTGTCCTCATCAATCCTCTGTTATTTCTTCAAAAATCTCAATCAAGTTTGTGAGACATGATTTCCCACTCTCAAAGCCATGTTGACTATCCCTAAATCAGTCCTTGCCTTTCCAAACACATGGGAATCCTGAGGGACAGGATGTACTCCAACAACTTGCCCACGTCAGGCTCACTGGTCTATAATTTCCTGGCTTGTCCTTAGCACCTTTTTTAAACAGTGGCACCATGTTAACCAACCTCTCGTCTTCCGGCACCTCACCTGTGACTATCGATGACGCAAATATCTCACTAAGAGGCCCAGCAATCACTTCCCTAGCTTCCCACCGAGTTCTAGGGTGCATCTTATCAGGTCCTGTGGATTTATCCACTTTTATGCGTTTCAAGACATCCAGCACTTCCTCTGCTGTAATATGAACATTTTCAAGATGTCACCATCTATTTCCCTGGATTCTATATCTTCCACATCCTTTTCCACAGTCAATACCAATGCAAAATACTGTCCTGATGCAAAGGCTGCCTTGCTGATCTTTGAGGGGCCCTGTTCTCTCCCTAATTACCCTTTTGTCCCTAATGTATTTGTAAAAACTCTTTGGATTCTCCTTAACTCTATTTGCCAAAGCTAACTAATGTCCCCTTTTTGCCCTCCTGATTTCTCTCTTAAGTATACTCATACTGCCTTATACTCTTGTAAGGATTCATTCGATCTATACTGTCTGCACTTGACATATGCTTCTTTCTTTTTCTTTATCAAACCCTCAATTTCTTTATTCATCCAGCATTCCCTAAACCTACCAGCCTTTCCTTTTACACTAACAGGAATATACTTTCTCTGGATTCTTGTTATCTCACTTCTGAAGGCTTCCCATTTTCCAGCCGTCCCTTTACCCGTGAACATCGGCTCCCAATCAGCTTTTGAAAGTTCTTGCCTAACACCGTCAAAATTGGCCTTTCTCCAATTTAAAACCTCTCCAGGATGAACATTTCCAATCAGCCGCCACTCTTCTCAGCTAGCCAATTTCTGATCCAAACTGCTAAATCGCCCGCAATTCCACGCCTCCATATTTTGTGCAGTAATCAACCATGGGGAACCTTATGAAACGCCTTACTGAAATCTATATACACCACATTAAAGAATTTACCCTCGTCCACCTGTTTGGTCACTTTCTCAAAGAACTAAATAAGGTTTGTGTTCCCTTCACAAAACCATGTTGACTATCCCTAATCAACTAGAGTAAGATTAGGGCCAATCAAGGGCAGTAGTGGGAAGTTGTGCATGGAGATAGAGGATGTGCTAAATGAATATTTTTCGTCTTATGCCTATCAAGATGATTATAAATCCTATCTCTTATAACCTTTTCCAACACTTTACCCACAACCGAAGTAAGGCTCACTGGCCTATAATTATGCAGGGTTGTCTCTACCCCGCTTCTTGAACGAAGAGACAACATTTGCTATCCTCTGGTCTTCTGGCACTATTCCTGTCGACAATGATGACATAATACCGAGCCTTTGGCTTTAATCTTTCTCCTCCCTGGCTTCCCAGAGAATCCGAGGAAAAATCCATCCGGCCCGGGGCTTATCTATTTTCACACTTCGCAGCCTTTCTAATGCCACCTCCTTGTGAACCTCAGTCCCTTCTAGTCTAGTAGCTTGTTTCTTAGTATTCTCCTCGACAGCATTGTGTTTTTCCAGTGTGAATACTCACAAAAAATATGAATTTAGCGCTTCCCCATCTCCTGTGACTCCACGCACAATTTCCCACTACTGTCCTTGATTGGCCTTAATCTTACTCTTGTCATTCTTTTATCCCTTATATACCTATAGAAATCTTTAGGGTTTTCCCTTATTCTATCCGCCAACAACTTCTCATGCCCCCTCCTCGCTTGTCCTAGCTCCCTCTTTAGGTCTTTCCTGGCTACCTTGTAACTCTCAATTGACCTAACTGAGCCTTCACATCGCATCTTGACATAAGCTGCCGCCTTCCTCTTGACAAGAGATTCAACTTCCTTAGTAAACCATAAATCCTGCACTCGACAGCTTATTCCCTATCTGATAGGTACGTACTTATTAAGGAAACACAGTAGCTGTTCCTTGAATAAGCTCCACATATCTTTTGTGCCCATCCTCTGTAGTTTCCTTCCCATCCTATGCGTCCTAAATCTTGTCTAATCTCATCGTAATTGCCTTTCCCCCAGCTGTAGCTCTTGCCCTCTGGTGTATACCTATACCTAAACATAACTGAATTGTGGTCACTATCACCAAAGTGCTGGCCTACCTCAATCCTAACACCTGGCTGGGTTCATTACCTGATATCAAATCTAATGTGGCCTCACCCCTTGTTGGCCTGTCTACATACTGTGTCAGACCCCCTCCCCCACCCCACCCCACAACGGACAAAAACTGATCCGTTTGGGTGGCACCGTGGTTAGCACTGCTGCCTCACAGAGCCAGGACCCGGGTTTGATTCCCACCTCAGGTGACTGTCTGTGTGGACTTTGCGCATTGTCCCTGTGTCTGTGTGGGTTTCCTCTGGGTGTTCCAGTTTCCTCCCACAATCCAAAGATGTGCAGGTCAGGTGAACTGACCATGCTCAATTGCTCATACTATTAGGTGCATTAGTCAGGGGTAAATATCGGGTCGGTGTGGACTTGTTGGGCCAAAGGGCCTGTTTCCATACTGAAGGGAACCTAATCTAATCTAAATTACTCAACTATAGTATTTCCAATCAATATTTGGGGAGTTCAAGTCCCCCATAACAATACCCTGTCACACTCACTCCTGTCGAGAGTCATCTTTGCTATCCTTTCCTCTACATCTCTGGAACTATTCGGAGGTCTACTGAAAACTCCCAAAAGGGTGACCTCTCCTTTCCTGTTTCTAATCTCATCTCATATTATGACGAGTCCTCAAATGTCATTTCTGCAGCCACAATACTGTCCTTGACTAACAATGCCACACCTCCCCCTCTTTTATTATCTTCTCTGTTCTTAGTGAAACATCTAAATCCTGGAACCTGCAACAACCATTCCTTTCCCTACTCGACCCACGTCTCTGAAATGGCCTCAACATCAAAATCCCATTTAAAGGATATGGGAGGAAAAGATTTTTTTCACCCAGAGGGCGAAGTATTCAGACATCCAGTTGGATACAAAGGCAGGCAAGGCTGTGGACCAAGTGCTGGAAAAGGGGAATAGAATAGTTAGGTAGTTTTTCACCAGAGCAGACATGATCAGCTTATGGGCCTTTTTCTCTCCTATATGACTCTATTTCTCTGAAGATATACTGTCCAGAAACACATCATTTGGCGTCTGCGTCACTGCTGGTTAAAAATGAGCTCCCATGTCCAATCCAACCTACAGATTGTAGTTTGTGCTCTGTAGGTTATGGCATTTCATATGCCTATTGAAGTGTTTTTAAGATATGATGAGCTAAAAAAATTTCTTGTGGAGAAACATGGCAAGAAAATGAAGAGTTTATTGTCAATTCCAAAGCTGTTTAAGTGTTTTCTTAATCTCCTCTTTTTTTTTTCCTGTTGTCAGGTTTTAATATCTGGAGCACAAATACCAATAGATCTGGAGGATCTGAAAAACTTCACAAATTATTCAGGTATAAATATTTTAATCTGGGGCATGGGTTTTTCTCAATTTTAAATGTCATCAATCCTAGTGAATTAGTAAAGCGCAAAAGTTATATATTAGCTTTCTGAAGGGGTGCAAATGTTTTGCCCAGAGGTGATGTATTTGTTAATTTCTTCTCTTATGGGATGTCAGCCTCTTTGCTATGCCATTGAGCTGCCTTCCATCGACCTGATAGGCACACCCAGAGTGCTGTATGGGAGGGTGTTCCAGGATCTAGATCCAGCAACAATGAAGGAACAGAGATATAGACTGGCGGAAACAGCCCTGTTGACTCTGCAAATACCTCTTTGCTAACCTCCGGGATACCTGTCTTACAAACTGTTCAAACCACAGCCTGACTGTTGTACTCACTGAATGATATCTGACAGACAATGTCCAGATTCTACCATCACCATCCTTGGATATATCCTGTCCCACCCCTGGGAGTGCACACCATTGACTTCGGACTGCATGAACTCTCATGACTTCAGGTTAAATGTGGGCAAGGAAACCTTCTGATTACCACTTAGTACCCTCCCTTAGCTGAGGAATCCGTACTCCATGTTGAACAACAGTTGGAAGAGAGTGGCAATAGTGCAAAATGTACACTGGATGGTGGGTATTTCAATATCCACCTTTTTCGTGGCTTGGAATCCCTACTTATTGAGGTAAAAACAATGACTGCAGATGCTGGAAACCAGATTCTGGATTAGTGGTGCTGGAAGAGCACAGCAGTTCAGGCAGCAGCCAAGGAGCAGCGAAATCGACGTTTTGGGCAAAAACCCTTCATCAGGAAT
>NC_057714.1:101361258-101376638 GCF_004010195.1 Chiloscyllium plagiosum | reverse complement strand
ATGATATTAGTGGATGTGCAGGTAAAACTTTGGATGTGGAAGGCTCCTTTAGGGCTTTGGACAGAGGTGAGGGAGGAGGTGTGGGCGCAGATTTTACAGTTCCTGCGGTGGCAGGGGAAGGTGCCAGGATGGGAGGGTGGGTTGTAGGGGGTCGTGGACCTGACCAGGTGGTCACGGAGGGAACTGTCTTTGCGGAAGGCGGAAAGGGGTGGGGAGGGAAATATATCCCTGGTGGTGGGGTCTGTTTGGAGGTGGCGGAAATGTCAGCGGATGATTTGGTGTATGCGAAGGTTGGTAGGGTGGAAGGTGAGCACCAGGGGCGTTCTGTCTGTCTTACGGTTGGAAGGGTGGGGTCTGAGGGCAGAAGCGTGGGATGTGGACGAGATGCATTGGAGGGCATCTTTAACCACGTGGGAAGATGCCCTCCAATGCATCTCGTCCACATCCCGCACCTCTGCCCTCAGACCCCACCCCTTGGATGCTGCCTGAACTGCCATGCTTTTCCAGCACCACTAATCCAGAATCCCTACTTATTGAGCTGATCAGGTCCGAAAGGACATAGCTTCTGGACTGGATGTGTGGCAGGTGATGAGGGATCCAAAACGAGGGAAAAACATACTTGACCTCAAGTATACCAATCTGCTGGCTGCAGATGCATCTGAACATGACATTATCGGAAAGAGTGACCTGTGCACAGCATTTGTGGAAATGATGTCCTGCGTTCACATTTGGAGTACCCTGCATCGTGTTGTGCAGCACTATCACCATGCTAAATGGGATAGTCTTCAAACAGATCTAGCAATTTGATTTTGCTAAGCATCCTCCACTGCAGCCTTTGAGATACATGTCAAAAACAGAATTGTCAAGCAGAAACCGATAGCAAGCTCTGTACCCATGAGGATGGTCTTAACTGATCTTTTGCTTCATGTCACACTACATGTAAATCCACTATATTGTTCGTAAAATCTTCCTTGCTGTTCTGTTTTGACATTGTTACCTTGATAATTTATTATTATCACTTTATCTTAATTAGTTTGTACAGTTTGGATTATTTGTTAGTTTGGTTAAACCCTTGTCATGCGACTCTTATACCCGTTATGTTGTTCCAGCATGAGGAAGGGTCACTAGACCTGAAATATTAACTCTTCACAGATGCTGCCAGAGCTGCTGAACTTTTTCATTAACTTCTGTTTTAGTTTCTGATTTACAGCATCTGCAGTTCTTCCAACTTGTTTTATTCCAGCCATTTGGTTTGTCTCTAGCGCCATCTTATTTTTGACTTTTTGTAGTTATCTCTCAGCCTTAATCAGTTGAATCATAGGTCAAACTTTTCTGCTATTGAGATTTTACTCACACTGATACTTTTGACCACCTGCGAAGACTAGTTATTCAGCTCTTCTCTCACTATTTGTACTTATCTTTTGACAGTCTTAATTATCTGGAATTATCTTGTCATTATCTCTCTGCCTATAAATTCTGGGCCTGTGCACTTCCCTCCACTTCACCTGATGAAGGAGCAATGCTCCAAAACCTTTTGATTTCAAACAAACCTGTTGGATTATAACCTGATGTCATGTGACATCTGACTCAAGACTGGGTATCCATGACGCGCTGTGGGCCATCAACAGCAGTAGAATTCTACTCCAGCACAGCCTGCAACCTTATTGCCTGGCAACTTCCCCACTCGACCATTACCGTTAAGCCAGGGGATCAATCTTGGTTCAATGGAGAGTTCAGGAAGGGCATGCCAGAAGCTGCACTAGGCACACCTAAAAATGAGGTGTCCAACTGGTGAAGCTCCCAAACAGGGTTACTTATGTAACAATAAGCATAAGCAGCAAGTGACCTATAGAACTAAGTGATCCCACAATTAATAGGTCAGATCAACAGTCTGGAGTCCTGCCATAACAAGTCATGAATGGTGGTGGACAATTAAACAGCTCACTGGAGGAGAAGGTTCCATAAATATCTCCATCCTCAATGATGGGAGCCCAACACCTAAGTGCAAAAGATAAGGCTGAAGCATTTGCAACAATCTCCAGTCAAAATTGCTAAGTGGATGATCCATCCCGTCTTGTTCCAGTAGTTCCCAGAATTACACGTACCTATCTTCAGCCAATTTGATTCACTCCACATGATATCGAGCAACAGTTGGAGGCACTAGATGCAGCAAAGGCTTTGAGACCTGAGAACATTTCAGGAACAGTACTGAAGACTTGTGCTCCCCTAGCCAAACTGTTCCAGTAACAGCATTGGCATCTACCCGACAATGTGGAAATTTGCCTTGGCATGTTCTGCTGACAAAAAGCAGGACAAATTCAGCCTGGCCAATTACTGCCCCATCTCTCTATTCTCTGTCATCAGTAAAAGGTGGAAGGTGTCATCAACAGTGCTATCAAGCAGCACCTGCTCAGCAATAATCTGTTCACTGATGCCTAGTTTGGGTTCTGCCAGGCCACTCAGGCCTTGACCTCAATACAGCCTTGGTTAAAGCATGGACAAAAAGCTGAATTCCAAAGGTGAGATGAGAGTGACAGCCCTTGACATCAAGGCTGCGTTCAACAGTGCGTGGCATCAAGGACCCCTCGCAGAACTGGAATCGGTGGGTATCGGGGCAAAGTCTCCACTGGTTGGAGTCATACCTGACACATAGGAATATAGTTTTGGTTGTAGGGGGTCAGTCATCTCAGCTCCAGGACGTCTCTGCCAGGAATTCTTCAGGGTCATGTCCTCGGCCCAACCATCTTCAGCTGCTTCATCAATGACCTTCCCTCCATTATGAGGTCAGAAGTTCACCAATGATTGCACAATATTTAGCACCATTTGCAGCATTGCAAATACTGTAGCAGTCCATGTTCAAATGCAACAAGATCTGGACAATATCCAGGCTTGGGCTGACAAATGGTAGGTCACATTTGTACCATGCAAATGCCAGGCAATGGCGATCTCCAATAAGAGAGCATAAAATCACTCCCTTGACATTCAATGGTGTTGCCAGCACTGAATCCCCCACTATCAACACTCTTGGGAATACCATTGCTCAAACTCAACTGAACTAGCCACGTAAGCATAGTGGCAACAAAAGCCGGTTAAAGGATAAGAATATTGTGGTGAATAACTCACACCTGGTTCCCCAAAGCCTGTCCACCAATACATGGCACAAGTCAGGAATGTGATGGCATGCTTCCCACTTGCCTGGATGAGAGCAGCTCCAACAGCACTTGAGCTTGACATCATCCAGGACAAAGCTGTCCACCTGATTGGTGCCACATCCACAAACATCCACTTTCTGCTATTTGCAAGATGAATTTGAGAAATTTACCAAAAATCCTAGATTCCCTCCCTATGTGCATTGTGGGTCAATTGTGGGACTGCAGCAGTTTAAGAAGGCAGCACATCACTACCTTCTCAAGGGGAACTCGAAGGGCAGTAAATGCTGACCAGTGGTGTCTATGTCCTACAAGTAAATTAAAGAAAAGGCTTGAAGCGTTGAATGGCCTCCTGCTATCTTCATTATTTCTATGTGAAGGCAATATTAAAATGTATCATATCTCTGCACTTTTCAGAAATGTAACCAGTGGAAATTTTTCACTGAGCTCATGAAGAGAGATTGGTAGAGTTGTGTTAAGGTGTCCAGTGCCTATGGTATATTGTTAGCAGGCACAGAAGTAATGGATGAGTGGTTGGAAGACTAGCTAATTGTCAATACACTACATATCTTTGGACAATACCACTGATTTATGGCAGAGAGAGGCAGTTTCTCCAGAGATAATGGTCTGTGGGACAGTTTGTCTTCAGTAAGAGTTGAACAGGGGCACTGAAGATGATTTGGAAAAGAATCATGACCATCTCAAAGGGTGCAGAGGGGTTGAGAAGGACCCATGCCTCTCAAAAAAATATAATTTTTGACTTTGATTAGGGACTTTTCAATGATGTAACTGGTTCAAAAACATTGGGTAAATTCAGACAAAAACTTGGGGGAATGTTGGGGTTGGATTTGGGAGGCGACAGTACATTTAAAGGCTTTGGAGAAGTATAGCAATTGTAGATAGTCCAGTAGTTTGTAAGGGTAGTTGCTGTGCTTTGAAAGCTTGGAGAGGGAAATTATAATGTTAGGGAGGCAGGAGAGTACTTGATGAGAAGGATCTATTTACATTGTCCCTGAGCATGGATGACAGGAAGGAAAGATGGATTTAGCTATTTAGTAGAATTGGTACCAGAGCATAGAAGATGTCTTATGCCCTGCTTGGAGTGTTACCAAGGAGCAATATGTCGATAAGAAAGTAGAATGGACCAAGTATAGTTTTATTACTTTGAGCACTTAGGTGATTCATGTGAAAGGGACCTCGCGTCTTTGTTGATATGGGAGGCATGGCCAATATAAATGCTTCTGTCTAAATGTTTTGTTCTGTACATCCTTGCTTACTATGATCTGTCTGTACTGTGTAAACAAAGCTCTTCATTACATTTTGGTACAAGTGACAATAAGTCAATCAGTATGTATGGTCTTACCGGTATCTCAAGACAAGAAACAGACTGGTGCAATAAATCCTTCTGAAGTATACAAGATGTTGAGCATAGCTACTGAAATATGGTCACCCTACGATATACTGAAGTACTGATACTGACAAAAATGCCAATCAGGATCCTTGTGAATTTCTGCAGTGCTTCTTGTAGATAGTATATACTGCTGCTACTGAGCGTCAGTGATGGAAGGAGTGGATGCTCGTGGGTGTGGTGCCAATCAAGTGGACTGCTTTTTCCTGGATGGTGTCAAGCTGCTTGAGTATTGTTGGAGTTGCACCCATCCAAGCAAGTGGGGATTTCCATCATACTACTAATGTGCGCCTTGTAGGCGATGGACCAGGCTATGGAGAGGTCAGGAGATGGGTTATTCATCGCAGTATTTTTAGCTTCTGATCTCCCATTGCAATCACTGTTTACATGGTGAGTCTGATTGCATTTCTGGTCATTGGTATTTCCCAGAATGTTGAGAGGGGAGGAGAAATAGGATTAAGAGGAGAAATGCTTTACAAACTTAAAGCTTAATTTTATCTTATTTCAGAAACCTCATTTAAAGATATTTGTCAACAGATTAAATGCTTCTGGTGTGACTGATTAGTTTGTGGCCCAATATTATTTGGGAGATAGCTGAACCTTCTTGACACATGAGCTTTGCCAATAGATTTCTCTGGTCTAACAGCCAACCCTGCTGTTTTAATCATAACAAAGCCTTTGTGCTTAAGTTTGGTAGAATAATGAATGACTAGTTCCTACTATTTAATTTGTAGTTTAAAATGCAGTTTTAGATCAGTTGTCAGTTAATTATCATAATGTGTGATGAGCTTTTTATAATGTTCTGCTGAGGTCTAATTTGATTGTAGATTTTTTTAAAAAAATTAGTTTTACTATTGCCTTCATGTTTGTTCAAGTCATCGTTGAAGAATAAGAAACCTTCAAGTGATTTATATCCATGGATTAAGTGTCAGGGTTAAAATAACTGTGCCAACCATTTTGAAATCCTTTTTTATGGCAAGTCTGAGACTGAGGTCTGGTTAGCTGAAGATTGAAACTGTCTTGTTTACAGAAGTGTTTTCTTAACATTAATCTGCAAAGCACTGCTACCCTTGTGTGTCGTAATGATACATTAAAAAATAGCAATGTGTGGGGACAGCCAAAGAAAGTTGTTGCATTGTTCTGGCAAGCAAAATTTAAGCTTCTGTATAATATGTCTCTTTTTTTAAAAAAAAATAATGAATACAAAAGTTTTCCAGAAATAACATTTCATTTTAGAGTTCAATATGTCTCTTTTTTTAAAAAAAATAATGAATACAAAAGTTTTCCAGAAATAGCATTTCATTTTAGAGTTCAATGGTGTAAAATTGGACTATCTAGCTGCACTTTCTTTTTGTTTGCCTGAATAGAGATGTAATATTTCCTGGTGATAAATATTATAATTATCTTGTGTTTAAAATTTCAATCCCAAGTGATGATAAAATTATAATTAATATTAAAACATGTTAACCGTCTGCATAAATCATACAATAAAACGTGCTTCAGATCGCCACAAATTCACATGACCTTTAGTTAGCATTTGATCATAACACCTATCCACCTCCTAATTTGCAAAACTTCAGAAGTTAAGTTTGGAATGTTATATGCTAAATAAAAATTAAATAAAGTTTTCATGTTGCATGGCAGTATTCAGTATTTACAATTTGCATTCAACAAAATGCAATCATATTGCATGTAATGCTGTTGTTTCCAGCTGTTTCCACCATTTGTAACATGATCATTGTAAACATATGCATCTACCTTTTTATTAAAGTAAGTTAGCTGTTATTATAGCATCAAAGAATCCCTACAGTGCAGAAGCAGGTCATTCGGTCCATTGAGTCCATCCATACCCTCCGAAGAGCATCCCACCCAGACTCTTCTCCCCCACCCCACTCAACCACCCTATCCCTGTAACCCTGCATTCACCATCTCCCATAGTACCAACCAGCAAGTGCTAATTCGTTTGACACAATAACCTGCAATATGAATTCCTAAATGAAAACTAATGTTTAGTTAACATATTTGAAGAACAGAACATATTAAAATTTATTCCACTTGTAACATTTCTGTCAAGCATGCAAAGCTGTATTTCTACATTAAAAGTATTATTGTTGCCACCCACAGGACCTTTGACAAAATACCTTCCATTTCTCCCCAAGCACCATTACTCTTCAGTATCCCAAAGATCTGTCCTATGTGCTCTTTATATTCAGCATTTATTTCCCCTTGGCAACTTCCTGTGAAGACATGGGTGAAGTTTCCATGATACTTCAACTTTTAATAGTTTAGCAAACAATTGAATTCATTTTTTTTTCTTTTAGCTCTCCTGGTTTGTGGCCTGTGCAGCCTTCAGGTGTTGGTTAGGTTTTTGGGTGGATATGCATCTTTGTAAGGTGGTTTACAAAAATATTGAAATTATTGCAATGCAGCCCAATTTTATTTGCTTCAGAAATGCAGCTGATTTCTCGAGCAATTTATTTGCATTTGTGATTTTATTTGAATCTATTGTTAGGGTTATTTAAACTCTCTGCCAAATATTCAGCTTTTTACATGATATAGTTATACCAGATTTAATCATAATCAACCACAGGTTAAACATTATTTCCAATTTTATTATTATAAGCATTCATACCTTTGGGAGCACTTCTCCACACTAAATGCATACTGACCTGAAAACTGCCCAAGTATGTCCTGTGCATAAATAGCAGAATGAATACAACTCAACCCATTTTCTGTCTCTAGTCTATTCTCTTTCATTAGCTTTTGCTTAGCAAAAACTGCTTGCTGATGCTGAGTTTGAGTTCTGCCCAGATCTCTTCACTCCTGATCCCATTATAGCCTTAGTCCAAACGTGAAACCAGAGCTGAATTCCACAAGTGAGATGAGTGGCTGTCCTTGAATCAAGGCAATGTTTGAGAGAGTAAAGCTGGCAAAGCTGGTGTCAATGGGGATGAGGAGGGTAACTCTGCAGAATGGAGCATTACCTAGCACAAAGGAAGATGTTTGTGCTTGAAGGTCAGTTGAACCAGACCAGCACATCACTGCAAGAGATTGTGCTGTGTCCTCGGCCCAACCATGTTCAACTGCTTCATAAATGACCTTCGCTCCATTAGAAGTTTAGAAGTGAGCATATTGATTTCAATTTTAGGCCCCATTCATGACTCAGATTTTGACACAGTCCATGATTGTGTAGCAACACCTGGTCAACTTCCAGGCTTAGGATGATGTGGTTAGCGCAAGTGCTACATGCCACTTCAATGGCAAACAATAGCGTATGACTTCATGAGAGAATCTCCTCAATGGCAGCTCAGTGGTTAGCACTGATGACTCTCAATGCCAAGGATTCTAGTTCGATTCCATCCTCTGGTGGCTATTCCCTCTGTCTGCGTGTGTTTCCTTGCACTGTCCAAAGATGCACTCATTAAGTGAAATAGCCATGGGCATTGCAAGGTTACAGGGATAGTCTAAGGGGTGTGTCTGGGTGGGATGTTCTTCAGAGGACTGGTGTGGACTCGATTGGCTGAATATCCTGCTTTTCCACACTGTAGGGATTCTACAAATATAACAATTACATTCAATGGGTTTTCCATCACTGACCTCTCCACTTGTACCATTCTGGAGGAGGGAGTGGCCATGGACCAGAAACTGAACTGAACTAGCCATATAAAATGCTACAAGATTTTATGGTATCTTGTACTATTATAGTAATCTTCCTCTGCACACCATCCAGAAAGAAAGCAACCTGCTTGATTGGCACCCCTTCTGCCACTTTCAACCGCCCATTCAATCACTTCAATACCAGTGCACAAGGAATAATGGGTACTGTCTACAAGATCCACTGCAATAATTCAGGGCACCTTTGACAAGCACCCTAACATGACCTTTACCATTCAGAAGGACCAAAGCAGCGGATGCATTGAACACTGCATCTGCAAGTTCCCTAACAAATCTCTTATTATCTTGACTTGGAAATATTTCACTGTTCCTTCTGTGGTTCTGGATCAACATCTTGGAGCAATATATGCTGGTCAAGCCAGTGACTTCTAAATCTGTGAACAATTTTTTTTCTTAAACTCCGCATCAATTACTTTGACCATTATTATGTATAGCAGGCATAACTATTTAGAAATCTGTATTAGGCATAAGGTTTGTCTGGTTTAATGTAATTTATGTAAGATTATGTATCTATTGAAAGAAACTGGAGACTCAAGATATCACAGGATAAATAAAAATGCCAAAGATTGCAATTAAAAGTCACTTTTTGCACTTGCAATGTTGAGATCTCCCAAACCTGTATAATTGACACATACTCAGATTTGAGTGCTGGGGGTCACAGACAATTTTGTAGTTGGCTGTTGTTTGATGGACGAACATAAAATGTGGGGAGACGTTGGAGTATTGTAATAACTTTGAATCTGCTACACCACAGAAATGGTTTGAGTTGAGATTACAGTTGTATCTATGCATAAATTCAGAAGAAACTGGACATCATAATGTTTTGCATTGTATAATGCATTATAAGCAGCAGATGCTGTTAACCTGACCCAAGTTCCATCAGGGTGATTTTTGACTTTCCAGAAAATGATTTTTGAACTGTCATTATATGCTTTAGTATTTTCATAAACCATATTCAAATGCCTGCTAATTTCATAGAGTCCTCGACTTCATGGCTAATCCACCCAACCTGCACATCCCTGGACACTGAGCAATTTAGCATGGCCAGTCGACCTAACCTGCACATCTTTGGACTGTGGGAGGAAATGAGAGTGCCTGAAGGAAACCCATGCAGAAACGGGGAGAATGTGCAAACTCTACACAGACGGTCGCCCAAGGGTGGAATTGAACCTGGGTCTCTGGCACTGCGAGGCAGCAGTGCTGCCATTGAGCCACCATGCCGTCCCTTCTGAATTATTTTGTGATAAATCAGACTTTTGAGAGGTATCTCTGAATATTGTCTGTGCTTTTCCTTTCTTTTTAGGTGGTTATTCAGCAGACCATGCAGTCATTAAAATATTCTGGATTGTGGTGGAGAATTTCACGAATGATGAAAAGCGCAAGTTGCTGAAGTTTGTCACCAGTTGCTCTCGACCCCCTCTGCTGGGATTTAAGGTACAGAATTCAGAAATATTTTGTATGTTTTGTTTTCTGAATATTTAGATGGGATTCAAATTCTATGTTTTTAAATGTTTACATAAGCAATACAAAAACATGTCTTTCTCCGCACGAGTCATGAATAACTTCTGAATTAAAGTGCAACGTTGAGAAGGATTGATTTCCTGTTCTCAGCAGCAAAATATAAATGGTATAACACAATGTGCCTATTAATGCACATTAGAGTAGAAAAACACGAATTCAATTATATAATCTATAGCATGACAATATAATCTGTGTTCCTCAACTTCTATTGCCTTTTAGCAGTGGTGGTCTTTGAGACTGGGAGCATCTTTTCTTTATTCTTTTGAGAATTGTGTGTGAGACTGGTAAGGTACAGCCAGCATTTGTTGCCTATCCCTAATTAACCTTGAACTGATTTGCTCTTGAGGCCATTTCATATCCCCAGATTATTAGCCTGGGTTTCTGGATTGCATATCTAATGATATTACCTTCATAGGGGCCTCAGAATACCAAGGGGCAATAACAAACTAAGCTTGAGACCTAGACCAACCACACAGATACCCGTCATTTGTGTCAAGCCTTACATGACATAACAGGCTATAAAGCAAAGTCAAACAGAATCGTGGGCAACCGTATATCCCTTCCCAATGAGCTCAATGCATTCTATACTCGCTTTGAACAGGAGGACAATGAAACAATGGCACCTCTACCAATAGTCACCACTGCAGACGTTAAATTGGTTGTCTTGCAACCCACGGAAAGTGACCAGTCCAGATGTCGTCCCTGGCAATGCACTCCGATCTTGTGCATACCATTTGGCAGGACTATTCACAGACATCTGATGATTGGAAATCCCCATCTGCTTTAAGAAGACCACCATTATCCCAGTACCAAAAGAAAATCATGCAACATGCCTCAATGATTACCACCGGATGGCTCTGACCTCCATAATTAAGTGCTTTGAGAGGTTAGTCATGGCTCATATCGACTCGAGCCTCCCAAATTGCCTTGATCTTTTGCAATACGCCTACCTGCACAACAGGTTTGCAGCAGACGCCATCTTCTTGGCCCTACACTCATCCCAACAACATCTGGATAGCAAGGATACCTCCATCAGGCTCCTACTTTAGTTCTGCCTTCAACACCATAATTCCAAACAAACTCATCTCTAACTCTGAGACCTAGGTCTCAGCTCCCCCCTCTCTAATTGGATCCTCAACTTTCTGACCCATAGACCACAAACAGTAAGAACTGGTGACAACATCACCTCCGTAATAATCCTTAACACCAGTGCTCCGCAGGGCTGCATACTCAGCCCCCTACTATACTCCTATTGCAACCACGACTCAGTGGCCAAATTCAGCCCAACACTCTTTCAAAGTTTTCTGACGACACTATTTGCTAGGGCAAATCTCAAACAACAACAAGACAGCATACAGGAAAGAGAGCGAGTACTTAGCGGCATGGTGTAAAGCTGACAATGTCTCCATAAATATCAGCAAAATGAAGGAACTGGTCATTGACTTCAGGAAGTGGAGTGCAGGGCATGCCCCTGTCTGCATCAACGGTGCTGAGGTGGAGATGTTCAAGTTCTGGGAGTGATGATCACCAACAATCTGTCCTGGTCCACCCATTTCAACGCAATGGTCAAGAAAGCACAAGAATGTCTCCACTTGCTCAGGAGGCTTAGGAAATTCAGCATGTCCACAAGGTTTCTTACCAATTTTTATAGATGTACCATTGTAATGCACCCGGATAGAATGCTTACTGAGTGGGTTTGGCAACTGCTCTGCCCAAGAGCATAAGAAACTAGAGAGTTGTGAACACAGCCCAGTCCATCGAGTAAACCAGCCTTCCATTCAATGATTCAATCTATACTTCCTGCTGCCTTGGGGAAACAACTAACATTAATCAAAGACCCCTTCCAACTTTGTCATACTCTCTTCCACCCTTTTCCATCAGGCAGAAGGTAAACAGTTTGTAAACACATACAAATAGACCCAGGTTCAATTCTTGCCTCAGGCAACTATCTGTATGAAGTTTGTACATTCTCCCAGTTTTTGGGTGGGTTTCCTCTGGGTGCTCTGGTTTCCTCCCACAGTCCAAAAATGTGCAGGTTAGGTGAATTGGCCATGCTAAATTGCCCGTACTGTTAGGTGAAGGGGTAAATGTAGGGCAATGGGTCTGTGGGGGGGGGGGGGGGAATTGCTCTTCGGAGGGTTGGTGTGAACTTGTTGGGCTGAAGGGCCTGTTTCTACACTGTAAGTAATCTAATCAACTGGAAATAGATTTAAGAACAGCCTCTTCCCCGCTGCTAGCAAGACATCTAAATGGAATTCTCAAATTTTAAATTTAATGTTGACCTCGGTCTCTGTGTACCTTCTCTATAGCCATAACATTGTATTCCTTGCTCTGTTCTATTACCCTAATTCACCGTGCATGGTATGATCTGCATGCAAAAGGTACCTTTTCACCGTCCCTAGGCGCATATAACAATAATAAATCAGATTACCACTCCACCTCTGTCCTGCCTACTTCAAGGGCAATTAGGGATGGGCAACAATGCATTGCCAGCGATGTCACATTTAATGCAAATTTCTTTTTGAAGAACTGAATGGTTTGCTAGGCCATTTCAGAGCACAATTAAGAGTCACCTACATTGCCGTGCACCTTTATCAGACCTCCGCTAAGGACAGCAATGCCACCTGCTTCAATCTGTCTATTTAACTGAAGTGTTTCAACCTTCAAATGTTTCTCGTAAAACTTTTCTGCTCTTTCTCTAAAGTCGTCATGTCCTTGGACAAAATATCTCAGTTTTTGTCGTGAGAACCGCAGTTAATGTTTCAAGTGCAGTAACCCTGACGAAGGGTCACTGGGCTCAAGGTTAATGCTGCTTAACAGATACTGCCAGACCTTCTGAGTTTCTCCAGCACTGTGTTTCAGATTTCTAGCATGTTTAAAATTCATCATAATTTCTTGCTTTTCTACTCTTGGCCATTATTTATAGAGCCCAGAATCCATAATGCCTTTACAACACTTATTTTTCCACCCACCTTGAAATGTTTAAGTTATGCAGATATATCCACCATCAGATCTCTGTTACAGAAACTCCCAATATTGTTGTCTGAAGAATTACCCTCTTTTTAGTTTATGTTGTCTCTTTGTTCTTCTTCTCAGTGTACTGGGCACTACTTGGTGTTAAGTTTATCAGCTATCTGTCTGCCTTTATCTTCTGAAGTCTTTCACTATCCTATTAGCAATTCACTGTACTTTTGTTTGTGCCAACCTGAAATCTTAAATTTTAAACCTACAGTATAAATATATGTACAAACAAACATGGAGCCAGAGTAGGCCGTTTGGCCCCTTGGGCTTGCTCTGCTGTTGAATTGAATTGAACTTATTGTCATGTGTACTGAGGCACAATGAAAAGCTTTGTCTTGCGAGCAATTCGGGCAGATCACATTGTTAAATAGCATAGGTAAGTAAATAATAGGTAAACAGCGGCAATAACAAAAACACAGATACAGGCGAACATTAAGAGTTTGAGTCCATTCAGTATTCTAACAACAGTAGGGTAGAAACTGTTTCGAAACCGGCTGGTTTGTGTTCAGGCTTCCGTACTTCTCCCCAATGATAGAGGTTTTAGAAAAATATTGCCAGGATGAGATGGATCTTTGAGAATGCTGGTGGCCTTTCCTTGACAGCGGGCCTGGGAGATGGATTCTATAGATGGGAGGTTGGCCTTTGTGATTGTCCGGGCTGAGTTCACCCTCTCTGTAACCATCTCGGATCTTGAATGGTACAGTTGCTATACCAGGTAGTGATACATCCAGGAGAAAGTGAGGACTGCAGATGCTGGAGATCAGAGCTGAAAAATGTGTTGCTGGAAAAGCGCAGCAGGTCAGGCAGCATCCAAGGAGCAGGAGAATCGACGTTTCGGGCATAAGCCTTTACTGGGGTAAGGTGGGGGGAGGGGAAATGAGGAAACTGGTGAAGTCTACATTGATGCCCTGGGGTTGAAGAATTCTGAGGCGGAAGGCCCCTGGTTCTGGACTCCCCAGTCATTTGGAAATTCTTCCGATGTTAACCCTGTCTAGTCCTATTTGAATTTTTATGTTTCTGAGATTTTCCCTTATTCTTCTAAGTTTCAGTGAATATTGTCCTACTGATTCAGTTTCTCTTCATGTGTTAGTCCTGCCATCCCAGGAATCAGTCTGTTCCACTCCTTCCATAGCTTGAACCACCAACTTAGATAAAGAATGAGGAACCTCAGTTATGTAGAGAAATTGGGACTGTTTTCTTGCAAGAAAAGTGGATTCAAGATGAAATTTGATCAAGATTTTCAAAATCATTAGGTTTAAACTGAGAGGGTATGGTTAAGATGTTCCCTTTGGTTGGAACTAGAAGATGCAGACTTAGTCATTTGCAAAAGGTGCACAGCAACATAAGAAAATCTTTTTCATGCAGCAAGTGGCTAAGAATAGAAACATAGAACATAGGAGTAGGCCATTTGGTTCTTCAAGCAGCTGCTTTCCCAGTCATCACATTCATGGGTGATCATTCGACTCGATAACCTGTTCTGCTTTTCCGCCATATCATTCGATCCCTTTAGACCCAAATTCTATATCTATCTATCTCCTCAAATCTTGCAATGTTTTGGTCTCAACTGCTTTCTGTGGTGTCTCACGGTTCTCTGGGTGAAGAAATTTCTCCTCATCTCAGTCCTAAATAGTTGCCTTGTATCCTTATGCTGTGGTGGAGGAAACCACTTTAGTCTTTAAAATGAAAATGAGATCTTTCATTATCTGACAACCAACAGTTTGCATGGCAATGGAAAAAGACAAAGGAGCGGCACTAGATTAATTGCTTCTTTGGAAAGACAACACATAAATAGACCTTCTGTACTCTGTTCAGTGATTTTATGTGTTTAAATTAACAAAGATTCTATGCCTTGTCAACAGGTTTATTAACGTGTTCTGCCACCTTTAAAGATTTTGTGCACAAACATCCATGCTGTTTTTATGTCATACCCCAGTCCATCTCTTGAAATTTACTGTTGTGTAATATGAGAATTTGTATCTTCTATCACAATTTTGAAGTTATGGCCTCTGTTTGGTTAGGAATATATTCATGTACATTAAACATAGCCTTATATTTGTGCCAGTTTGTGTGAACAGTTTGTTTGGCTGACGAGGGAAGTAAAGAAACATATAAAGTTAAAAGAGAGAAAGTATAACATAGCTAAGATAAGTGGGAAAACTGAGGACTGGGAAGCTTTTAAAGAACAACAGAGGATTTCTAAGAAGGAAATACGCAGAGGAAAAATGAGGTACGAAGGTAAACTGGCCAAGAATATTAAGGAGGACAGTAAAAGCTTTTTTAGGTATGTGCAAGGCAAAAAAATGGTTAGGACAAAAATTGGGCCCTTGAAGACAGAAACAGGGGAATATATTACGAGGAACAAAGAAATGGCAGAGGAATTAAATGGGTACTTCAGATCTGTGTTCACTGGGGAAGACACAAGCAATCTCCCTGAGGTAACAGTGGCTGAAGGACCTGAACTGAAGGGAATTTATATTTGCCAGGAATTGGTGATGGACAGACTGTTGGGTCTGAAGGTTAATAAGTCCCCAGGGCCTGATGATCTACATCCCAGGGTACTGAAGGAGGTAGCTCGGGAAATCGTGGATGCGTTGGTGATTATTTCC
>NC_057714.1:101340464-101360443 GCF_004010195.1 Chiloscyllium plagiosum | reverse complement strand
TATAAGGTTATGAAAGGATTGGACACTCTGGCAGCAGGAAACATGTTTCCGCTGATGGGTGAGTGCAGAACCAGAGGACACAGCTTAAAAATACAGGGTAGACCATTTAGGACAGAGCTCAGGAGAAACTTCTTCACCCAGAGAGTGGTGGCTGTGTGGAATGCTCTGCCCCAGAGGGCAGTGGAGGCCCACTCTCTGGATTCATTTAAGAAAGAGTTGGATAGAGTTCTCAAAGATAGTGGAATCAAGGGTTATGGAGATAAGGCAGGAACAGGATACTGATTAGGAATTATCAGCCATGATTATATTGAATGGCGGTGCAGGCTTGAAGGGCTGAATGGCCTACTCCTGCACCTATTGTCTATTGTCTAACATAGTATTTGTGATAGAATTAACTGATTGTTTCATTGATGAACGCTAACTTGAGTTTGGCAAAATATGTAAGGGCAAATTTGAAACTCATAATGAATTGGCTGGAGCTTTTATATCTTTACAATGCAGTTTTGAGTATTTATTTTTCCATTTGTCTGAAACATGACAACATAAGAATTGAGCTCTAAAAGTGTTCCTCACAGTGATGCTGATGTTGTAGGCTTCTAATTAATATCACTGATCAATAAAACAGGACAAATTTACCAGGTAATAATCACTTAATGCAAGAAGAAAAATTAGCTGTCTTTGAGAAGTATCTGGCTAATCACACTTAGCCAACTGCCAGATAAAAGTACCCAAGTTGTCCTTATCTAATGTGTGCATTCTGCTGACTGATTTGATCCTTGTTAGCTTTACAATTCTTGACCCTTTACAATATTTCAATCAAGCATGTTATATTTTCCAGCAGTTTGACCTGGTTGAATACTTGAGAAAACCAGAAACAGAAATAACCTTTCAAATTATAATGCATATTTTCTAAATTAAAGGCTGAGTTTGAATTCTGCTGTTGCAATTGGTAAACTTTACAATCCGTCCCCTAGTAATATGAAGATATTTTGTTGCAGTTAGCTTAATTTATTTTATTGATGACATATATATAAGTTTGAAAGTTGGTTGAAATTCAGTGTAAACCTGCTGAGATGAGAAATTTCTTCACCTGAGCTTGTGGAATTTCTGTCACAGCACAAGGCCAAAATATTGAATGTTTTCAAGAAGGCATTAGGGCTGAAGGGATCATAGGATATAGTGAGAAAGTAGGATGATCATCCTGCCATATTGAATGGCAGAGCAAATTCAAAGAGCTGAATGGCTCAATCGTACTCTTATTTGCTATGTTTCTACGTGGAAGTGAGAGCGGGGGCGTTGTTTCAATATTAAGTTATTCAAGGTTAAAATCATCTAATGGAAATCTCCTGTAATCCAGAGCTTTTTTCCTTGTATTATCATCTCCTGCTGTGATTAGTAAATTAAATAAACTGCAACTTCCAAGATTATAGTTCACTTAGTTTCAATTTTGATGCTTTGTAGTTGAGATCATGTGAATAAGTATAAATATAAGGGTACTGATTTTATCATTATGAGCACTAATCACGTATTGTCTGAATATGCGGAGTGTTAAATGTAAAAGTGTCTTGCCCAAAACTTGTTGAGCCATCAGTGGAGCTTATTTATGCTTTTCTTTTGTCGTCATTAACTCCCCACAATTTCAAATCTGAAGTGAATTAGCAGAAACATTTTCAGGATGAGTCAACAGGATACACAGACCATACAGCCCTCTAATATAGAGAGCCCAGAGAAATGGACATATGTAATATAAGTAGACAGATTTATATATCCACTGAGGAGACTGAAGTGCCCAGAGTAATGTAATGTGAATCAGAACACAATCTGCCAAGCGTATAAAACTTCTAAGCCATCCATTTTCAGCTGTTACTACTTTGCATTTATTTTCACCAGCAGTTTCATTGCTTGATAAGCATTCTGCTCAGAGGCTGCACTTTGACTTTGCCCTGTACTAATGCTGCCTTATCTTTAATTAAGTGCAATAAATGTCCAAAAATTCATTAGAAAAGAAATAGCACTGTCAACGCTAATCCATTTTAGAAGATGATTGAAGTCTTTTTCAGAAAATCGTCTGTTCCAGAATAACACATCCTGCAGGCAATGATGGTTTAATAAGTTAATAGGCAGAAAAATAGATTGTTGTTGGGGTGGGTTCAGGGGGGCATTTTGCCACAACCTTCAATTGTTAAATTTCTGTTGTATATTAAAATCGCTGAATATATTGACAACACCCCTGCCAACTGCAATTTTTTTGCAAAGTATCACTTAATTTTACATAAGAGTTTTATGATCCTTTTTACAAGAATTGTTAAGCAGAAGTCATGACTGTTTTAAAGGCTTAAGGAGCTGAGGGATATAATGGGAAATCCACATTCTAATTATATAGTTTGCATAAACTGTACCTATAGATATTCATTTTCAATTTTAACTTGGCCAATTCTATTGTATTGAAGAAATGTAGCTATATTTGCTGTAGAATTATGGTAATGCTTAACTTTAGATGTTCCCTTTTTACAGTTAATATTCAAAATAGTTTTCCTAAGTTTGATCAATTAATACGCATTCAGGAGATTGGACTTTCGTGGCCATTGAGATGAGGTGACATTTCTTCACCCAGAAAGTGCTGAGCCAATGGAATTCTTTGCCACCGAAAGGGTTGAGGCCCAAATGATTAATGTTTTCAACGAGTTAGATACAGTTTGTAGAGCTGAAGGAATCAAAGGGTATGAGGAGAAAGTGGGAACGCAGTTGGATGATCAGCCATGATCATATTGAATCGTGGCACAGGCTCAAGGGTCCGTGTGGATTACTCTTGCTGCTATTTTCTGAGATTCCAGTAACATGAATTTGTAGAAACCTTATCTTTTTTAAAGCTGGTATTTGGTGAAACATTCTTTATGCAGTTACTTAGAGAAGCCATTTGTGAAACAATGCTTAATCATTGGAACAAGTTTTGCTCATTTGCCATTTTTGTCCTCCAAATTGAGACTGAAATACTGAGATAATTGGAGCAAAGGAGGTTTAAATTTAGCTATAATAAATAAGAAAAATATTTCTCTGGGACAGAGTAATTGTAGAGTTTTGATTTTAAAATGAAGAATGTAGAGAGAATGCGATGCAAATTTCTTTATGCAGGAAGTTATTCAAGCATGCAGTGCTTCTCTATGGGAGTTTAAATTTCACTTTTCATGAGATGGAGCTTTTTTCTCTGATCTTAATTGCTCGTGAGCAGATTGGCTGGCTGGCTGGCTGGCTAGCCAACCACATTACAATCCCATCTGAGTCACATGTTAGAGGAGAAAGTGAGGACTGCAGATGCTGGAGATCAGAGCTGAAAATGTGTTGCTGGAAAAGCGCAGCAGGTCAGGCAGCATCCAAGGAACAGGAGAATCAACGTTTCGGGCATAAGCCGATTCCTGAAGAAGGGCTTATGCCCGAAACGTCGATTCTTCTGTTCCTTGGATGCTGCCTGACCTGCTGCGCTTTTCCAGCAACACATTTTCAGCTCTGAGTCACATGTTAACCATACCAGGTAAGAATGGCACTTTTAGTGACTCAGATGGGATTTTACCATAATGGCTCAATGGTTAACATTACTGAGATTGGTTTTATATTCCAGATTCATTAATTGAATGGAATTCTACCAACTGCCATGATGGGATTTGAACCCATATCATTAAAGAATTAGCCAGGGCCTCTGGATTGCTAATCCAATGCCATTCCACTACACGATCACCCTTATTGAGGCAGAAGATGTTACCTTTTTGAGGGTAAATTGATAAACGTAACGCACAGACAACAACAGTAGTATAGGAAGAAAGTGAGAGAGGATTCATTTTTGCTTCCACTGGTGTTGGCACATATGGTTTTTTTCTTTGCTGTAAACTGTGTCAAATTACTAGCCCTCATTAAAAACTTCAGATGGAAGCCCTCTTTCATGGTTTTATATCACTGATCACCAATATCGGTGTTGTTTTCATTTTGATATTTTCTTCTTTTCTACTAAAAATCTTAAATTCATCAGGTTGTAAGTCAGTCCTTTAATTATTTCATCTGGTCACCATTTTTAGTCTTTTTCCTTTTGGCACTTACAGAACAGCTCTGTAATAATGCCTTGGTGAGGAGTTTACATCATGATGGAATTCATGATGGGCGATTGGCATATGGTGTGAAAGGAATAGATTTGATGGGTAAATGGCGTCCCATTCCATACATGTTTATGAGGTGCCTTTTTATAATTTCTATAAGTCATCCATAAATCAAGTGATAAAAATAAATATGTAATTGTGTGTGAAATACTTGCTCTTTCCATATATTCAGGCTTTAGAAACAACTCCAAGAACAATGATTTAGTTAATAACCAGCATCTGAGACTCTCAAGTTATCCTGAACTCAACGTTAACTCTGTTTCCCTCTATGCAGGTGGTGCCAGATCTGCTGAGTTTTCCAGAGTTTGTTTTTATTTAAGTTATGTTTTAATATTATCTGTTCCTTGTAAGCGATGTGATATACACAATGACAGACCTCTAGTAGGTGTGAGCAACAGTGTAGAATCCTTTACATTTTAGTTTTCCTTGATTAGTGTGAGGTGGAGAGTGGAGGCTGAGGAACTTTCAGGATGGATAAACTAGAAATGTGCCAGTGCTATCAAATGTCAGGAAAGGACTAAATTGGATCTTTGTAAATAGTTGCTTCCTAACTATGGGAGCTGAAAATATATTCAATTTATTTAAACTAGTATCTCTAAAACTTTCCTTGACTATAACTTCTGTAAACATTTGTTCATGTTCTCTAAACATATAATGAGCTTTGAAATTTAGTTTTGAATCTTGAATAGTTTCTTTACCTTTACCTCAGTTTTAGGATAACCTTGACTAATTCTAATTTATAATCTTGATTCCTATTCATATTCCTTCTGAATGTGGCAAGAGTTTTTTTTTCTAAGTTTTGTGAAGGATGACTATCTATGATTGCTTGCTTCAAACACGACAGTTATAATTGCTTATTTGTGAAGGAACAGCATTGTTTTTTTTGTGTGAAGATGGTTCTAATTTTGAATTTATTTTCAGGAGCTGTACCCAGCGTTTTGTATACACAATGGAGGAACTGACCTGGAGCGATTACCCACAGCCAGTACTTGCATGAACCTTCTGAAACTTCCAGAATTTTATGATGAAAATCTTATGAGGAGTAAATTACTTTATGCAATCGAATCAGCAGCAGGCTTTGAGCTAAGCTGAAGTAAAAATGGGACTGCTGACAGCTGTGAGAATGATGGATAGTACATAATATGTGTACCAACAATCAAAGTTCTCAAAATGGACTTATACTGAAATTGTGTAGAATGAAAAAGAAGCTTTAATGAAGTGCACTGCAAAGTTGAGGCCCCTTTAAATTATCATATGTTTGTAGCTCAGATGGAGAAAATGATTAATTGGGTACAAGTTGGGAGATTTTACTGCTAAAAGTGGAGACTACACATTGGACAAGAGGCCACTTGGTTGTGATGACCAATTCATCACTATACATTAATAGAAAAATAAGCCTGTGTTATCTGACATTAACCAAAGATTCAGCAAATGTAATGTGTTGGTCAAAACAGGCAATAAAGCAAGCCATAATAATGGAAGATAGTTGCATTTAAAATAGGCTTTCCTTGTCAGAAGCCTATCTTTATAAGGCAAAATGTGGCTTTTTTTAAACTTCATACTGGTTTCTTGCATTTAACATCATGGTTAGGTGGAAGCACATAGACCATGTAATACTGCTGCATTTTATGTTTCTTTTAAAAAGTTGCACATTTCTTAAATCTTTGTTTTAAATCACAATTATGTCCCAGCATGGAACTCAGTAAAACATAGTTGCAATTTAAAGCCTAGATTAAAATTGTATGGTGTGACATTATGTGCTAATGATTATATGGCCCTTCTGCATAACTGTGGTGTGAAATCTGAATAAGAAGCATTGAGTGAATGAGATATTATGTGGACAAGAGATTACTTGATCGCGATAGGTTTCAGCTTGCTCATAAAAATTGCTCCATTAGGCCATAGTAAGCATTTTTGAGACGGGGATTTAGTCAGCAGTTTCTGTAAACAGATGTTAATACGTATATGTTTTTTCTGCATTGTGAATACTATGTTTTTGTTCTGTATCTGTACAGTTTTTCCTTGTGCATTAATCTTCTGTGGTGTCAGAATGGTCCTTACCTGTTAAATGAGTTAAGTTTAACAGCTATTAAACAAAACTTGAATAATGCAACTGGTGTGTATTAAATATTTGCATAATTTATATTCAGCCTTAAATGAATTGCAGATTGCATAATTTTTAAAAAAGCATTTAAAGAAAACAACAATGCCCCTTTTGGATATTGGTTTCCTTTTGTGAAGAAACTTATTTAATGTTAACAGTGTTTTAACATTAATTATGGTTAATTACCAAATTCCTTTACATTTGAGTTTCCTTTATTCAATAAAAGGATTTTGAGGTAAAAATTATGAAAATTTATAGGGTATAATCTTTATTTTGAATAGTTCAGAGATCTGAGGAATGCACTCAGATTACATGCGCCAATCCTCATTAGAATTTGTCTAAGCTGGAAATGATTTTTTTCATTTTTGGCTGGTTCTTTCATGACTGAAAAGTCCACTGTGGGTGAACCATGGATGTCTATTGGACTGGCAGTTCATGTCATTGGAACTTGAGGGAACTTCTACAGCAGTGCCATCAAATGCTGTCGATAATCCTTAACATGACAAGCATGTGATTGGGCAGCCCCAACAAGGTTTTATTAAAGAAAATTTATATTTGATTAGAGTTATTTGGCAAGGTAACATTCATGGTGGATAAAAGGAACTGGTTGATGTCCCCTTGGAATTACCAAAAGATGTATGCCAAAGTGCCACATCCAAGGTTGCTGCGCAAGTTAAGTGCATGGTGTAAGGCATAACATAGCACGGATAAAGGACTGGTTAGCTAACAGAAAGCAGAGTGTGGGGATAAGTGGGCCTTTCTCAGGTTGATAAGCTCTAACCTGTGGAGTGCCATGGGATCAGGTTACGTACTTGACTATTTACAATCTAAATCAATGATTTGATAAGGGAACCACATATATGGTAGCTACATTGCTAATGACACAAAGCTAGGTAGAAACCTTAATTGAGAAGATAGAGAGTTTGCAAAATGATGTAAACAGATGGCAGATCGAGTATAATATGGATAAATGTGAACTTTTCCATTTTGGCAGGAAGTATAGAAAAGCATAAAACATAGAAAAGTACAGCACAGAATAGGCCCTTCGGCCCATGATGTTGTGCCGAGGATTAATCGAAATGTAAAATGAAATAACTTAACCTACACACCCCTCAATTCACTGCTATCCATGTGCATGTCCAGCAGTCGCTTAAATGTCCCTAATGACTCTACTTCCACCAGCACAGCTGGCAATGCATTCCATGCATTCACAACTCTCTGCGTAAAGAACCTACCTCTGACGTCTCCTCTATACCTTTCTCCTAATATCTTAAATCTATGACCCCTCATGCCAGTCAATCCTGCCCTTGGGAAAAGTCTCTGGCTATTGACTCTATCCATGCCCCTCATTACCATTACCAAAAGCAGTATACCATTTAAATGGAGAGAGATTGTTAAAATCTGGTATCATCTGTGAAGGTCCTGGTGCTAGAGTCGCAAGATTAGCATTCAGATACAGCAAGTGATTAGGGAGACAAATAGAATCTTTTTGCTTATTGTAAGGATGATGGAATGTAAAAGTCATGTGTTCAGGTTTGGTCTCCTTATTTCGGAAATACAAAATTGCTTTAGAAGAAATTTCTATTTGTTCCTGGGATGTAAGGTTTAGTTTGAGAAAAGGTTGAATATGTTAGACTAATATGTTAGTGCTGAGGTAACTTCATTGAAACACACAAAATCCTAAGGGGTTTGAGGGGGATATCTGGAGGAAGTTTTCTTTGAGGGAGACAATAACTGGAAGGCATAGTTTTAAAGAAGGGGTGTCCTTTTTAAGACAGATGAGGAATGTTTTCTTTGACAGTTGATACAGCGCAGAAGGAGGCTATTGGCCTACCATGTCTGTTCATGTTCTGTTACCTAGTGCTGATCTCTTGCCTTTTTCCCCAGACACACACAATTTCTATGCAAATAATAATCCAATGTCCTCTTGAATGCTTCAATTAAAACTGCCTCCACTATATTTCCAAGCAGTGCATTCAATAGTCTTAACTACTGTGTGCAAAAGATGTTTTTTGTTTCTCTCATTACCTTTGTCTCATCTGCGCATTACTTTAAATCTGGTTTCTTTTATGAGTAGGACTGGCTTCTCTCTAACTACACTGTCCAGTTCACTAATGATTTTGAAAAGCACTGTCAAATCTCTTCTGAACTTCCTTCTCTCCAAGAAGAACAGTCCCAACTCCGATTCATACAGCGCATAGAGGCCTTTCAGCTCATCAAGTCTGCACCAACGTAGCTACCACTGAAGGTGCGCTAATCTCAATTTCCTGCACTTGTCATATTTCCCTGAATATTATGATATCTAAAGTGCTCATCCAAACTTTTCTTAAAGGTTGTAAGGTTTCTGGCTTCCACTATAAGATAATAGTGACCATATAACTACTGTTTGTTGTCATAAAAACCCAACCATTCAATAATAATCTTTCATGAAAGAAATTGCCATTCTTACCTTATCTTGCTGCATGTGACTCCAGACACGTGGCAATCTGGTTTGCCTCTTAAGTGCCCTCTGGGCAATTAGGTATGGGCAATAGATGGCAGTATAATCAGTGATGCCCACATCAATGAATTTTGTTTCAAAACAATTTCTTTATGGTTAAGAATGCTATCTGTAGCTGCAATATTCCCTCTATTTTGGACTCAATTCCATTTATTTAATTGAAATTAATATTCAAAACCAGTATGCCTCATCTCCAAGAGTAAAGCAGAAAAAGCAGACATTTGTCATCCACATTTCTGTCTCTACCTAGTCCCACAATCTCCAAAGCTTTATTAGATCTTGTAGATGGTACGCATAAGCTTAAGTGCTGGAGGAAATAACTGTTGAAGATGTTGGGATACTGATCAAGTTGACTGTTTTGCCCTGGATGGTTTAGAGATTTTTAGGAAACTGGAAACCGGGATGGGCCACTCATTATGATCATGGTTGATTAAATGACTAAATACTTCAATGCCTTTTACTCACCATATCTCCATAACCTAAAACCATGTGATAATCAGAAATCTATTTAATCTCTCCCTTAAACATACTCAAATATAGCCCCTTTGTGGTAGAGAATTCCAAAGATTCACAATCCACTGAGTAAAATAATTTCTCCTTTCTAGCTTAAATGACATTCCTCTTTTTTTCACTTGACTGTTGTTGGAGCTGCACTCATCCCTTTGGCAAAGGTGTGCATTCCATGATAATCCTGACTTTTCCATGTAGATTGTGGACAGGTTTTGGGGAGTCATAATGTGAGTTACTCATTGCAGTACTCCTAGCCTCTGATCTCTTGTAGATATTGTACTTATCCAGCTGATCAAGTTCAGTTGCTGCCAATGAAGGTGGGCAACTTTTTTTTGTTGGTCTCAGGCCTTCTCAAATAAATATCATAGTTTAAAACGATTGAAGTCTGAATGTGTATTGGAAATATTCTGCTTTGCAACTTCTGGAATTGATGGACAACCAGAAAAGCTGTGAAACATGCTCAACATTCACCTGATAAGTGATTATATTTACATTGACATGGTGATCTGAGCTGTACTAATCGAATGAATTCATGTGTGTGAAAACATGACCAGTGCAGGGGAAAGTGAGCCCTCTTGCACAAGCTAGGCTTGGAACATCTGCAGGCTGATCGCTTAAGAAAGGACTGTAATATTTGATTTTTTTAAAAAAAAACTTTATTTCTTTTCTACTTTTATACTAGGAAGACTGTAGTCCTAAACTTTTTAACTTATTTCTTTATTTTTTGGCTTCTGTAACTAAGATGGTACCATGTGTGGCAACATTGTACGCTTTTCACTGTACTCTTGTACCCTGTACTTGAGTGAACGTGACAATAGAACCTAAATCTAAATCTACACCTAAGGCACTATATTCTGCCAGTCACTGGGTTAGGTTTCATTTACTGAGCTCAATAACAGAAAATATTCCTTTCTTTTGGAAGATTTTCTGCAAAAAAAAAAAAGTGAGTGCATGGAACTCAATGCCAACAGTGGCACTAGAGTCAGATACATTAGGGACATTTAAGCAACTCTTGGATAGGGACATGGGTGATAGTAAAATGTAGGGTATATAAGTTCGTTTGATCTTAGTAGGATAAAATCATAGAATCCCTACAGTGTGGAAACAGGCCCTTCGGCCCAACAAGTCCACACCGACCCTCTGAACAGTAATCCGGCCAGACCAATATCCCCTATTCTATATTTACCCCTGACTAATGCACCTAACCTAGACATCTCTAAACACTATGGGCAATTTAGCACAGCCAATTCACCTGAGGGGAGGTGGGCTGGGGAGAAGGTAGCAAAGAGTACAATAGGTGAATGGGGATGGGGGTGGAGGTGATAGGTCAGAGAGGAGGGTGGGGGAAGGTAGCCAAGTGTACAATAGGTGGATGGAGGTAGGGATGAAAGTGATAGGTTGGAGAAGAGGGTGGAGCGGATAGGTGGGAAGAAAGATAGGCAGGTAGGACAGGTCATGAGGATGGTGTTGAGCTGGAAGGTTGGAACTGGGGTAAGGTAGAGGGAGGGGAAATGAAACTGGTGAAGTCCATATTGATGCCCTGGAGTTGAAGTGTTCCGAGGCAGGAGATGAGGCATTCTTCCTCCAGGCATCTGGTGATGAGGGAATGGCGGTGGAGGAGACCCAGGACCTGCATGTCCTCAGCAGAGTGGGAGGGGGAGTTGAAGTGTTGGGCCATGGGATGATGGGGTTGATTAGTGTGGGTGTCCTGGAGATGTTCCCTGAAGTGCTCTGCGAGGAGGCGTCCAGTCTCCCCAATGTAAAGGAGGCCGCATTTGGAGCACCGGATACAATAAATGACATTGGTGAATGTGCAAGCGAAAGGCTCCTTTGGGCCCTTGGATGGTGGTAAGGGAGGAGGTGTGGGTGCAGGTTTTGCAATGTCTGTGGTTGCAGGGGAAGGTGCCAGGAGGGGAGGGTGGGTTGTTGGGAGGCGTGGACCTGACCAGGTAATCACGGAGGGAACGGTCTTTGTGGAAAGCGGAAAGGACTGGGGAGGGAAATATATCCCTGCTGGTGGTGTCCATGTGAAAGTGGTTGAAATGTCGGCAGATGATGCGGTTTATGCAGAGGTTGGTAGGGTGGAAGGTGAGGACCATGGGGGTTCTGTCCTTGTTACGATTGGAGGTGTGGGGTTTAAGGGCAGAGGTGCGGGGTGTGGGTGCGATGCGTTGGAGGGCATCTTCAACCATATGGGAAGGGAAATTACAGTCTCTAAAGAAGGAGGTCATCTGGTGTGTTTTGTGGTGGAACTGGTCCTCCTGGGGGCAGAGGCGGAGGTATTGGGAAGATGGGATGGCATTTTTGCAGGAGGTAGGGAGGAAAGAGGTGTAATCCAGGTAGCTGTGGGAATCAGTGGGTTTGCAAAAAATGTCAGTGTTAAGTCTGTCGTCATAGATGGAGATGGAGAGGTCCATATTTCATATCATATTAGTAAGTCAGTTTTGATCCATCTTGCAAAGTTTCCCTCTGTCTATGTGCTTTAACCTTATTGATCAATTTCCCATGTGGGACCTTGTCAAAAGCTTTGCTAAATTCCATATAATTGCATCAACTGAACTTTCCCCATCCACACATTTGGTCACATTTTCAAAAAAATTCTGACAAATTTGTGAAGCATGACCTCCCTCTGACAAAGCCATACTGATAATTCATAACTAACCCATGCCTTTTCAAGTGGGCATTAATTTGCTCCTTTAGAATTTTCTCCAATAGTTTCCCTACCATTAATGTGAGGCGCACTGATCTGTAAGTTCCTGATTCATCTCTACCACCCTTCTTAGAACGTAAAGCATATAAAAGTACAGCACAGAGCAGGCCCGTCGGCCCATAATGTTGTGCCCAGGATTATTCCTAATCTAAAATAAAATAATCTAACCTTTGCACCCCTCAATTCACTGCTGTCCATGTGCATGTCCAGCAGTCGCTTAAATGCCCCTAATGACTCTGCTTCCACCACCACCGCGTTCCATGCATTGACAACTCTGTGTAAAGAACCTATCTCTGACGTTTCCTCTATACTTTCCTCCTAATATCTTAAAACTATGACCCCTCGTGCCAGTCTATCCTGCCCTGGGGAAACATCTCTGGCTATTGACTCTTTCCATGCCCCTCATTACCTTGTATATCTCGATCAGGTCGCTCTCTTCCTCCTTCACTTCAGAGAGAAAAGTCCAAGCTTAGTCAAACTCTCTTTGTAAGTCAAGCCCTCCAGTCCTGGTAAACCTTCTTTGCACCCTCTCCAAAGCCTCTGTATCTTTTTTTATAATAGGGTGACCAGAATTGGACACAATATTCCAAATGTGGTATCACCATGGACTTGTAGAGCTGCAGCAAAACCTTGCAGCTCTTAAACTCGATCCCCCTGTTAATGAAAGCCAAAACACCACATGTTTTCTTAACAACCCTATCTACTTGGGTGGCAACTTTGAGGGATCTATGTACTTGCACACCCAGATCCCTCTGTTCCTCCACACTGCCAAGAATACTGTCTTTAATCCTGTATTCAGCATTCAAGTTTGACCTTCTAAAATGCATCACTTCGCATTTATCCAGGTTGAACTCCATCTGCCATTTCTCAGCCCAGCTCTGCATATTGTCTATGTCGCGCTGCAGTCTGCAATAGCCCTCGATACATCGACGGCACCGCCAACCTTTGTGTCATCGGCAAATTTACTAACCCACCCCTTAACTTCCTCATCCAAGTCATTTATAAAAACTACAAAGAGCAGAGGCCCAAGAACAGAGCCCTGCAGGACTCCACTCGCCACTGACCTCCAGGCAGAATACTTCCCATCTACAACCACTCTCTACCTTCTGTCAGCCAACCAATTCTGAATCCAGAGAGCCAAATCTCCCTGTATCCCATACTGACTTTATGAATGAGCCCACCAAGGGGAACCTTATCAAATGTCTTGCTGAAATCAATATACACCACATCCACTACTCGACCTTCGTCGACCTGTCTCATCACCTCCTCAAAGAACTCAATAAGATTTGTGAGGCATAACCTGCCCCTCACAAAGCCACGCTGACTGCCTTGAATCACACTATGCTTTTCCAAATAGTCATAAATCCTATCCCTCAGAATTCTTTCCAAAACCTTGCTGACCATAGACATAGGACTAGCTGGTCTGTAATTGCCAGGGATTTCCCTATTACCCTTCTTGAAAAAAGGAATAACATTCGCCTCCTTCCAATCCTCCGGTATGACTCCTGTGTAGAGTGAGGAGGCAAATATCCTCGCCAGTGGCTTCGCAACCTCCTTTCTTGCTTCCCGGAGCAACTTGGGATAAATCTGGTCTGGCCCAGGGGACTTATCAATCTTAATGTTTGCCATAATTTCCAGCACATCAACTTCATTAATCTTGATCTGGTCAAGCCTGTATCCTAACTCCTCAAAGTTCTCATTCACAACAAGGTCCCTTTCCTTAGTGAAAACCCAAGCAAAAAACTCATTTAGGGCTTCCCCTATCTGCTCAGACTCCATGCACAAGTTCCTTACACTGTCCCTGACCGGCCCTACCTTCTCCCTAATCATTCTCTTATTCCTCACATGTGAGTAAAATGCCTTTGGATTCTCCCTAATGCTTCCTGCCAAGCCTTTTTTGTGCCCCTTCCTGGCTCTCCTCAGTCCATTTCTGTGCTCCTTTCTAGTAAGCCTGTAATCCTCTAAAGCTGTCCTAGATCCTTGCTTCATCCACCTTCTGTAAGCTGCCTTCTTCCTTTTGATGAGAAGCTCCTCTGTTCTCGTCATCCAAGGCTCCTTAATCTTACCTCTTCTTGCCTGTCTCAGAGGAAAAATTTTGTGCATCACTCTCAACAACTGCTCCTTAAACAGTCTCCATGTCTGTTGTGTCCTTTCTGTGGAACAATTGCTCTCAATCTGTACTTCCCAACTCTTGTCTTAAAGCGTCATAATTTCCTTTTCCCCAATTAAATACCTTCCCTTGGTAACTGCTCCTTTCCCTTTCCAAGCCTATGGTAAATGTGAGGCAGTTGTGGTCACTGTCACCAAAATGCTCTCCCACCGCGAGATCTGACACCTGTCCTGGCTCATTGCTGAGCACCAAATCCAAAATGGCCTCTCCCCTCGTTGGCCTGTCCACACACTGAGTAAGGAAACCCTCGAGAACACACCTGACAAAAACGCCTCCATCCAAACCATCTGCAATTAGGAGGTTCCAGTTAATATTGGGAAAGTTGCAATCACCCATAACAAGAACGCTGTTACATCTGCATTTTTCCAAAATCTGCCAGCCTATGAGTTATTCAATCTCCCTACGTGGTCTGTAGAAACCCCCCAATGAGGTGGCTGTTCCCTTGCTGTTCCTAACTTCCACCCATATTGACTAAGTGGACAAATCTTCCTCAACAACCTTCGTTTCTGTAGCTGTGATGCCCTCTCTGATTAGCAATACTACACCCCTCCTCTTTTTCCACCCTCCCTGTTCTTTTTAAACGTTCTAAACCCTGGAACATTTAGCAATCATTCCTGCCCCTGTGAAACCCACGACTCTGTTATGGCCACAACAACATAGTCCCACGTACTGATCCATGCTCTAAGTTCACCACTCTTATTTCGGACACTCCTTGCATTAAAGCAGACACACTTTAACTGATCCCTTTGTTTCATCACGTGAAAAACCTTCCTGATATATTCACTACATCTTGTCACTGCCCCATCTACAACTACCCCCCTCTCAGATGTGCAGCCCTGATTCCCACCCCCTTGCTAAACTAGTTTAAACCCTCCTGAACCACATGAACCTCCCACCCAGGACATTTATGCCCCTCCAGTTCAGGTGCAACCCGTCCTTCATGCACAGGTCCCACCTTCCCAGAAGGCATCCCAATGGTCTAGGTATCTGAAGCCCTCCTTCCTGCACCAGCCTCGCAGCCACGTGTTAAGCTGTATTCACTGACTGTTCCTCACCTCACTATCTCCTGGCATTGGTATCAAACCTGAGATCACTACTCTACTTGTCCTACTCTTCAGCTTCCAACCTCGCTCTCTGTAGTCACTTTTCAGATCCTCAGTCCCTTTCCTGGCTATATCATTGGTGCCAATATGTACCTGGATTTCTGGCTGCTCACCCTCCCCCTTCAGAATCCTGTAAACCCGATCGGCAACATCCCGGACCCTGGCACTGGGGAGGCAACATTCCCATTCCTGACTACAAAATCTCCTGTCAATCCATCTAACTATTGAGTTCCCTACCACTAGCGCTTTTCTATTTCCCCCCCTTCCCTTCTGAGCCTCAGTGCCAGAGACCTGGCAATTATGGCTTTCCCCTGGTAGGCCGTCCCCACCAGCAGTATCCAAAATGATATACTTATTGCTGAGGGGAATGGCCACAGGGGATCCCTGCTCTAACTGTCGGTTCCCTTTCCTCCCCTGACTGTAACCCAGCTGTCCTTATCCTGTGTCTGAGGACTGACCACCTCCCTGTACATCCTTTCAATTTCTATCTCAGCCTCCCAGATGATCCACAGTTCATCCAGCTCCAGTCCCCTAACTCGGTTTTCGAGGAGCTGGAGTTGGGCGCTCTTCCCGCAGATGTGGTTGGCAGAGACACGTGTCGTGTCTCTCACTTGCCACATTCTGCAGGAGGAACATGCAACTGCCCTATCAGCCCTACTCCGCTAATCTGAAAGTCCACACAGGACTAAACAAGGAAGACAAGAAAAGAAAAAAAAGAGCAAACCTGAAAACTTACCAAGTTTACAGACTCTTAGTAAGGTTAGAGGAGGTGGATGGGAGGGAGGCCCTATGAGACCCTCCATTTTGAACAGAATGGTGAGGAGAGAGGGCGGAGAGAAACAAGGGTTGCCAGTAAGTTTTTAAGTCGGTCAAATCTAAACCCGAGACCCTTCTTGACAAGTGGAACCATATTAACAGTTCTCTGGTACTTCTCCATTGGCCAGAGAGGAATTCCACTTCCACCTCTGCAGCTTGTTCCATACACGCACTATTCCCTGTGTGAAAATGTTTCACTTCAGGTTATTTTTAAATCTTTCCCCTCTCACCTTAAAACTATGTCCTCTAGTTTTGGTCTCCCCCACTCTAGGCTATACACCCTATCCATGTCCCTCATGACCTAATAACCTTTATAAAGTGTTCTGAAGTTGAAAGCATGTATGTTCACTTTAAAATATAGAATGTTTTCTAAATATTGAAGTAAACTTAAAGTGCAGGCTCAGCTGATTGAATGAAAAAGCTGGGAGGTGAGCCATTCCAAAGTAGATACGTGTAACAATTGGCTGTTCAAGGGATATCTGAGTTTTGGTTGCTGTTTAGACAACAATTCAAATTTAACCAATTACTTTAAATTATACCCAGGATAATAAAACTCAATTGAGTTTAAGTTTATTGTTTTGACAACATTGGACCAATGAGAAGGAACAATGTTGGGGGTATAAAAAAATGGGTGTTTTGAAAATTGGGCACAGCAGCTGCTTTAATCTGGAGAGCTAACTGCCCATCTAAAAATCGTGCTCTCAAAGAAATTAGAAGACACTCTTTAAAAAGCTACCTTTTCCTGTAAAACATATTTGCAGTAAAAAGGAAGAAGGTGACCCAGGGAGATCAGCAGAGAAGACAGATTTAGTAACTAAATTCTCCAAACTGCCTCAGTTGATTTGAAACTGTGTCTCTGGAGCATTAGTCTGAGCTTTTGGATTGTACAAAGAACAAAGAAAGAACAAAGAAAATTTACAGCCCAGGAATAGGCCCTTTGGCCCTCCAAGCCTGAGCCGATCCAAATCCACTGTCTAAACCTGTCGCCCAATTCCTAAGCATCTGTATCCCTTTGCTCCCCACTTACTCATGCATCTGTCCAGACGCATCTCAAATTAATCTACCATGCTTGCCTCTACTACATCTGCTGGCAACGCATTTCCGGCACCTACCACCCTCTGTGTAAAGTACTTGCCACGTGTATCCCCCTTAAACTTTTCACCTCTCACTTTGCAAGCGTGACTTCTCGTTATTGAATCCTTCACCCTGGGGAAAAAGCGTATCTCTATCTACCCTGTCTATACCCTTTAGGATTTTGTAGACCTCAATCAGGTCCCTCTTCAATCTCTAATGAAAGCAATCCTAACCTACTCAACCTCTCTTCATAGCTAGCACCTTCCATATCAGGCAACATCCTCGTAAACTTTCTCTGCACCCTCTCTAAAGCGTCCATGTCCTTTTGGTAATGTGGCAACCAGAACTGTACACAGTATTCTAAATGTGGCCGAACCAATGTCTTGTACAGTTTTAACATGACCTGCCAGCTCTTATACTCAATACCCTGTCAGATGAAGGCAAGTATACCATATGCCTTCTTGACCACTCTATCAACCTGTGCAGCAACCTTCAGGGTACAATGGACCTGAACTCCCAGATCTCTCTGCTCATCAACTTTTCCCAAGGCTCTTCTGTTTACTGTATAATTCACTCTAAAATTAGACTTCCCAAAATGCATTACCTCACATTTATCTGGATTGAACTCCATCTGCCACTTCTCCACCCAACTCTCCGGTCTGTCTATACTCTCCTGTATTCTTTGACAGTCCCCTATGCTTTCTGCTCCTCCACCAATCTTTGTGTCATCTGCAAACTTGCTGAAGATACCAACAGTAACATTAATATAGTCTGCTCCTTGAAAACCTAAGTTTTGATGTAAGGTTATTTGCTATTTCTCTCCCCACAGATACTGACAGACCTAAATATTCCTTTAATTTTCAGGTTTTATTTCATTTCCAGCATTTTGCTTGTGTACTTCGAGAAGTTTATTTGACATGAAAATGATACTGTTTATTCGGCAAGATGCAGGAAGATGAAAGCAATGTCATCTTCTGCCCTAATTGATTTTCCGATCTTCTACATGGACATTTCCAGAGATGCATCAGATATTCAAGGAGAAGATAGCACAGTCCTAAGAGGAAGAAGTGTTCTGAGGAAACAATGTGATACAACCCATGTGTACCTTCCAGTGATGTAAATCTGCTCAAGTTAGTGGGTACGCGCAGCTAGAACAGATGGTTCAAGGTGATTCAGATAATGTTTATTACCATGAAGACATTTCTTGTCACCGCCATATGAGTCTCATGCTTTTCACCAGTAAGCTTTGCACAATCAGGAAGAAGAAAGACACAGCCTGAGTGAGGGCCAGACGATACATCGTATCTGCATGACATGAGAGCTGGTGGACCCCACTGTTGTTCATAATGACCACAACTGTAGCAAGTGTTGGTTGCTTGAGGGACTCTGGCTCACAGTTGATGAGCTGGAGTCTGAGCTTCAAATGCTGCAACACATCTGGGAGCAGAACAGTTACCTGGAAACTGTTTCAGAAGGCAGTCACACCTCTTACATTAATGACCTCGAATTGGATCAGTGGTAAGGCATAGGAGGGTGTAACTGTGAAGGAGGCAGGTCGAGGGATCCAGGAGGTAGTGGTGAAGGAGCCTCAGCTTTGAGCTTGCTGTGTGCCAAGAGTGGGGACTGCAGGGAGGATTATAAAACTAACTAGCACCATGGTATAGGGAGCCACTCAAGAGAGGGGAGGAAAGAGAAATATAGTTGTTATGGGGATAGTATAGTCAGGTGAATAAACACTGTTCTCTGTGGCCAGGATTGAAAGTGTCAAAGGCTGTGTTGTGTCTGGTGCTGGTTCAGAATATTTCATCAGGGCTGCAGAGGAACTTGGAGTGGGAGGGGAAAGATCCGGTTTCCTGCCTTCCATTTAGGCACCAATGTTTTAATTTAGATTTACCTCTGGTGCAAATCAAGGTAAATAAAGTCACAAGAACTTTAAACGAGTTAAGCAGGGGGGCTTAGGAGAGATTATTGAAGTTTCCAGAACAGTGAATATGGAAAGAGTCAGAAACCTAACTTCTGGCACAACTGACAAGGATACAACTAGGAGAAGGGGGCAGTCAATGCACAGATATGAAACAAGATAAATGAGCTGATAGTGCAGATTGAAACTGTTGGGTACAATGTTGTAGGCATCACAGAGCCATGGCTGTAAGGGGATCAGAACAGGGAACTAAATATCCAAGGGTATGCATTCTATGGAAAGGACAGGCAGAATGGCAAAGGAGGAAAGATTACCTTGTTAGTATGAATTAAAATTAAATTGATAATAAGCGGTATATGGTTGGAAAGCATAGAATCTGTGTGGATAGAGTTGAGGAACTGCAAAAAAATACCCTGCTGGGAGTTATGTACAGATCTCCTAACAGCAGTCAGGATGGGGTGGACAGCGGGCAGCGCGAACATAGGAGATAGAAATGGCATGTAAGAAAGGTACTGTTACAATGATCATCAATATGCAGACACACTGGAAAAATTAGGGGAGAAGATGAAATATAAGGATAATTTAGCACGTAATACAAAACACTATTGCAAGAGCTTTTTTAGATTATATAAAAAGTAACAAGTGTGGACATTGGACTGCTGGAAAATTAGGCTGGGGAAGTAGTCTTACAGAACAAAGAAATGGCGAAGGAACTGAATAGGTACTTTGTTTCAGTCTTCAGATACTTGTAGCATACCAGAACTTCAAGAGAGTCAGGGGGTAGAGGTGAGTGAAGTGACCATCACTGAAAAGAAGGCACTGGGGAAACTGAAGTGCTTGAAGATCGATAAATCACCCAGGCGGATGGATTACACCTGGGGTGCAGGGGGCGGGGCAGCCAGGTTGGACTGAGGGCAGGGTGGCGC
>NC_057714.1:101335113-101340404 GCF_004010195.1 Chiloscyllium plagiosum | reverse complement strand
ACATTATTGGGGGCGGGTGGAAGGCAGGGGTCTACGGGGGCGGTGTTGGACAGGGTTGGGGGTGCGGGGTGGGAGGCGGTTTGGACGGGGTTGGGGAGCAGGCGGAGGCGGAGGGAGGGGGTCGGTGGCTCGCACATGGTGTGCTGCTGCCTCATCTCCTGAACAGGGAGCGGACTTAACAGAAAACTCCAAACCTCAGAGGAAAGGCATTGAATCGATTAATCGATAAATCAGTTATCCGAACGAAATAGTGCCCGCCCATCTCATTTGGATAATCATGATTCCTCTGTATTTGAATTTTCAGAAGGTCTTTGACAAGATGGTGCAAAGGAAGCTGCAAAATAAGATAACAGCTCATGGTGCTGGGGCATGGATAGAGAATTGGCTGACTGGCAAAATGCAGAGAGAGAGAGGGGATAAAGGAGTCTTTTTTAGGATGGCACAGGTGACTAGTGGAGTTCCGCAGGGGTCAGTGTTGGGACCACAACTATTCACGTTATACATTAACGATCCGGACGAAGGAACTGAGGGCACCGTCGCCAGGTTTGCAAATGATGCAGATAGTTGACAGGTGGTGTTGAGGAAGTGTTGAGGCTGCAGAAGTACTTGGACAGGTCAGGCAGCATCCAAGGAACAGGAGAATCGATGTTTTGGGCATAAGCCCTTCTTCAGGAATGCCCGAAACGTCGATTCTCTTGTTCCTTGGATGCTGCCTGACCTGCTGCGCTTTTCCAGCAACACATTTTCAGCTCTGATCTCCAGCATCTGCAGTCCTCACTTTCTCCTCGAAGTACTTGGACAGGCTAGGAGTGAGCAATATGGTGGCAGACAGAAGACAATGTGATGATGTGTGAGGTATGCATTTTGGTCTGAAGAATAGAGATGTCGACTATTTTTTAAATTGGGAAAGGCTTCAGAAATCTGAAGCACAAAGGGACTTCGCAGTCTTATGTCAAGATTCCCTAAAGGTTAATGTGCAGGTTGTTGGCAGTTAGGAAGGCAAATGCAATGATTGCATTCATTTTGAGAGGACTAGAATAAAAGAGCAGAGACATACTGCTGAGGCTCTATGAGGTTTTGGTCAGACCCCATTTGGAATATTTTGAGCAGTTTTGGGTTCCGTTTTGAAGGAAGGATGTACTGCCATTGGGGGCGGGGGTTCGAGAGGAGATTTACAAGATTGAAGTTGGTGATGAAGAGGTTGTCATATAAGGTATGGCTGGGGACTCTGGGTCTGTACTCAGTGGTGTTTAGAAGGATGAACAGGATCTCATTAAAATTTACAGAATACTGAGAGGCCTGGATAGATTGAAGAAGATGTTTCCACTTACAGAAGAGACTAGGACACAAGGGCATAGCATCAAAGTGAAGGGATGACCCTTTAGAACTGAGATGAGGAGGAATTTCTTCAGCCAGAAGGTGGTGAATCTGTGGAACTCATGGCCTCCGCACCCTTCGGTTGCAAAGTCATCGCGTGTATTTACGACAGAGATGGATAGTTTCTTGATTTGTAAGGGAATGAAAGGTTATAGGGAGAAGGCAGGAGAATGGGATTGAGAAAGATATCAGCCATGATCGGATAACAGAGTAGCCGAATATCTTGTGGCACTTATGATCTGTGTTTCAGTGTTAAACTAACATTGGGCGATTAATGCAAATTAATATCAGGGCTCTCAATGTAAGTTTGAGAAGTGTATGGTTGTGCTTCTATTTGAAATGAGTAGAAGTGGCTGGTAGGGGAAATGGATGCACTGCTTTCAGGCGAAGCAAATCTGTCACGCGTCTGTAGGATCAGGTCTTCACACAGAAAAAGGCCATGCAGGTCTTCACACAGAAAAAGGCCATTCAGCCCTTTGAGTCCCTGCCAGTCAAAAACAACCACCTAGCTATTCTAACCCCATTTTCTCACACTTGGTCCACAGCCTTTTATGCATTGTCATCACAAGTGCACATCTCGATACTTCTTCAATGTTATGAGGGTTTCTGCCTCCACCATCCTTACAGGCAGTGAGTACCAGATTCTTGCCACCCTCTGAGTGAAAAAAAACCTCACATTCACTCAAAAACTCCTTCCCCTTACTTTAAATCTATGTCTCTTGGTCATTGATGCCTCCGCCAAGAAGAAAAGTTCCTTTCTGACTATCCTGTCTGTGCCCTCATAATTTTATGCATCTCAGTCATGTCCTCACTTAGTCTCCTCTGCTCCAAGGAAAACAACCCCAGTCAATCCAATCTCTCTTCATAACTAAAACTCTCAGGTTTTAGCCTAGGCAACATCCTGGTAAATCTCTGCACCTTCTCCAGTGCCAGTACATTTCCTATACTGTAAATTCCAGTAATGCACACAATACTCTCGCTATGGTGTGACCAATTTTTTATAATCTCCTTGATATTAAACTCTATACCTCTTCTAATAAAGGTATCACATATGCTTTTTGAACCACTTTATCTATCTGTCCAGTTATCATAAAGGACTAACAAACATACAAACCCAAGTCCCTCTGATCCTTTGTGCTTCCAGGGTCCTACCGTTCATCATCTGTTTCCTTGCCTTGTTTTATGTGACCATGTGTGTCACATCACACTTATAGGAACAGAATTTCATTTGCCTCTGACTAGTCCATCTGACCAGCCCATCTATACCCTTGTGTAATCTAAGGCAATTCTGATCAATATTTACCACCCTAAGTTTTGTGTTGTCTGTGAACTTACTGATCAACCCCCCGCTACAAGTCCATATTGTTTACATGTACTACAAACAGCAAGGGCCTCACTGAATCCCCCGTATGGAACCCCATTGGACACACGCTTCCAGTTACAAAAACACTTCTCAACCGTCACCCTCTGCTCCTGCCATTCATCCAATTATAGACCCAACTTCCTTGGATCCCAAAACCTCTTACCTTTGCTATCAGTATCCCATGTAGGACCTTATCATAAGCACTGCTGAAGTCCAAGTAAACTATGTCAAATGCATTATCCTTATCTACACACCTGGTCACTTCTTTGAAGAATTTAATCATTTGTCAGTCATGATCTCCCCTCAACAAAACTATGTTCTTGATCAATCAATGCCTCTGCAAATGTAGATTAATTCTGTCCATCAGAATTGCTTTCAATAGTTTCCCCAATACCGAGGCTGACTCACCAGCCTGTAAATTTCCTGGTTTATCCCTTGCTCCCTTCTTGAATAACAGTTCCACATTGGTTGCCCTCCAATCCTCTGCCACCTCTCCTGTGGCCGGAGATGAATAAAAAATTATTGCCAGCTCCCATGTTTCCTCTTTGCCTCACTCAACATCCTAGGATATATTTTATCCAGCCCTCGATTTCATCTACTTGTAAACCTGCTGGCTGCTCAATCTCCTGTCTATGCTAATTTAAATATGTCACAGTCCTTTTCTGATATCTGTACCCTCTCACTAGTGAACACCTACACAAAGTAATCATTTAGAATGCCGCCTACATCTTCCAACTCTACGCACAAAATACCACTGTGGTCCTTAAGGGGTTCTACTATTTCCCTAGCTATTGTTTTATTCTTAACATACTTGTAACATAACTAAGAACTTTAATGTATGCCATTATTTTTTCATGCTCCCCTTTTGCTCTCATAGTTTCCTTATTATGTTTCCCCCTGCACAACTTGTATTTCTCTAGGGTTTCTGGGGTTTTCAGCCCTCAGTATCTGCGTGAACGTCCCTTTTTCTCTTTGTCCTATCATGCATATCCTTTGATATTCAGGGTTTTCTGGATTTGTTTATCTTTACTGGACCATATTGGCCCTGTATTCTGTTTCCTTCCTGAATGCATCCCACTGCTCTGATTCAGATTTACCTTGAGGTTTCTGCTCTCGAGCCAAATTATACCTGAACCTATTAAAATTGGCCTTCCCTCAATTTAGAACTCTGATTTCAAACCCATCCTTGTTTTTAGATTAGATTGCTTACAGTGTGGAAACAGGCCCTTCGGCCCAACAAGTCCACACCGACCCACAACCCACCCAGACCCATTCCCCTACATTTATCCCTTCACCTAACACTACGGGCAATTTAGCATGACCAATTCACCTAACCTGCACATTTTTGGACGGTGGGAGGAAACCGGAGCACCCGGAGGAAACCCACAGGGAGAATGTACAAACTCCACACAGTCAGTCGCCTGAGGCGAGAATTGAACCCGGGTCTCTGGCACTGTGAGGCAGCAGTGCTAACCACTGTGCCACCATGCTGCCCACAATAATGCACAACTTTAGGGGTATCCTTTTGGATGTCTAAATTAACCAATGATTTACGGCACTTGTCTCTGGAATATAAGGATCTGTAGGCGAGGTAACCAACAGCAGCTGCTCCAATTGTCAGAGAAATTGCTGCAACCCATTCTTTCACATTCGAGTAGCCCCCCATCACTCCAGCTGGTCACGCTCCTCTTCTAGCCTCAGGGACAACGGAACCAGTGCCGCCCTCCTGCAGTCACACCATCGAGGATGTACCTTTGGACAGAGCAAGACCTGAGTTACGATTACTGTTACCAAAACGTTTTCCCACTGATACTTCAATCAATTGCCCGGCTTCATTACATTAAATTAAGTCCAACCCCAACCCTCTTTTGTAAGACCTTCTATGTACTAGCTTCAAAAACTCTCCTCAATGCATTTTAAGAATTTCATTCTCTTTAAACCTTTCACACTATGACTACCTCAGTTAATGCTGGGGAAGTTGAAATCCCTTACTATCACTACTCTATTACTCTTACATTTTTCTGAAATTTGCCCACATCTGCTTGTCTATTTATCTCAGACTATTAAGGAGTCTTTCGGTACACTCCAAGCAATGTGATTGCTCCCCTTTGGTTTTTAAGTTCTATCCATATTGTTTCATTTGAGGACCCTTACAAGATTTCATCCCATGAATAATTGATTCCTTGATCAAAATTGTGACATCACTCCTGAGCTGCCATTCCTGCCCCTCTGTTAAACATGTCTCAATTAAATCTTACTCCCATGCATTAATTTGTGCTCTCAAATCACCTGCCTTGTTCGTTAAACTTCTCACATTAAAATAAATACCATTTAACATGCCAAACTCCCATATGTCTTAACGGGCCTATAGTTTCTAAGCCTTCTTGACTCCTTTGCTGTGCCTTCTAATTTTGGCTGTTCATCTCTCCCTGCTGAACCTGCTCTCTAGAATCCACTGGAGAAAGTGAGGACTGCAGATGCTGGAGATCAAAGTTGAAACTTTATTGCTGGAACAGCACAGCAGGTCAGGCAGCATCCAGGGAACAGGAGA
>NC_057714.1:101331450-101334985 GCF_004010195.1 Chiloscyllium plagiosum | reverse complement strand
TGGATGCTGCCTGACCTGCTGTGCTGTTCCAGCAATAAAGTTTCAACTTTGATCTCCAGCATCTGCAGATCTCACTTTCTCCTCGAAGATTTCAACCTACTGCGAATCCTCTTACAAGGATGCCTTCCTTGCAGAAGCTCTCTGCCTCTCTCTACAAAGATTTCAGTGAGTCCCTCTCTCACTGCACACCCCAGGTCTATCAAATTTCCAACGCCCCTCCTCCAAGTCCCTCCTCCCTACCTTTTATCTTCTCCTGCTGAACACTCTCTGCTCATTCCTGAAGAAGGGCCTGTGCCCGAAACGTCGAATCTCCTGTTCCCTGGATGCTGCCTGACCTGCTGTGCTGTTCCAGCAATAAAGTTTCAACTCTAGAATCCACTTCCTGCCTCCCTCCTCTCCTCACCCAAAACCACCACCCCCTGCCCCATCCACCCTTCAACAGTACTTCAACCTCCCTGCATGGAGGCTGATCCCGGTCCGATTCAGCTGCAACCCATCCGCCTCACATAGGTCCCACCGCGCCCAAAAACAGAATTTTAAAGCCCTCTCACCTGTACTATCTCTCCAGCTACGCATTCATCTGGAATAACTTCCTATTTCTCTACTCATTCGTACCAAAGTAATCCAGTTACCATATTTTGGGTCCTGTTCTTTAAATCTACTTCCTAGCTCCTTATATTCTGCTTGCAGGACTTCATCATTCCATTTTGTACCTATGTCCTTGGTATCAATTTGTGCAACAATCTATATCTGTTTGCCCTCTCTCTTCAGAATACTCTGCTGCCATTCATTGATATCCCTGACCCTGGTATCAGGGAGGCAACATACCATCCTGGAGTCTCTTTTGCAGCTGCAAAAACGTCTGAAAGTTCCCCTTACAATTGTATCCCCTACCATGAGAGCCTTGGCTCCCTTCTTCTTCCTCCCCTCTTGTGCCACAGACCCACCCATGGTGCCATGAATTTTGTTTCTCTTGCACAGTCAGCTCCCCCAACAGTATCCAAAATAGTATATCTCTGAGAAAGGGGAGTGGCCGAGGAGATTCCTGCACTATCTCCCTTTCTCCATCCTGCATGATCACCCATTCCCTTTCAGCGCATTTTGTCTTCACCTGTGATGTGATCTCAATGAATGTACTAACCATGATTTGCTCAGCATCATGGATGCTCCAGAATGACTTCACCCACAATGCAGCTCCAAAATATGACATCGCTGTAACCTCTGCACTAGCATGTTCCTCTTCATGCTTATCATATTCTTTCTCTGAGGACAATGCATGCTTACCATCATCAACTCTACTCTACCCTGAAACCATAAAATTGTGTAGAGATCTGTACCCTACCTTGATGTAAGAGGCTCTTGATAATCCAAATTGGAGGCTGTCCCCAATGATTCAAGTCACTGGAATTCTGTTGTGGGAGAGCCAATGGCTTATATTGGTCTCTGGTCATCAGGTAACAAAAATTGTATTACTTGTCAGCATCGGCATTGGGATTCCAAACTATTTTAACTGGATACCCCTCATCACCCAATCGCTGCTGGTTACCAGGTGTGCAGAGGACTTGAGTCATCTGATACTGTCTCAGTGTTAAAAACATGGTAGCCACTTAGGAACATGGTACACACTTACACAAACCTTGTTCATTACATTTTAGTCTATCATGCCCTGCACCCGAGGGAATCTTGCTAAGGAGGTGAATCTGATGGTCCTCTGTCCTTGATTGGCTCATCCATCTCGAATCTATGCTGGCTGATGCTTTTGCATGCAAGGCACCTGTCTGATGAAGTTATGAGCTGCACATTGTGAAATCCTATGCAAGCAATTCTGTAGAATAGTCTGGGAGCAAAACAATTAAATGTCATACTCGCTTTGACTGCCATTGGCAAGGCATGGCTACCTGTTCCGACTAGCCTCACATCTCCATTTAAAATATCTGGGAATTTTTTTTATTTGACTGGAAATGTCTACATAAACATCTAAGAAGTAAAGTTTGAAGATAGTCAAAAATCTAACCAGAAGGCCAAAAGAAATAGAACAGGAGCAGATTGATCAGGCCCTCAAACGTGCTCTTCTGTTCAACAGGATCACAGCTGATCCAACACTCCTCATGTCACTTTCCTGCCCTTTCCCCATAATCCTCAATTACCCTACTCATCAACAATCTATCTCAGCCCTAACTTGCAAGTACAATTCCCATCACGGCTTTCTGAAGCAAGCAGTTCCAAAGACTCTCAATCCACTGAGAGGAAGAAGTCCTTCTCAGCTCAGTCTTAAATTAGCGTCCCTTAATTTTGAGACTATGCCCTCTGATCCTAGACTCTCCCATGAAGGGAAACATCCTCTCAGCATTTACTGTAAGAATCACCCTCTTTTGCAGGTAGATAGGATAGTGAAGAAGGCGTTTGGTATGCTTTCCTTCATTGGTCAGAGCACTGAGTTGAGGGGTCATGTTGCAGCTGTACAGGACATTGGTTTGGCCACTTTTGGAATATTGTGTGCAATACTGGTCTGCTTCCTATTGGAATGATGTTTAGAAACTTGAAAGGGTTCAGAAAGTGAGATCACCTCTCATTTAAAATCCAATGAGTACAGTTCCAACGTGTTTAATCCTTGCTCATTCACCCTTTCCAATCTGATTAACCCAATCAACATGAAGATTAAAGTCACCCATAATTATTGCTCTATTCTTTTTACATGCTCCTATTACTTGTTGATTTATAGCCTTTCCTACATTGTGGCCACTGTTTGAGGATCTATACATTATGTCATACCAACACCTTCTTTGCTGTTTTTTACCTCCACCCATATGGACACTCCATCCAAACCTAAACTGTCTCACACAACTGTCCTCATTTAATAATGCTACCCCATCATATTTTCCTTCCCTCCTGTATTTTCAAGAAGTCAAATATCCCTGAATGTTAAGTTTCCAGTTTTGATCTCCTTGTAACCATGCTCCATTCATTTAGCTCAATTTGTGTTATCAGTTCAGCAACCTTATTGTGAATACCCAATGCATTAAGATACAGAACCATTATATTTGGTCTATTATCAAACTTCGCCACATGGTGCAATATAAAGGTCATACATTCTGCCCTTTCCTTTTATATTCTATAAGACCATAAGACACAGGAGTGGAAGTAAGGCCATTCGGCCCATTGAGTTCACTCCGCCATTCAATCATGGCTGATGGGCATTTCAACTCCACTTACCCGCATTCTCCCCGTAATTCCTTGTGACATCAAGAATTTATCAATCTCTGCCTTGAAGACATTTAGCGTCCCTGCCTCCACTGCACTCCGTGGCAATGAATTCCACAGGCCCACCACTCTCTGGCTGAAGAAATGTCTCCGCATTTCTGTTTTTATTTTTCCCCCCTCTAATTCTAAGGCTGTGTCCATGGGTCCTAGTCTCCTCACTTAACGGAAACAATTTCCTAGCGTCCACCCTTTCCAAGCCATGTATTATCTTGTAAGTTTCTATTAGATCTCCCCTTAATCTTCTAAACTCCAATGAATACAATCCCAGGATCCT
>NC_057714.1:101284520-101331138 GCF_004010195.1 Chiloscyllium plagiosum | reverse complement strand
AACAGCTGCGGCCCCAACACTGAACCCTGCGGGACACCGCTTGTCACCGGCTGCCATTCCGAAAAAGAGCCTTTTATCCCAACTCTCTGTCTTCTGTCAGACAGCCAATCCTCAATCCATACCAGTAGCTCACCTCGAACGCCATGGGCCCTCACCTTACTCAGCAGCCTCCCATGTGGCACCTTATCAAAGGCCTTTTGGAAGTCTAAATAGACCATATCCACTGGGTTTCCCTGGTCTAACAATATTGTGGTGACAATATTGTGGTAACAATATTGTGCTTATTCTGGTGACAATAAGCTCATTACTAATCTGCAACCTTACCTTCACTTTTCCCTTCAACTTCATAATCTTCCATACATCTGAACACCCCCACCACTAATTGGGTTAAAGCATTATGTACAACCCAAGTCAAGTAATTCAACAGGATCTGATCCCAGCTTGATTCAGGTAGAGCCTGTCCTAATGGAATTGCTCCCTCTTTCCCCAGTACTGGTGCCAATGTCCCATGAATCTACCCATGACTGGCACTACATCCACAAATATCCGCTTCCTCGACCACTGATAGTGAAGAAGGCGTTTGGTATGCTTTCCTTTATTGGTCAGAGCATTGAGTACAGGAGTTGAGAGATCATGTTGTGGCTGTACAGGACATTGGTTAGGCCACTGTTGGAAAATTGCGTGCAATTCTGGTCTCCTTCCTATTGAAAGATGTTGTGAAACTTGAAAGGGTTCAGAAAAGATTTATGAGGATGTTGCCGGGGTTGAAGGATTTGAGCTACAGGGAGAGGCTGAAGAGGCTGGGTCTGTTTTTCCTGAAGCATTGGAAGCTGAGGAGTGACCTTATGGAGGTTTATAAAATCATGAGGGGCATGGACTGGATATATAGACAAAGTCTTTTCCCTGGGGTGTGGGGAGTCCAGAACTAGAGGGCATAGGTTTAGGGTGAAAGGGGCAACACATAAAAGGGGCTTAAGGGGCAACTTTTTCACACAGAGGGTGGTGCGTGTATGGAATGAGCTGCCAGAGGATGTGGTAGAAGCTGGTACAATTACAGCATTTTTAAGACATCTGGAGGAGTACATGAATAGGAAGGGTTTCGAGGGATATGGGCCAAGTGCTGGCAAATGGGACTAGATTGGGTTAGGATATCTGGTCAGCATGGACGAGTTGGACCGACGGGTCTGTTTCCATGCCGTATATCTCTATGACTCTATGACTAAGTGGGGAAGAGTGCTGTAACTGATTCAGTACTGGCAGAGAGAGAGAAAGGACAGTATGTAAGTCCTAAGCATCTACCTACAAAGCTGTGACTCAATGTAGTTGACTCTTTGCCCTGTGGGCAACTAGGGATGGCCTAACCAACAAGAGAAAGTGAGGGCTGCAGATGCTGGAGATCAGAGCTGAAAATGTGTTGCTGGAAAAGCGCAGCAGGTCAGGCAGCATCCAAGGAACAGGAGAATCGATGTTTCGGGCATAAGCCCTTCTTCCTAACCAACGTCATCCCATGAATGAATAAAAAACATACTACGGGTCTGTAATCTTGTATAGGTCAAACCAGGTAAGGATGGAAGATTTCCTTTCCTCTTTGGTGAATTGGAAGGATTTTTACAATTGACAGTGGTTATGTGTTTGCCATTAGACTATTTATTTTAAATTTACGTTTCTTAAATTGAATTCACATTTTAAAATCAGCAATGTAGGGATTTGAACCCATGTCTCTGATGGTCTGGATTAACAATAGATATTACCACTATACCACTATCATCAACAGATGGGCAAGAAATGCCTGCCAAGCCAGCAAAGCCCACATCCCATGATTTTTAAAAGAAAAATGTAATCCTTTGTTAGTTAGGAATGGGGAATTGGATCGATATCTGTGACCCTCTGTTTTTCCTCCTCCTTTGTTTTTAAAACCTAAATTTGGCGTTACCCAATTATTATTTCCTCACTAACTTATTTTTTAACCTTTGGTGATAATTTTGTACTGCAAGTTTTCAATCTCACAATAAAATAGAAAACCTGCAAGAGCAATTTGGGATTATTTTAAAAATATTGTTTCATCCAGCTGGTACTTTGAAATATATTGCACCCTGCTCTTTAAATCAATGCTATTGAATCTTTTCAGTCGTTGGTAAACCATAGAAAAGTTTTCTATTGTACCATCACAGCTTGGTAGGTAGATGTTTAGCACTTACGCAATCAGTAACACGCTCCTTTGTCTCTCTTTCTTTCTGCTCATACTGAATCAGTTATAACATTCACCCCACTTCACTTTATTGAAGCTGGTGGCAAGATTAACAATAGAGATGTACAGTCCAGAAACAGACCCTTCGGTCCAATCCGTCCATGCCGACCAGATATCCCAACTCAATCTGGTCCCACCTGCCAGCACCTGGCCCATATCCCTCCAAACCCTTCCTATAAATATACCCATCCAAATGCTTTTGAAATGTTGCAATTGTACCAACCTCCACCACTTCCTCTGCAAGCTCATTCCATACACGTACCACCCTCTGTGTGAAAACGTTGCCCCTTAGGTCTCTATTAAATCTTTCCCCTCTCACCCTAAACCTATGCCCTCTACTTCTGGACTCTCCAACCCCCAGGGAAAAGACTTTGTCTATTTATCCTATCCATGCCCCTCATTATTTTGTAAACCTCTATAATGTCACCCCTCAACCTCCGATGCTCCAGGGAAAACAGCCCCAGCCTGTTCAGCCTCTTCCCTGTAGCTCAAATCCTCCAACCCTGGCAACATCCTTGTAAATCTTTTCTGAATCCTTTCAAGTTTCACAACATCTTTCCAATAGGAAGGAAACCAGAATTGCACACAACATTCCAACAGTGGCCTAACCAATATCCTGTACAGCCGCAACATAACCTCCCAACTCCTGTAACTCAGTACTCTGACCAATAAAAGAAAACATACCAAATGCCTTCTTTACTATCCTATCTATATGTGACTCCACTTTCAAGGAGCTATGAACCTGCACTCCAATGTCTCTTTGTTCAGCAACACTCCCTCGGACCTTACCATTAAGTGTATAAGTCCTGCTAAGATTTGCTTTCCCAAAATGCAGCACCTCGCATTTATCTGAATTAAACTCCATCTGCCACTTCTCAGCCCATTGGCCCATCTGATCCAGATCCTGTTGAAATCTGAGGTAACCTTCTTCGCTGTCCACGACACCTCCAATTTTGGTGTCATCTGCAATATTACTAAGTGTACCTCTTATGCTCACATCCAAACCATTTATGTAATTGACAAAAAGTAGTGGACCCAGCACCGATCTTTGTGGCACTCTACTGGTCACAGGCCTCCAGTCTGAAAAACAACTTCCACCACCACCCTCTGTCTTCCACCTTTGAGTCAGTTCTGTATCCAAATGGCTAGTTCTCCCTGTATTCCATGAAATCTAACCTTGCTAATCAGTCTCCTATGGGGAACCTTGTCGAATGCCTTACTGAAGTCCATATAGATCACATCTTCTGCTCTGCCCTCATCAATCCTCTTTGTTACTACCATCATGGAAATTGGTGTTAACTCCACTGTTTGATATCCAATGCAAAATGAAAGAAAAAACTGCTTTAACCAATGATCTGTACTACAATCTGTAGTTTATAACCTTTACTACTGAAACTTTCCATATAATTATCATTTGGTGGTGCAGGTTGGACTGGGGTGATGAAGTTAAAAATCGCACAGCACCAGGTTATAGTCCAGCAGGTTTATTTGGAATCACTAGCTTTCAAAGCTGCTTCCTGATTAGGTGGTTGTGGAACAGAATCATAAGACACAGACTTTATAGCAACAGGATTGCAGTGTCATGGAATATAATATTAAACAAATTTAGCTTAAGTCATTCATCTTTTAGAATGACCATGTTAGTTACTGTTCCTTCATATGTAAATCCCAGAACATTTTAAAAGTTACATTCTCATGATAGCTTTTAACAATAGGTGTCATCTCACCTCCGATAATGCACTGAAGGTGTGAGATTATAGAGTCTGTCTGTGTCCCAATGTTAAGTCAGAGTGATTCAATTTCTATAGTGGTAGTTACAGAATCTTGCATAAATCCATGCAAGATTCTGTAACTCCCACTTTAGAAATAGAGTTAAAAATCACACAACATTAGGTTTTGGTTCAACAGGTTTATTTGGAAGCACTAGCTTTCATAGCACTGCTTCTTTTTCTGGTGGTTGTGGAGTATAAGATCGTAAGATACAGAATTTATAGGAAAAGTTTACAGTGTGATGCAACTGAAATTATATATTGAAAAAGACCTGGAGTGTTTGTTATGTCTCTCATCTTTTAGAATGACCATGTTGGTTTCAGTTCTTTCATATGTAAGCCTCAGAACATTTTAAAAAAATTTACGTTCTCAAGTGAACTTTAACAATAGGTGCCATGTCAGCTCAGATAATGGATTGAAGGTGTGAGGTGCCCTGTGTGAGGCTGTCTGTGCCCCAATGTTCAGGCTGATTCTAATCTAAATAAGGGATTACGTTCTCAAGTGAACTTTAACAATAGGTGCCATGTCAGCTCAGATTGAAGGTGTGAGGTGCCCTGTGTGAGGCTGTCTGTGCCCCAATGTTCAGGCTGATTCTAATCTAAATAAGGGATTTACAGAATCTTACATGGAATGTAATTCTGCAAGCACAAATTCATCCCACAAACGTACATATGTGTGTTTGCATGTGGGTGGGTGGGTATGAGTTTCTGTGAGAGTGTGTGTGTATGTGTGTCAGTGTGAGTGTAAAGGGGTATAAGTCTGTGAGAGGGTGCACTTGTGTGTGTGTGAGCTTCTGAGAGATAGCTTGTGTATGAGAGAGGGTCTATGTGAGTGCATGTGTTTGTAGGAGTGTGTGTGTGTGTGAGAGAAAGTGTGTGTTTAGCGCAGTGGGGTCACCTGTAGTGTGACATGAACCCAAGTTCCTGGTTGAGACCATCCCCAAGGGTACCAAACTTGGCTATCAGCCTCTGCTTGGCCACTTTGCATTGTTGCCTGCCCTGAAGTCCACCTTAGAGGAAGGTCCAAAGTTGAATGTCCTGGACTGTTGAAGTGTTCTCTGACTGGAAGAGAACACTCCTGTCTGTTGATTGTTGTGCAGTGTCCATTCATCTGTTGCCGTAGCCTCTGCTCGGTTTCGTCAACGCACCATGCCTCAGGGCATCCTTTCTGAGATGACATCTATTGTAAAAAATTATCTTGAAAATGTAACTAAAAAGTTGGGATTTACATATGAAAGAACTGTAACTAACACTGTCATTCTAAAAGATTACACAATACCAGGTTATAGTCCAACAGGTTTAATTGGAAACACTAGCTAAATTTGTTTATTATTACGTTCCATGACACTGCAATCCTGTTGCTATAAAGTCTATGTCTTATGATTCTGCTGCACAATCACCTGAGGAAGAAGTATCGCTTCAAAATAAACCTGGTGTTGTGTGATTTGTAACTTCGTTTAATTATTGGAAACTTTGCCCGATGTTATTTAAGTAAACTGTGGCTGCCCTCTAGTGGACCCATGTGTATTCCATAAGGTGGAAAGTGATGATGAAAAGGGAAAAGATGGAAGGAAACTCAAGTCCCTATTTTATCTGTTTGACAGCTGTTTGGCATTTGCAGGTTATACTTTAGCATCTGCAGCTTAAATAAACATAAAAATGCGGCATCATTGCAAGTTCTAGTATCAGCACTAGGGTCTCAAAAATGCTTTACAGCAACAAAGTATGTTTTGAAGTGCAGTCAATGTTGCTACACAGGTTGCCATGACAGCAAATTTATGTATAGCAAATCTCAACAATCTCAAATGAATTAGAGATTTTCTACACAGTTGTTCTGGTTGTGGAAAAAATATTGAGCAGGACACTGCTCAAACATTATGTTTTCCCAGATTTTCAAATTGGGTAGCAACCGGGATTGTAATGAATGGCAGAGCAGTCTTGAAGGATTGACTGGGCGAATTTTACTCCTACTTCCTGTGTTCTTAATACGCTATATATTAAATTCACTCCAGCAGTTGAGACCAACATCTCATTTGAAAGTCAGCACCTTTGATAATGAGGCAGTAACTCGTTGCTGGATTCAATTGTCAGTCCAGATTATCTGAAGGATAGAATGGCATCATACACGAGAGAAGGAGGCCATTTGCCCCATTGTTACTGTGATGATTGTATCAAAGAGATGCACAATTCATCTCATTCCTTGATTCTTGCCCCATTGTCGTGCAAATTTACTCCTCATAGTGAAAGAAATATTTGGAAGTTGAGCCTTGAATACATTGTAAACTGCTATACATTAATTGAGCTGGACTGAATACATTAAACCAGGTTTTTAAACAATAGGTGTGAAGTCTGTCTGTGTCCCATTGCTATGCCAGACTCACAAACCTTCTGTACAGTTTTAAAGAGTTTTACATGGACGCATGCAGTTTTTGAGCAAAATAAAATGTAATTCTGCAAAAACAAATTCACCCCATAAGCTTATATGAGTGTGTATGTAGGAGCGACAGATTGAATGTGCATGTGAGTATGTGTTTGGATATGTGTGAACGCAGAGTGGCTGAGCAGAAGCTGATAGCAAAGTTCAATACTCATGGGAATGGCCTCAACCAGGACCTTGGGTTCATGTCACACTACAGGTGACCCCACTGCACAATACACATACACATACACACTCCTATGTACTCACACACACACCTATATACTCACACATCCACACAGACCGTCCCTCAGACACAAGCTCTCTCTCATTTGCACACACATATAACCCCCCTGCACTCACATCAACACACGGACCCTCTCACACTTGCCCCATTACACTCACACACCTTAACCAAGCTTACACACACAAATATATACACACACTCTATCATGTGCACACACATTCACGCCCACACACTCACATGCACACTCAATCTGTCATTTCTACATGTGCACAAATATAAGTTTATGCGGTGAATTTGTTTTGCAGAGTTACATTTTATTTTGCGCAAAAACTGCATGAATCCATGTAAAACTCTGTAAAACTATACAGAGGGGTTGTGAGTCTGGCATTTTTGTTGCTCTGTCCCTCATTCCTCTTCTCTGTCTCCCTCATATCCGCGTCTCTGTATTTGGTCCTCAGGATGTAGATTCTCATTGCTACTGATTCCTATTTCCATGTGCCTTAACCCTCGATCAAGCTTATGCCTTGCTTTCAGTCAAGAGCACTCATAATGCTTACAGTACTTCAGATGCTGCCTGAACTGCTGTGCTTTTCCAGCACCATTCTAATCTAGACTCTGGTTTCCAGCATCTGCAGTCATTGTTTTTACCCTTCCCACTTCCCACCCCACCCGATCCAAGCATTCCTAAAGGTCAAGACTCCCTCAACTGACCGTGCACATTCATCATGAGCACTGCTGACTGCGTACTTGCCAAATGCATGTCAATGACTGAAAAACCATCCCAGTTGTGCAGCCTTTTTTAAGTGCTCCTAATTGGATGGCACATTCAAGACTGGTTCTCACTGCATTACTTCTTCTTTCTACTTCAGATCCATCATGTAACCCTTGTCTCATAAAAACTGCAAATTCATCCTTGATGACCAGCCAAACTCATAAACAAGATGAAATCACCCCTGTCCAGACTTGGGCAAGTTGCTGTGGCCTATTTACCCCTCCTGAGCAAAACTGACAGAATTATGACACTAAATCACCATGATGGTCGACAGTGAAAGGTGCACATATCCTCACCCCCATTTCTATTCACATATCAGGGTGAAAATTCTACCCTTGCATGCTGACAACAAGCACAGTTATAAGTTTAAGGGAATCAAAATAACTGTTTTGCCTTTGCATGTAGTTTTGTTTTAATTTCTATGTTGGACACGTTTTAAAAAATCATTTTAATACTTCATTAAACTGGTTGCATAAATATCTCTGGCTGTCACTGCACAAAGTGACACCTCCATGAAAGGTGCATCATTTCATAATATCCTGCCTCAGTAAATTAAGAAATCTGTCATTTCTCAGTTTGTAAAAATAAATAGTCTTCTGGGTGTGCAACATTTTGTTGTAAATCCCTAATATGTTGTGCAGCATTTTTAAAAGTAATGAATCAGCAGTCTGGCTGAGTCAAAAATAGAAACAAGAAACAAAGCAATGAAGAATCCATATGGGGGGAAGTAAGAAATAACAAGGGGAAAGAGGACATTAGAATAGCCAGGAGATCAGAACACAATGAGGGCATGCAAAAGAGGCTGGTCATTAACCATGGGTGTCTTTAATCTTTATGTAAATTGGGAAAATCAAATTGGCAGAAATAATAGTGAGGAAAAATTCATAGAATGTATTCGATATACTTTCATAAAACAATATATTGTGGATTCAACTAGGTATCAGGCTATTTGGCTCTGGTAATGTGTAATGAGGCAGATTAAATGAATGACCTGAGTAAAAGATCCCCTTGGGAACTATGGCCATAAAATTGGAGAATTTAGCATTCCGATTGAGAGTGAGAAACTTAGGGTGGAAATTACAGTTCTAAATTTAAATAAGGATGATTACAATGGGGTGAGATCACAGTTGCCTGGAGTGAAAAGGGAAAAGAATTCAGCTCAGTGGTTAGCACTGCTGCCTCACAGCTCCAGGAATCTGGGTTCAAGTCCCGCCTCGGGCAACTGTCTGTGTCGAGTTTGCATATTCTCCCTGTGTCTGCGTGGGTTTCCTCCGGTGCTCCGGTTTCCTCTCACAATCCAAAATATGTGGTCAGGTGAATTGGCCATGCTAAATTGCTCATAGTGTCAGGTACATTAATTAGGGGTAAATAGAGGGTGAGGGCATGCGCCTGGGTGGGTTACTCTTTGTAGGGTCGGTGTGGACTTGTTGGGCCGAAGGGCCTGTTTCCATACTGTAGGGAATCTAATCTAAGGACCAATGGCAGATGTTTAAGAAAATTGTTCATGACTCACAGCAAAGATGTATGCCGGTATGGAAAAAGGATTCTAAGCAGGGGATAAACCAACTATGGCTAACCAGAGAAGTTAAGGAAGGGATCAAATTGAAAGAAAACAAAAACATGCAATGTAGCAGAGATTATTGGTTACTTAATGGACTGAGAAAGATTTAGAAGCAAACAAAATATGACCAAACAAGAAAAAATAAACTATATGGGCAAACTAGAAAGCAACATAAGGAAAGTCAGTAAGAGCTTCAGAACAGTTGTGAACATAGGCCCCTTAGGGAACAAGATGTTAGTCTTCATTGCGAAGGACACTAATAATATTCCAAAAACTACCAAGTAATTTATTTGCTAAAGGAGGGAGAAGAAATAAACACAATAACTACCTTCAGAGAAAAAGTACTAGGGAACCCATTGGGACTAAATGCCGATTCAACCACTGGACCTGATGGGTTGCATCCGAGGATTTTAAAGAAAGTAGTCTTTGGCAAATAGAATTAAGAAGAATCCAAAGGGTTTTTACAAATATATTAAGGACAAAAGGGTAACTAGGGAGAGAATAGGGCCCCTCAAAGATCACCAAGGCGGCCTTTGTGTGGAGCCACAGAAAATGGGGGAGATACTAAATGAATATTTTGCATCAATATTTACTGTGGAAAAGGATATGGAAGATATAGACTGTAGGGAAATAGATGGCGATATCTTGCAAAATGTCCAGATTACAGAGGAGGAAGTGCTCGATGTCTTGAAATGGATAAAGGTGGATAAATCCCCAGGACCTGATCAGGTGTACGCGAAAACTCTGTAGGAAACTCGAGAAGTGATTGCTGGGCCTCTTGCTGAGATATTTGTATCATCGATAGTCACAGGTCAGGTGCCGGAAGACTGGAGGTTGGCAAACGTGGTGCCACTCTTTAAGAAGGGTGCTAAAGACAAGCCAGGGAACTATAGATCAGTGAGCCTGACCTCAGTGGTGGGCAAGTTGTTGGAGGGAATCCTGAGGGACAGGATGTACATGTATTTGGAAAGGCAAGGACTGATTAGGGATAGTCAGCATGGCTTTGTGCGTGGGAAATCATGTCTCACAACAGAATCAGAGGTTATGTCGAAAAGGATTATCAGATGAGCCATGAATAGTAGAGCAAACTCGATGGGCTGAATGGTCTACATATATATCTTAAGGTCTGTAGCATTGCCTAAAGTTCTGTCAATCACAGTTCTTTAAAATTTCAATCAGGCTGAACAGGTTTTTGACGAGTGGGAGAGCCCCAAGTTTAATGGGCCGAGGAGTGGCAGATGGAGTTTAATTTGGATAAATGTGAGGTACTGCATTTTGGTAAGACAAACCAGTGCAGGAGTTACACACTCAATGGTAAGGTCCTGGGGAGTGTTGCTGAACAAAGAGTGCAGGTCCATAGTTGGAGTGCAGGTCCATAGTTCCTTGAAAGTGGAGTTGCAGATTGATAGGACAGTGAAGAAGATGTTTGGTATGCTTGCCTATAGTGGTCAGTGCATTGAGTACAGGAGTTGGGAGGTCATGTTGCGGCTGTACGGGACATTGGTTAGGCCACTATTGGAATATTGCATGCAATTCTAGTCTCCTCCCTATCGGAAAGACGTTGTGAAACTTGAAAGGGTTCAGAAAAGGCTTACAAGGATGTTGCCAGGGTTGGAGGATTTGAGCTATAGGGAGAGGCTGAACAGGCTGGGGTTGTTTTCCCTGGAGCGTCGGAGGCTGAGGGGTGACCTTATAGAGGTTTACAAAATTATGAGGGGCATGTTTAGGAAAAACAGACAAAGTCTTTTCCCTGGGGTCGGGGAGTCCAGAACTAGATGGCATAGGTTTAGAGTGAGAGGGGGAAGATATAAAAGAGACCTAAGGGGCAACGTTTTCACGCAGAGGGTGGTACGTGTATGGAATGAGCTGCCAGAGGATGTGGTGGAGGCTGGTACAATTGCAACATTTAAGAGGCATTTGGATGGGTATATGAATAGGAAGGGTTTGGAGGGATATGGGCCAGGTGCTGGCAGGTGGGACTAGATTGGGTTGGGAAATCTGGTCGGCATGGACAGGTTGGACTGAAGGGTCTGTTTTCATGCTGTACAACTCTATGACTCTTTGACTCTAGCTGCAGAGATAGTGAATGCACTGGCATAATCTTCCAAGAATCCTTAGATTCTGGAAAAGTCCCAGAGGATTGGAAAACTGCTAATGTATCACCCTTATTCAAAAAGAGAAGAATACAAAAAAAAGGTAACTTCAGGCCAGTTAGCTTAACATCTGTCATAGAGTCAGCCAGTGTGGAAGGAGGCCCTTTGGTCCAATACACCCATACCAACAAAGTTTCCCAAACTAAACTAGTCTTAGGTGGCTGCATATGGGTCATATCCCTCTAAACCTTTCCTATTTATGTCCCTGTTCAAATGTCTTTTATATGTTTAGGAGGTGCTGGTGTTAGTCTAGGGTGTACAAAGTTAAAAGTCACACAACACCAGGTCAGAGTCCCACAGGTTTATTTGGAAGCAGTAACTTTTGCAGCGCTGCTCTTTTATCAGGTTGCTCCAAAAGCTAGTGCTTCCAAATAAACTTGTTGGACTGTAACATGGTGTTGTGTGATTTTTGACTTTTAAATGTTGTAACTGTACTTCCCCTGGCTGTTAATTCCACGTAAGAACCACCCACTGTGTGAAGAAATTGCCCCTCAGGTCCCTTTGTAAATTGCTCTACTCTCAACTTAAAAATATGCCCTCTTGTTTTTAACTCCCCTTCCTTAGTGAAAAGACCTTTGCTATTCACCTTACCTATGCCTCTCATGATTTTATAAACTTCTATAAGGGTCAACCCTCAAACTCCTAAACTTCAATGAAAGAAGTCCCAGCGTCTCTAGCCTCTTCTTATAACTCAAACCCTCCTGTCCCGACAACATCTTATAAACCTTTTCTGAACCCTCTCCAATTTAATAATATCTTTCCTATAACTATCTCTCTCAGACAACTGGTGGAAGTCTAATATGAAGGTTACTACAGCTCAGGCAAGAGGAGAGGTTGAAAAGGAATATCTCCCATGGCAACCTCAGCCAGCATGGAAACTGAACCCATGCTGTTGGTGTCACTGTACATCGCCAACTGCAGGACTAACTAAGCTAAATAAAAGGGCCAGAAGCTATTGAATAACAGATTCAGTATAGTCCCCAAAGACATCTGCACTGAACTTTGAGCTCATTTGGCAATGAATTCAAGCAATGATGTAAATATCACAGAACTGACATTTGATCGTAAGTCATCCAAGGCAAGTAACTCTCTTTTACACATTGGGAAAATGTTAGAGTCTATTATAATGGATTTAATAGCAGACTATTTAGAAACACAATATAATTAAGCAGATTCAACATGGCTTCCATGTTGTATGGCAACCCTGTAATTAGTGGAGAGCTCCAGGGATCAGCCCACAATTATTTACAATATATATTCATGATTTGTATGATGGAAGTAAATGCATTATTGCTGAGTTCATGGATGTCACAAAGATAGTGGAAAAGCAAGTCATGAAGATGACATAAGGTGTCTAACAGAAGGATATACAGGATGTTCTGCTATGACGCACGTTTCATTTGCATGAATTGGCTATAACTCGAATGACGAATTGTGGACGTTGTTTGGATAATGCAAACTTTCTACTGAATGGGTACAGTGATTTCCTGTTAGTGATCTTCTACAGCATAATTTTCTATAGCAGTTTTCCATAGCACGACTTTCTATAATGTGAGGTTGCAGAGGAACACAACTGTCATGTTATAGCAGAACGACCTGTAGACAGGTTAAGTGAGTGGATAATAAACTTGGCAGATGGAATATATTGTGAAAATGTAAAGTCATGCACTTTAGCAGGAAAAATAGAACAGCTGAATATTATTTAAATGAGGAAAATTTGCAGAAAACTGCAAAACATAGGGATTTGAGGGTCCTAGTGCATGAATCACAAAACGTTAGCTTAAAAGTTCAGCGGGTTATGGGGAAGGCAAATGGATCGCTAGCTGTTATTTCAAAAGGACTGGAATATAAAATAAGAATGTCTTGCTAAAACTACACAAAGCACTAGTCAGATCAGAATAGGAATACTGTAAACAGTTTTGATCCTCTTATCTAACGAACGATATACTTACATTGGAGGGAGTACAGAAAGATTTCAGGTTAATTCCAGGTATGGAGGGAACATCTAATGAGAGGAGGTTGGATCTGGACTCATTCAGAGCTTAGAAGAAGGAGAGGCAATCTTATTGAAACATGCAAGATTCTTAGCCTGTTGCTTAGACCACACAAACAGACCTGACAGAATAGATCCAGAAAGGTTGAAAGGTTGCTTCCTCTTCTCAGAAAGTCCAGGACTAGAAGGCATAACTTTAAAGCAATGGGATGCTCATGTATGACAGAGATGAGTAGGTTTTTTTTCTCACAGACGGATGTGAATCTTGGATTCTGTACTGCAGAGAGCTATCATGGCTGCATTATTAAAGATATTCAAGGCTGAGATAGACAGATTTATAATTAGTAAGGAAATCAATGGTTATGGGAATAAGGCAGGAAAGTGGAGTTCAAGATTATGCCCAACTTCTAATCCTACATTTTATGGTCTTAAAACTGGAGGTGAAATAATTCAAAATGCTATGTGATTGGGATCTGTACTGTTTCAATTGAGTTCTTCAAAACAGTTAGCTACATCTCAAAATATTAAATGTATGCACACTAATAAACCATTACTTCCTTCAATTAATCACACCATAATTTTGGTTATCATATACAAGTTGTAACATTTTATCAATAGAGATAAAAGCAGAACATATTTTTCTTTACATTAATCGATTAGTCTTAATGAAAGTATTGACACACTACCACAGCTGAGCCTGATCTTACCTCCCTAATACCCGAACACACATTTCCATTGGAGTGAACTACTAAATTATATAATGTTGCAATTTGTTTTTTCCCCTTTATAGCTCACTTGGGTTAAATCAAATATAGAAGAAATGCATTAGCTGACACTAAATAGATCACCATAAACTAGAGTTCAAATTGTGAACTTGACTCAGTAAGCCATTATTGTTTCTTGAAAAGATTAAAAATAAATTGAATCATAGTGAAGAACATTGTCTCATTCAGATGGCATTTGCCCAAAGGCAATTACATAATGAATGTTGTAACAGTGGATATTTTAGTAAAGGAATTATATTTTACAATATTCTTGCTAAAATTATAAACTTCCTAATCAATGTTCTCAAGTTACAAAAAACCTCTACATGTGGTTCTGTTCATAATTATACAATCATAATTGAAGGACTTGATTCATTTAACAGCTAGGCTGACAAAACAAAAAAATAATTGGCGCAGTTATGCACACCTTACTGTGAAATGTAATCAGAAAAAGCTCCTTTCAGATAAAAGGGGATACCAACCAGCTATCCAAACCAAATACATCTGTCATGACAATTTAAAGATCAACTGACAAGTTTCCCTCTTAGATGGTAGAAGTGTTTCCCGCATGTACATTTGATCTACAAACACTGTAAAATGTAACAAAAAGCTACAAAACTCATGGATTTTTTCAACTCTACCATAGCTTGATTTCAATCAAGAAACCCTGCTGGGGGTGTTTTTGGTTTGGGGCATGTAAAGTTACCTTTCTGCATCCTCACGCCAACTGTTACTCATAATACAGAGGGAAAGGTGCATGCTTGCCTGCATATCCTTCAAACGACTGAGGCACTTAAGCCAATTAACGGCCACTTAAGGACTTCAATCTACCTCCATTGCCATAATACACTGGTAGTGAACACTTTTGCTGAAAACTGCATAGCGTTCATTTCCTTTTGAACATCTTCTCAAGTAATAGTCATGCCACAATGCAGCAAGACCTAAACAACATTCAGCCTTGTGTTGATAAATAGTAATTACATTTAAGCCACATACATGTCAGATAATGACCATCACCAACAACATCTAAATACCTCCATGACTTCAGTAAGATCAACATCACTGAGACCATCATGAAAAATATCCCAGAAGTCACTACCGACCAGAAAACTAACTTTGGCTACAAGTGCAAATCAGAAATTGAGAATTCTATAGCAAGTAACCCATGTCCTGTGTGCTCATCACATTTAAGGTTCAAGTCAGTGGGGTGATGAAATTCTCTCCACTTGCCTGGATGAGTGTAACCTTTAAAACATTTGACAAACTCAACATCATCCAGGATAAAGCATCCTGCTTGTTTAGAACCTCATTCACATTTACTCCATTCACGATTGGTGCACAATGGAAGCAGTAAGTACAAGATGCAGAGGCTTTTTCAACAGCATTTTACAAACCCACCAGCTTTATAATCTAGAGCAAGGGTAACAAGTGCATGGAAATACCAGTACCTACATCATGCTGCACACCAAATTCAAAATATATTGCTACTCCTTCATCGCATGTCGACATTCTTGAACTCCTCAATAACACTGTGGATGTATTTCATCTACTGACTGCGGGGGGACAAAGAAGGGGACTAGGATCTGGCAGCACCTAAGAGATTTTTGATTTATTAGCTGGGCTACCAAACAACCTTCTGTCATTGTCAAAGATCATGGCAAACTCTTGCTTCAACTTAGCAGAGGACATCACACAGAGTATACCATTTATACTCCATCTCCTTGAAGCACTGCAATTGCATCCTCAATAGCAACAAGCCTTTGTGTGGACAAGTCACCTAACACCTGGCTTCTCTTTGAGGATGTAACAAAACTTGATGTCAAATCCAAAACCTCACGCCTTCAAAAACATACTTTCAGACATTTTGCAATAGAAGGATTTCTCAAAGTTCACCTTATCCACAGGTTATAATCTGATCCCTTTAATAATGTTAGTGCTACATCAGTTTGGCAGCTATATACTTGATCTTTGATATGTATTTATTAAAGAAATTTGCCTGGTCAGAATTAGAAATTGAATGTTACAACATCAATTGGGATAACGCAGAGTCAACTGCTTCTGGTGCATGTGGAGCAAATGATTAAACTTTTGATGCTGATTTCTGTGTGCTATTGTGATTGATATCTGCATAACTGAGTGAAAAGTAAAAATTGTATAGTTGTATCATGCACAATTTTCTGCATTAGCTCTGTAGATGATTATTTACAGGTCAATAGACAATAGGTGCAGGAGTAGGCCATTCTGCCCTTCGAGCCTGCACCACCATTCATTATGATCATGGCTGATCATCCTCAATCAGTATCCTGTTCCTGCCTTATCTCCATACCCCTTGATTCCACTATCCTTGAGAGCTCTACCCAACTCTTTCTTAAATGAACCCAGAGACTGGGCCTCCACTGCTCTCTGGGGCAGAGCATTCCACACAGCCACCACTCTCTGGGTGAACAAGTTTCTACTCATCTCTGTCCTAAATGGTCTACCCCATATTTTTAAGCTGTGTCCTCTGGTTCGGCACTCACCCATCAGCGGAAACATGTTTCCTGCCTCCAGAGTGTCCAATCCTTTAATGATCGTATACGTCTCAATCAGATCACCTCTCAGTCTTCTAAACTCAAGGATATACAAGCCCAGTTGCTCCAAACTTTCAACATAAGATAGTCCCGCCATTCCAGGAATTGACCTCGTGAACCTACGCTGCACTCCCTCAATTTTGGAGGAGGAGTGCAAGGTGGGTTTTTCAGGCAGAGGGTGGTGAGTGCCTGAGGTGTGCTGCAGGAGGGGGTGGTGGAGGCAGACACAACGGCAGCATTTGACAAGCACCTGGACGATAACATGAATAGCAATGGAATAGAATATAGAACAGAGAACAATACAGCGTAGAACAGACCCTTTGGCCCTCAATGTTGCACCGACCTGTGAACTATTCTCAGCTCGTCCCCCTACACTATCCAAAATCATCCATGTGCTTATCTAAGGATTGTTTAAATATCCCTAATGTGGCTAAGTTGACTACATTCGCAGGTAGGGCATTCCACGCCTTTACCACTCTCTTTACCGTAAAGAAATAGAAGGATACAGATCCTGTGAATGAAGACAGTTTTAGTATGAAAGGGCAAAAGGTGTCATTGCAGGATTGGAGGGCCAAGGGCTTGTTCCTGTGCTGCATTGTTCTTTAAAAAGTGCAGACTTGGACGTATAAGTGGACATAACATATTGCTGGGGTTGGAAAATTTTCTGTGGGTAAAACTTAAAAGAATCCAAGACACACTAAGGAAATAAATATTCTTGCAGACTTTGTAAAGAAAGAGACGCATTTTGATTTGCATTGTTTACATCTTTGGCCATGCCTCAGAGTTCGATATGTGAAAAAGTTATTTTTATTAAATGGATTGGTTGACCAATTATTCCGCAATCAAGCCAGATTAAAACATTCTGTGGGAAATGGAATTTAGTTTTCTATTCCAAGGGCATCAACCTGTCTCGGGAAACTAAGGTCTGTGTTCCGGGCATATGTCACTTCTGATTATAACCACTGAGACAGTGTATAAAGGCTGAGTTAGCAGTTGCCATTGATGAATAGCAGTAGACTGAGACTGATTGATCCTTTTTTGTTTCTGGAACATTCTCTGTTCTGCTCATTGGTCATTTCTTTGTTCATCTGCTTTTACCATGACCTTCCTGACTATTCTCCAAAGACGATGAATTAACTTCAATCTCAGTCAACTTTAGGCCTTAACTTCCTTCAAATAATTCACCTTCTAACACAGAGTCATACAGTTATACAGCACAGAAATAGACCCTTCGGTCAAACTCATCTGCACCGATCAGACAATGAAATCTAACATAGTCCCATTTGCCAACATTTGGTCGATATCCCTCTAAACCCTTTCTATTCATGTACAAATCTAGATGCCTTTTAAATGTTGTAATTGTACCAGCCTCCACCACTGCCTTTGGTATCTCATTCCATACAGACACCACTCTCTGTGTGAAAACGTTACCCCTCAGCTCCCTTTTAAATCTTTCCCCTCTCACCTCTATTGCCCTCTAGTTTGCACACCAGGCACCCTCACCATCTGTTCCCCTCGCTCTCATTTCCCCTCTGTCTACAACATAAAAATCAGCATTTTCCAGCCCCTTTCAATTCTGAACAAGAATTAGATGAGATTCCAGACATTAACTGTTTCTACCTCCACACAACTTTCCTGATCTTCTGACTTCCTCCAGCATACACTGGATGGACTACATTACCCATCCTACCTTTCGAGTCCTGCACTTGTGCAGAGAGGGCTAGCAGCTTTGAGTCAGACAGGTTTGGTCTGCATAGATCTCAACAAGTGCGCACTCGCTCTGCGGCGGGTGGTGGCGAACAGCCAAGAGTTTGAATGTGAGCGTGCAGGAGCCACTTAACAGTGGTCACGAGGTGCAGCTGGAATTGGGGGCATGCACCTATAAATACCAAGCTCGTGAGAAGGGGGCTGGGTTTATGGACCAATAGACCCATCAATTGAGTAGTATAAATGGCATATACTACTGCTAATGTGCTTCAGTGATAACCTGAATAATGTTTATGTTCATGATGCCAATCAAGCAGTATGCCTTGTTCAGGATAGTGTCATATTTCTTGAGTATTTTTGGAGCTGCACTCATCCAGGCAAATAGAGAGTCAAGAGAGTTACTTGCTGATAAATTCCTAGCCTCTGACCTGCTCTTGTAGCCACATTATTTATATGCCTAGTCTTAGTGTGTTTTGAGAAGATTTGTAGCTCAGGTTGAAGTTTTGGATGTAGGTTTGCTCACTGAGCTGGAAGGTTCATTTCCAGATGTTTCATTACCCTACTAGGTAACATCTTCAGTGGGCCTCAGGTGAAGCAATGCTGAAAATTCCTGCTTTCTATTTATATGTTTGGGTTTCTTTGGGTTGGTGATGTCATTTCCTGTAGTGATGTTATTTCCTGTGGTGAAATCACTTCCTATTCCTTTTTTTCAGGGGGTGGTAGATGGGGTCTAATGCGATGTGTTTGTTGATAGAGTTCCGGTTAGAATGCCATGCTTCTAGGAATTCTCATGCGTGGCTTTGTTTGTCTTGTCTGAGGATGGATGTGTTGTCCCAGTTGAAGCGGTGTCCTTCCTCATCTGTATGTGAGGATACTAGTGAGAGTGGGTCATGTCTTTTTGTGGCTTGTTGGTGTTCATGTATCCTGGTGGCTAGTTTTCTGAACTAGCCTCATTCCTGATGAAAGGCTTTTGCCCAAAACGTCAATTCTCCAGCTCCTCAAAAGCTGCCTGATCTGCTGTGCTTTTCCAGCACCACACTCTCGACTCTGATCTCCAGCATCTGCAGTCCTCACTTTCGCCTAGTTCAGGTTTTGGTCAATGCTAGCCTCCAGAATATACGTAGAGGGGGAATTCAGTGATGGCAGTGCTTTTGAATACCAAGGGTTGGTTAGATTTTCTCTTGTTGGGATGGTCATTACCTGCCACTTGTGTAGCAGAAATGTTACTTGCCACTTGACGGCCAAGCCTAGACATTGTTAAAATCATGTTGCTTTTGGGCTTGGACTGTTTCAGTTTTTGATGAGTCACAAATAGTGCTAAACATTGTGCAACCATCAGAACACATCCTCACCTCTGACCTTCTGGTGGAGGGAAGTTCATTAATGAAGCTACTGAAGATGTTGGATCTAGGACACTCCATGAGAAACTCCTGCAGCGATGTCCTAGAGATGAAATGACTAACCACCACCGACCACAGGTATAACTGCAACCAATGAGGAGATTTTCCTGATTCCCATTAACTGTAGTTTTGCCACACTCAGTCAAATGTCACTTTGGTGTCAACAGATTTTGAAATGCAGTTTGAGAAGATACCACACATTAGGCTACTTAATAAGAGCCACCGATGTTGGAAGTAGTAAATTAGCATGACTAGAGCATTAGCTAATGAAAAGAAGACAGGTAGATAGGAGAAGTGGGTGGGGTGAGCATTTTCATGATGGCCAACTGTAACTAGTGGTGTGCCACAGGGATCAGTGCAATTATTTACAGTATGACTTGGATAAGAAAAGTGAATGTACTGTCGCCATGTGGACAAAACAATAGGTGGGAAGGCAAGTGGTGAAGAGTCTGCCAAGGGATATATAAGGGAATGGAGTATAAAAGGGTGATCACTAGTCAGACCAAAGCTGGAATATTGTGAACAGTTTATGCCCTTAGCTAAAGAAAATATATTGGCATGAGAGATTCCAGAGCGGTTCACTAGGCGGGCATTGGGGATGGAGGGACTGTCTTGTGTGGAGAGGCTGAGGTGATTATTTGTTTGAATTTTAAAAAATGAGAAGCGACCTCATAGAAATAAAGGCGATTTTGAAGACTTGACAGGATAGATGCAGAAAGGTTGTTTCCTCTTGTGGAAGAGTCTCGGACCAGAGATCATAATCTCAGAATAAGGGGTCACAAGTTTAAGACACAGATGAGGAGGAATTTCTTCTCTCAACGGATTGTGAACCTGTGGAATTCTTTATTATGGAGGCTGTTGACGCTGAGTCATTAAGCATATTCAAGGCAGATTCTTAAATCAGTGAGGGAATCAAGGGTCTTGGGGAAAAAGCAGGAAAGTGGAGTTGAGGTTTATAAGATCAGCCGTGATTTCACTGAATGACCAGACTTGATGAATTGAAAGGTCTACTCTGGTCCTTTGTCTTATGATCTGTTAATGGCCTCAAGAGTGAGATTGTCAATATTGATGGACTTTAAAATGCACAGGGAGCATGTATGTAAAACTAAATTTGAAAACTTTTGATGGAAGAATCCACCAGAGGGCACCAAATATAATATAATCTTATCTCATAAAAAATTAAATCGAAAACTTAAAATTTTTATATGTCAGAATTTTCTTTTTAACATCCAGCTACCAATCCCTGTTTTATCTAGGATCAACCCATCTGTGTAATTGCAATGTTCTGTTCTTAATATAGCACCCCAAGAGAATCAGCATGTTGATGATGCCAAACAAGTAACATTGGATGAGATTTTTCTTTTGTTCAAAGGTTCCTGTCCTCAGCAAGGACATGAAATGCATCCTTTCATACAACTTTGAAACTTTTTTGATAGTATTATATAAATGTAATTTAATGTAAAGTCACCACAGACCCAGGGCTGTTCTCTCATTGGAGCTATGACTGGTGGTGGCTTAACCTGAGGGTCTTTTTGCCTCAGGAGAGAGGCAAGATTGAGAAGGTGGAACTTTTATGGTGATCTCAGTCAATGTGAGAAATGAAGTCATGCTGTTGGTGTCATTCTGCATCACAAACTAGTTGTCCAAGCAACTGAGCTAACCGATGGCCAAAGGTAAAGTTGCCATAGTTGCAGAGGACCAGAGAACTGCTCTCTTACTGGAGAGAGAGGACTGGGGGATCCAAGATTGCGGCGATCTGAGAAGGTCACGTTGCAGAGCTCTGCAACACAGCACAAGTGTGACGAACTTTTAACCTGCCCATCCCAGACCATCACGATATCCTGGGACTCTAGAAAGATTGTGGAGTCTCAGGAAACTGTGAAAAATTAATTTACCTGTGTTTCTTGCTGTCCAGAGGTGCCAAAGAAGAGATGAGGAGGAGCGTCTGAGGCCGGGCCCACGGCCCAGCCTGCAGGATCCTTGGACACAATTACTTCTCAGTTCCTGGTGAACGAACTCACGAAATCTCACGAGATGCTAGGTAAACAGATAGGGGAGAAGTTGGCCCAAATTTCTATCATGCTGCAGAAGCCTGGAAAAGAGGACCGATGAGGTTGACCACAGAGTCACAGTGATGGAAGCTAATGACAGCTCCTCTAAGGATAGGATCCAAGCCCTGGAGACACAGGTCCATACTCTGTGCAATCAAGTGGATGATTTTAAGAACAGGGGCAGAAGAAAAAATATTTGGATCATTGGTCTGCCTAAGGTAAGGAAGGTGAGCGGCCTGCACAACTTATTGAGGACTGGCTGCCAAAATTCCTCAGCTTGGAGGCTGGCATGAGAGGCTTGAAGATCGAGAGGGCACACCTGGTCACGGTCCGGAGATCAGGTTTGGGTCAATGTCCTTGTCCTCTCCTGGTGTGGTTTCATCACTATAGAGATAAGGAGAGAATTGTGGAAGCTTCCAGAATCCAAGGGAAGGATCCGAAGGTCCTAATTTACAAGGGCTCTAAGATCATGTTTTTCCAGGACTTCTCAGCAGCGATTATCCAGAAAAGAAACTCTTATGATGGCGTCAAGAGAAGACTGAGAGCGCTTGGGATCCAGTACTCTCTGAGGTATCCGGCGGTGCTTTAGATCACCTTAGATGGATCTGTACATCTCTTTGACACGTCGGAGAAGGCAAGAGACTTTGTGGACAAATTAACCGAATCTGAACAATAGTATGTACAAACAGTAGTGTTGCTTCGATATGTCTTCGTTGCTTTTAAAAAAAAGAGAAAGTCCAGTTGGAGCTTTCTTTTCCTTTTTTTTGTATTGGTAATAATTTGGTTTAAACTATGTTTGGTGGTGGTTGAGATGTGTACTTTCAATTTCTAAATTAGGTTAAACCAAAGGATGGGTGGGGTATTTATCCCTTTTATTTCTTTTCGTTTCTGTATTCATATTGCCATTTTATGGTGCATTTACTTTCTTTTCTGCTTGTGTTTGAGATGCGGCTCTAGCTTGGAGGAGGTTAAATGGTTGGGATGGCTAGATGCCTACCTATGGGCAGTTTAGGATGGGTAGTTGCCCTCTTTGGGCAGGGGGTGAGTTCCCCTATTCAGCACCATTGGCGCTTTTATATGTTGGTTTGTTTTTTGGTTTTTGTTGTTTTTAATCTTTGTTGGTTTTATAGATTTGTTAACTGTAGTGGGTTTAGTTTATGTAGTCTTTATGTTTGATGGAGTAATGCTGGAAAAGCACAACAGGTCAGGCAGCACCCGAGGAGCAGGAAAATCGACATTTCGGGCAAAAGCCTTTCATCAGAATTCCTGATGAAGGACTTTTGCCCGAAATGTCGATTTTCCTGCTCCTCAGATGCTGCCTGACCTGCTGTGCTTTTCCAGCACTACTACATCAAACATAAAGACTACATAAACTAAAACCACTACATTTAACAAACCTACAAAACTATCAAAGATTAAAAAGAACAAAAACCAAAAAAAAACAACAAATAAGGGATTTTGCCTGAAACATCAATTTTCCTGCTCCTTGGATGCTGCCTGACCTGCTGTGCTTTTCCAGTACTATTCTAATCTTGACTCTAATCTCCAGCATCCGCAGTACCCACTTTTGCCTTTTTATTTGATGGATCATGTGACATTAAGGCTCAGTGATTTGTGGTTCAAGTTCCTCCTCTCTGCAATTTGAATGGCATTGCAGAAGGTTATGGTGAATGATTTGATTAAATGGCGTACCTGGAATATCAAGGGAAGTCACTCACCGATTAAGAGGAGGAAGCTACTTTTGAGTCTTAGAAAGGAGGTGGATATTGCTTTGTTACAGGAGACACACTTGGATGATAGGGAGCATTTGAAACTACAGCAGAATGGCTTTGATTGGGTTTACTTTTCCTCAATCAATACCAGAAGTAGGGGAGTGGCTACATTGGTGAGGAGGAATCTCCCATTTAAGTTACTAGAGTGTGTTAAAGACACACACGGGAGGTTTGTAATTCTTAAAGCCTTGATAAATGGGGAAGAGTATGGTGTTTTAAATGTTTATTGCTCTGCAGCTCATCCCCTCAAATGTTTAGTAGATGCGTTTTCTAAACTGATCAGTCTCGAGTCACGGCATATCATTATAAGGGGACATTTCAACTGTCTCATGGATCCCACAGTAGACAGGTTGCCCAAAGGCCCCTCAATACACTTTACACAAACTAAGCAACGAGTGGATCTGTGTAGAGTTAGGGTTGGTGGACGTCTGGAGGCATCTCCATCCTACAGGCAGGGATTTTACATTTTCTTCCAATCCACAAATATATCACACCAGGATTGATTTTTTTTTCTGACCCCTGTGACAACCCTGGACTTGGTGGCATCTCGTGCGATTGGTAAAATTACAGTCTCTGATCACACTCCAGTGTACCTGTTGGTTAAGATTAAGGATGTTACAGGGGTTCGAGGCACTGGTGAATGGATCCCTTTATCCTCAAGGATAGCAAGTTTGTGGAATAATTTTCCAGAGAATTTCAGGCATTCCTAGACATTAACTCAGGTTTGGTTAGTAGTCCATCTGTCCTTTGGGAAACTGCTAAAGCCTATGGTGGGGATTAATTATTTCTTACTCTGACAGGAGGAAGCGGCAGAAGGGTGAGCAGCAACGTCTCCTCAAGGCACGGTGGAAGGCAGCCGAGAAGGCTTACTTTGACAGGCCCTCGTTGGTCAAACAACAGAGGATCACAGCGTTGCGAGCTGCACTGAATTCCGTGCTCACGCAGATGGCAAAGAAGGAGCTTACCTTTACAAAGCAAAGATTATATGGTTAACTTTGTACACCCTAGTCCAATACTGGCATCTCCAAATCATAAAGATTATATGAGCATGGTGACAGGCCAGGCAAATAGTTAGCATATTGTGGTTCTGTTCGCCGAACTGGAAGTTTTTGTTGCAAACGTTTCGTCCCCTGGCTAGGCGACATCATCAGTGCTTGGGAGCCTCCTGCGAAGTGTTTCTTTGATGTTTCCTCCGGTGTTTATAGTGGTCTGTCCCTGCCGCTTCCGGTTGTCAGTTTCAGCTGTCCGCTGTAGTGGTTGGTATATTGGGTCCAGGTCGATGTGTTTGTTAATGGAGTTTGTGGATGAATGCCATGACTCTAGGAATTCCCTGGCTGTTCTCTGTCTGGCTTGCCCTATGATAGTAGTGTTGTCCCAGTCGAATTCATGTTGCTTGTTGTCTGCGTGAATTCGACTGGGACAACACTACTATCATAGGGCAAGCCCTTCGTTCTGGTGAGTTTTTGTCTGAGCGTGGCTGTTGGTTTGTGTGCCGTTATGAGTCCTACGGATCGCAGTAGTCTGGCAGTCAGTTCCGAGATGCTCCTGATGTATGGTAGTATGGCTCGTCCTTTTGGTTGTGGTATGTCCTCGTTCCCTGGTCTTTCTCTTAGGCATCTGTTGATGAAGTTGCGCGGGTATCCGTTTTTGGCGAATACCTTGTATAGGTGTTCCTCTTCTTCTTTTTGCAGTTCTGGTGTACTGCAGTGTGTTGTGGCCCTTTTGAATAGTGTCCTGATGCAGCTTTGTTTGTGTGTGTTGGGGTGGTTACTTTCATAGTTTAGGACTTGGTCTGTGTGTGTGGCTTTCCTGTATACCCTTGTAGTGAATTCTCCGTTCGGTGTAAATAGTTAGCATATCTCACCAGGAAAAGGAGCTCCCCACAAGCCATTGCGGCGATTAGGGAAGGGTTTGGGAACTTAACACGTGACTCTGAAAAGATTAAAGTGGCATTCCAGATATTTTACTCTAAGTTATACCAATCTTAAGGTTGTGAGGAGGGACGGGCCAAAATGGAGTCTTTTTTTAAAGACATGGAGCTCCCAGACATGACCCCCGAACAAGAGTCCTTTTCAATGCCCCCTTATCACAGCAAGAGATACAGAAGCTGTGTGCAGCTTCAGAGTGGAAAGGCGCCCAATCCTGATGGACTTCCCAGCGAATTCTATAAGGAATTTAGAAGCATACTGTCAGGCCCGAAGTTCAATATATTTGCTGACTCATACAGCCATGATTGTCTCCTGCCATCTCTGAGAGAGGCCAATATTTCACTTATTCTTAAAAAAGGGAAGGTCCTGGAGGACTGTGCTTTGTACAGGCCCATTTCACTTCTAAATGAGGACTTTAAAATCCTCTCTAAGACTCTTGCGTTAAGGCTAGAGACTATGTTACCTACTATTATTAAAGAGGATCAGATAAGCTTCATAAAGGACTGCAGATCCTCCAATAATGTTAAGAGACTGCTTAATTTAATTCAAGCATGTCAACAACAGTCAATATAGGGATTGGTGATTTCTCTAGATGCAGCGAAGGCATTTGACTGAGTTGAGTGGCTGTACCTTTACTATACTCTGGTGCAGTTTGGTTTGCGTGAAATCTTTATAAGATAGGTAAATGTTATCTACAGTGGCCCTCTCACTGCGGCCATCACCAATGGGGTACAATCAAGTAATTTTAACATTTTTAGGGGTAGCTGGCAGGGCTGTCCCCTTTCGCCCCTTTTTACATTGGTGATTGAACGTTGGTGGAGGCCATTCGTAGAGATCCTAATATATCAGCTCCAGAAGTGGGGTCAAAATTACATAAGATTTCGTTGTATGCGGACGATGTCCTAATTTTTTTAATCAAATCCAGCTGTTTCAGTGCCTCATCTGATACAATGCATCGGCACATTTGGCACCTTTTCGGGGTATAAGAGTAATTTTGCTAAATCAAAGGCTATGCCCATGGGTGGTCTTACGAAAAGTCTTGAGGGTGAATATCGATTCCCATTTAAGTGGTCACAGGCGGGTTTTGTGTATTTGGGCATATTCATTACTCCAGTTTTGGATCGGCTGTTCATTAATTTTGTTCAATTATTTGACAAAATCAAACAAGGCCTTCAAAGATGGGAGGCGCTTCCGGTCTAGTGGTTGGATCGGATAGCGCTTATTAAGTTGAATATTCTTCCCTGGTTGCTATACCCTATTCGGATGTTCCTCCTGATTTTTAATAAGCAAATATTCAGGAGACAGAGTGGCTAGTTCAGCTCCTTTATTTGGCATCATAAGCATCCCCTCATTAAATTAGCTAAACTGCAACTACCTCACAGATTGGGGGAGTGAACCTCCAGACATTAAAAGCTACGAACTAAGCTCGCTTTTAACCTACGTGGGTGATTGGCTTTGTGGGGACTCTCTCTCAATATGGTTAGATATTTAAGCCTCCCAGGCAGGGTGTCCCCATACTAGCTTGCTGTTTTTGGACAAAACGAGGACAGTTATGGAATATTGCCATAACCCAATCGTTATCAATACTGTTAAAGCATGGAGGGCAATTTGGCAGAGGGAAGGCAATATTGGCAAAACATCCTCTTTTACACCTTTAGTGGGTATGCTGGATTTTCAACCAGGGATGATAGATTCAGGATTCAAACATTGGGCAGCTAGGGGTGTGTCTTGCATGGGTGATCTATTTGAGGGGAGCCACAATGATGTCCTTCGATCAGTTAGCACAGAAATACGAGTTATCTAACAGGGACTTATTTCATTATTTTCAAGTTAGGGATTTTATTCAAATAAAAACTATACTTTTGACTGATCCCTACAAATCCAACATAGAAAGGAGGGTGCTCAGTGATAAGAGTACATTTTCTGTCAGCACTTCATATCATCAACCAGGGGGTGCCCGCTCAGAAGAGTTCGATTGACTCTGAAGGGTGTGAGAGAGAGACCTAGGTGTTGAAGTCTCCTCAGAGACATGGGAAGATATTTGGGAAAACGCAAGAAAGCAGCCATCTTGTGTGTCCGTGTACCTAGTGTCACCCTGCCCCGTGCCATCTCCCACTTCAACTGTTTATCTCCAGTTGCCCAGAGGGCAGCTAAGAGTTAACGATATTACTGTGGGTCTGCAGTCACATGCAGTCTAGAGCAGGAGTAAGGATGGCAGATTTCGTTCCCGAAAGGGCATTAGTGAACTAGATGGATTTTTTCAACAACTGACAATGGTTTCATTGTCATCATTAGACCCTTAATTCCAGATTCTTCACTGAATTCTCTGAGTAAAGAAACTACCGCTGACATCTGTCCTATATCTATCACTCCTCAATTTAAAGCTATGTCCCCTTGTGCTAGCCATCGCCATCCGAGGAAAAAGGCTCTCACTGTCCAACCTATCTAACCCTCTGATTATCTTATATGTCTCAATTAAGTCACCTCTCAACTTTCTTCTGACAATAACAGCCTCAAGTCCCTCAGCCTTTCCTCGTAAGACCTTCCCTCTATATCAGGCAACATCCTAGTAAAACTCCTCTGACCTCTTTCCAAAGCTTCCACATCCTTCCTATAATGCAGTGACCAGAACTGTACTCAATATTCCAAATGTGGCTGCATCAGAGTTTTGGACAGCTGCAGCATGACCTCAAAGTTCCGAAACTCAATCCCTCTACCGATAAAAGCTAACACATTGTATGCCTTCTGAACAACCCTATCAACCTGGCTGGCAACTTTCAAGGATCTATATACCTAGACATTAAGATCTCCCTGCTCAACCACACTACAAAGAATCTTACCATTAGCCCAGTGATCTGCATTTCTGTTACTCCTTCCAAAGTGAATCACCTCACACTTTTCCACATTAAACTTCATTTGCCACCTCTCAGCCCAGCTCTGCAGCCTATTTATATCCCTCTGTAACCTACAACATCCTTCGTCACTATCCACAACCCTACCAACCTCAGTGTCATCCACAAATTTACTAACCCATCCCTCATCCAGGTCATTCATAGAAATGATAAACAACAGTGGAACCAAAACAGATCCTTGTGGTACACCACTAGTAACTGAACTCCAGAATGAACATTTCCCATCAACCACCACCCTCTGTCTTCTTTCAGCTAGTCAATTTCTGATCCAAGCCACTAAATCGCCCTCAATCCCACGCCTCTGTATTTTGTGCAATAGCCTACCGTAGGAAAACTTATTAAATGCCTTACTGAAATCCATATACACCACATCAACCGCTTTATCCTTATCCACCTGTTTGGTCACCTTCTCAAAGAACTCAATAAGGTTTGTGAAGCATGACCTACTGTCCACAAAACCGTGTTGACTCTAATCAACTTAATCCCTAACCCTATCTCTTATAACCCTTTCCAACACTTGTCCCACAACTGAAGTAAGGTTCACAGATCTACATTTTCCAGGGTTGTCTCTACCCCCCTCTTGAACAAGGGAACAACATTTGCTATCCTCCCGTCTTCTGGCATTATTCCTGTCTTTGATATTAATGGTCCATGACAATATCACTAGGCCATCAAATCCCATTGTCTCCCCATTTAACCATTTTTTTAGTTATCCCTTTCCTAGAATCCTTCTTCCTCACTGGGATATGTCTTTGCTGTGATCCATAAACTATTTTTACTAAATATATGCCATTATTCCTCAACTGTCAACTCTGCCTCTGAAACGTTAGTTCATGGAATGCCCTGCCAGTGACAGTGGTGGACTCTCCCTCTTTATGGGCATTTAAGAGGGCATTGGATAGGTATATGGAGGATAGTGGGTTAGTGTAGTTTAGGTGGGCTTGGATCGGCGCAACATCGAGGGCCCAAGGGCCTGTACTGCGCTGTATTCTTCTATGTTCTATGTTCTAACAGGCTGTGTGTAATGCACAGTAGGTTCCCCCTTGCGCCTGGAGCATCTCAGAATAAATTCATTCTCTTTAGGCTGCAAAGGCATCAAGGTGGCGATATCTGCCATATCCATGTCAGATTCTGAGGTATCTTCAAAGCTTGATTGACAAGGAGAACCCAGGGGTTCCAGACAGTTGGAAAGTAATTGAGGAGCCAGCCATGTTTTGCTCCTGCACTATTTGCAGCTTTCATACAATCCATGTGCTTATTCAGGACGATCACACCTACTCGATTTTCATCATTACTAAACCTAATCATGTCTCTTACCCATGCAGGGCCATTCCCATGGTTCCTACACCAAGCCTTGTCCCCTGAAGTAAACAGTCTCTCTTGCTTAATGGAGCCTTGTGTCTGGCACTGGTATACCTGACGCCATTTCACCCTCCTCCCCAGGTCTGGAAGATCAGATTTAACCTGGTGCTGAGTCTTCTCCCCATTAGCAACTCTGCTGGAACTATCCCTATAGTTGCATGAGGGGTGGACCTATCATCAAATAGGAACTGGAACAGCTTGGCATCTAGTGAAGCTTTAGGCTGTTTCTTTTAACTAAAACAGAAACATTCTGATGAAGAGTCACTGGTCCCAAAACTTTATCTCTGATTTAAGTCCACAGATGCTGCTAAACATACTGAGCTTTTGCAGCAATTTCTGTTTTTGTTTCTGATTTCTAGCATCTGCAGTTTTTTTTGTCTGTTTCTTTAAGCCTGCCTTCAAAGTTTGTATTGCTCTTTCTGCTAGACCATTGGATGATGCATGGTATGGAGCTGTCTTTAAATGATGAATACCATTTGACTTTACAAAATACTCAGATTCCTTTCTGGTAAATGATGGCCCATTATCTGTGACCAACATTCCCCGGGTCTGTGTATTGCAAAAGATGCATGCATTTTCTGTCATTGTCCTCGTGTTTGATGAATGAACTCTATACATGTCTAGTCACTTTAAGTGGACATCTACACTGAATAAGAACATTGAGCACACGAAAGGACCTGCAGAGTTGATGTGTACCCCGAGTCCAGGGTTTACTTGGCCATTGCCACAAATGTGGGGGAGCTGCTGGTGGTAATTTTTGTCTTTGGTGGCACTCTGGGCAATGCCCTAGCAATGCAGCTATGTCTGCATTCAATCCTGGCCACCAAACATAACGTCTCACCAACATGTTCACTTGGAAACCCCTGGATGACTCATTGGAGTTCAACCAGTATCTGGCGACGACCTTTGCTTGGAACAATCACATTTGCTAACCATCACTACCAGTTATTTTAGTTTTGCCAGGACCAGATCTTCTGCATCCAAAGTCTGATAATGTCAATTGTGACTAGAAGCATGTGCAGAAAATTTAAAACCATTATAGGCTCTTCCAATGGTGGTACCACCGGCAGTGTAACTGTCAGTGTGAGACGGCTCAATGTATCTGCATTTGCAACTTGACCTCCTGGATGGTGTTCCAACTTGTAATTATCGCAATTACTTGTAATTATTATTAGAGCCCACAGCTGAATTTGGCCTGAAGCTGTGGGTGGCACTGCCTTGTCCTTTTTAAGTAAACCTAGCAAGTGTTTGTGATCCTTTATTATCACAAATTTATGTCCCTAAAGATAACGGTGGAACGTCCTGACTCCAGATATGAGCGGCAAACCTTCCCTCTCTCTCCCAGGGCATATTTACACTCTGCATTAGCCAAAGAATGCATATACTATTGGGCATTCCTCTCCATTGGGCTACCTATGAGATAATACTAACCCGATGCTGTATAGGGAGGCATCGCATATCAATTCCTGATCTCGTTTGGGATCATAGTGTGTCAGCACCTTAAAGGATGATAGCTGTTTCTTCACCTCCCTGAAAGCTATGGCTTGGCTACACAACCATTTCCAATACTGACCCTTTTTTAAGAGTTGATGCAAAGATGCCAGGATGGAGGCCAGGTTATGTATGAACTTTCTTTAATAATCCATCAGCTCAAGGAAAGACCTAAGGTCTGGTACTGACAGAGAGCTGGGGCAACTTTGATCGCCCTCACTTTATCTTCCAATGGCTGTAACCCAGTTTTGTCGATTCTGTAACCCAAGCAAGTCACATGGAGTGCCTGAAACAAACATTTTTCCCTTCTAAGGTGTACGCCTGCCTGGGAGAAACATGGACTATATCCAAGTTCTCTCAGCATTTCTTATTGGTCCTCCCTGTGATTAACATATCATCTAGTTAAAGGGCGACCTGGGGCAGTACTTGTAAAATGTTCTCCATTGTCTGCTGAAAAAGTGCACAGGCTGATGACATTCCAAATGAACACAGAACACTACAGCGCAGTACAGGCCCTTGGCCCTCGATGTTGTGCCAACCTGAGAAATTAATCTGAAGCCCATCTAACCTACACCGCTCCATTATTATCAATATGTATGCCCAAAGCCCATTTAAATGCCCTTAATGTTGGCGGGTCTACTACTGTTGCAGGCAGGGTGTTCCACGCCCATACTACTGATATCTGTCCTAAATCTATCACCCCTCAATTTAAAGTTATGGCCCCTTGTGTTAGCCTTCACCATCCAATGAAAAAGGCTCTCACTGTCCACCCTATCTAACCCTCTGATTATCTTACACGTCTTGATTAAGTCACCTCCCAACCTTCTTTTCTCCAACAAAAACAACCTCAGTTCCCTCAGCCTTTCCTCATAAGATCTTCCTTCCATACCAGGCAACATTCCAGTAAATCTCCTCTGAACCCTTTCCAAAGCTTCCACATCCTTCCTATAACGCGGTGACTAGAACTGCATGCAATTCTCCACGTGAGGCCTTACCAGTGTCTTGTATGACCTCGTGGCTCTGAAACGCAATTCCCCTACCAATAAACGCCAACACACCATATGCCTTCTTGATAACCCTATCAATCTGGGTGGCAACTTTCAGGGATTTATGCACCTGGACACAGAGATCTCTCCGCTAATCTACACGGCCAAGAATTTTACCATTAGCCCAGTACTCTGCATTCCTCTTACTTCTTCCAAAGTGAACTACTTCACACTCTTCTGCATTAAGTTCTATTTGCCACTTCTCAGCCCAGCTCTGCATTTCATCCATGTCCCTCTGTAACCCACAACATCATTCGGCACTATCCACAACTCTGCCTAACTCAGTGTCATCTGCAAATTTACTAACCCATCCTTCTACACCCACCTCCAGATCATTTATTAAAATGACAAACAGCAATGGCTCCAAAACAGATCCTTGTGGCACACCATTGATAACTGAGCTCCAAGATGAACATTTGCCATCAACCATCACCCTCTGTCTTCTTTCAGCTAGCCAATTTCTGACCCAAACCGCTAAATCACCTTCAATCCCAAAACTCCTTATTTGTTGCAATAGCCTACTGTGTGGAACCTTATCAAACACCTTACTGAGGTCCATATACACACATCAACCGCCTTACCTTCATCCACCTGTTTTATTACCTTCTCGAAGAACTCAATAAGGTTAATGTTGACTATCCCTAATAAATTATTCCTTTCCAGATGATTATAATTCCTATCTCTTCTAACCTTTTCCAACATCCTACCTACAGCTGAAGGAAGGCTCACTGGCCTCTAATTACTAAGGTTATCCCGACTCCCCTTCTTAAACAAGGGAACAACATTTGCTATCCTCCAGTTTTCTGGCACTAATCCTGTCGACAATGATGACATAAAGATCGAAGCCAAAGGCTCTGGAATCTCCTCCCTGGCTTCCCAGAGAATCTGAGGATAAACCCCATCCGGCCCAGGGATCTTATCTATTTTCTTTGTCAACCTCAATCCCATCTAATCTTGCAGCATATATCTCTGTGTTCTCACTGACATTGCCCTTTTCCAATATGAATACTGAAGCAAAGTATTCATTAAACGTTTCCCCTATGTCCTCAGATTCCACACACAACTTTCCACTACTATCTTTGATTGCTTTTAACCTTTCATTCGTCATCCTTTTATTCCTGATATACCTATAGAAGGCCTTAGGGTTTTCCTTGATCCTATCCGCCAACAGCTTCTCATGAACCCTCTTGGCTTTTCTTACCCCTCTCTTTAGATCTTTTTAGCTAACTTATAACTCTTAAGCCCCCTAACTGAGCCTTCATGCCTCATCCTCACATAAGCCTACCTCTTCCTCTTGATAAGAACTTCTTTAGTAATCCATGCATCCCTCTCTTGATAACTACCTCCCTGCCTGATAGGTATATACTTATCAAGGACCTACTGTAGCTGTTCCTTGAATAAGCTTCACATTTCAAGAGTGTCCATCCCCTGCAGTTTCCTTCCCCATCCTCTGCATCCTAAATCAGGCCCAATCGCATCATAATTCCATTTCTCCCAGTTATACCTCTTTCCCTGCGATATATACCTACCCCTGCCCATTGCTATTGTAAACATAACCAAATTATGCTCACTATCACTAAAGTGCTCACCTACCCCCAAATCTAACACCTGGCCGGGTTCATTCCCGAGCACCAAATCCAACATGACATCGCCCCTTGTTGGCCTGTCTACATACTGTGTCAGAAAACCCTCCTGCATACTTTGAACAAAACCTGACCCATCTAAACTACTTTAACTTCCCCAATATTGACTGGGAATACAATAGTTAAAGTCTCCCATAACAACTACCCTGTTACTCTCGCTCCTTTCGAGAATCATCTTCGCTATCCTTTCCTCTATATCTCTGGACCAATTCGGAGGCCTATAGAAAACTCCCAACAGGCTGACCTCTCCTTTCCTGTTTCTAACCTCAGCCCAAACTACCTCAGTGGATTAGTCCTCACATGTTATCTTAGCTGCTATAATACTACCCTTGATTAACAATGCCACACCCCCACCTCTTTCACCATCTTCTCTGTTCTTGCTGAAACAACCAGAATCTGCAACAACCATTCCTGTCCCTCCTCTAACCACGTCTCTGAAATGGCCACAACATTGAAATCCCAGGTACCAAACCCATGCTGCAAGTTCACCCACCTTATTCCAGATGCTCCTGGCATTGAAGTACACACATTTCAAACCAACATCCTGGTTGCCAGTGCCCTCTTGTAAACCTATCCCTGATCTCACTACCCTCAACCTCCTGTACACTGGAACTACAATTCAGGTTCCCAACCTCCAACTGCATTAGTTTAAACATTCCCCCCTCCACCCGAAGATTATTAGCAAACATCCCCCCAGGATATTGGTACCCCTTTGATTCAGGTGAAGACCATCCTGTTTGTAGAGGTCCCACCTTCCCCAGAAAGAGCTCTAATTATCCAAGAATCCAAAACCCTCCCTCCTGCACCATCCCTACAGTCACATGTTCAGCTTCGCTTTCTCCCTGTTCCTCACCACTAGCACGTGGCTCGGGCAACAAACCAGAGCTTACAACTCTGTTTGTTCTAGCTCTAAGCTTCTAACCTAGCTCCCTAAATTTCTGCCTTAGATCCCACCTTTCTTCCTACCTATGTCGTTGGTGCCTATGTGGACCACGACTTGGGGATGCTCCCCCTCTCCCCTCAAGGATCCCGAAAACATGATCAGAGACATCATGAACCCTGGCATCTGGGAGCAACACACCAATCGTGATTCTCTCTCGTTCCCACAAAACTTCCTATCTGTCCCCCTAACTATGCAGTCTCCAATGACTAAAGCTCTGCTCCTCTTCCCCCTTCCCCTCTGAGCAACAGGAACAAACTCTTTGTCAGAGACCTGTGCCCCATTGCTTACCCCTGTTTCCCCAGCCCTCCCAACAAAATCCAAAACAGTATACTTGTTGTTAAGGGGAACCACCACAGGCGATCCCTGCCCTACCTGACAGTAAACTATCTAGCTTCTTCACGTGGATGTGGAGTAACTACTTCCCTGAAGCCCCTCTCAATAACCCCATCCACCTCCTAAATGAAGTTCATCCAGCTCCAATTCCCTTACATGGTTCTTGAGGAGCTGAAGTTCCCACAAATGAAGTCAGCAGTGACACTAGAGGTGACCCTTACCTCCCATATATTGCAGGAGGAACACTCAACTGCCCTAACCTCCATTCCAGCTATTCTAAATTCCCAAATAGACTGTGGGAAAAAAAAGAAACACAAAGAAAACACTTGTCACCTTACCAACCAACGCACAGAACTTTGTTTTTTTGGTTAGAAGAGGAGGATGGGTGGGAGACACTACCCGAGTAGTGTTTCAGGTAAAGCAACTGCCCAAATATGTGACCTTGTGACCTCTCTGACTGCATTCAGGACCTAAGAAAAACCGGAACTAAAAGAAATTTAAACCGTATACTCACATATCCCGACAGGCTCTCCTGTTCCCTGGAGACCTTGTGACCGCTCCAACTGCATCCAGAAACTGAAGAAAAACCAGACTAAAAGAAGTTTAAACCGTATACTCACGTATCCAGATAGACTCCGCTGCTCCCTGGAGACCTCGTGACCTCTCCGACTGCATCCAGGAACTGAAGAAATAGCAGAACCAAAAGAAATTTAAACTGTATACTAACGTATCCGGACAGGCTCCGCTGCTACTTGGACACCTCGTGACCTCTCAGACTGCATCTAGGAACTGAAGAAAAACCGAAACTAAAAGAATTTAAATCGTATACTCACGTATCCCAATAGGCTCTGCTGCTCCCTGGAGATCTCATGACCTGACTGCATCCCGGAAATGGCAGTCTTGTATATTGGTACAAACCGTTATGGGCATTAATTGTAGCATACTTCTGGAAATCCTCATCTAACTGCAATTACAAGTAGTCACGGCTCATGTTCAACCGTGTAAAGCTTTGCATATATATCCTATATGCGAGGAACTGGGTACTTATCTGGAACTGAAGTTGTATCCTTTATCTGTAAAGGTTCCCTGCTATAGGTTCTCAATCTAGCAAAGATCTTGCACAACTTAAGAGTTAGAGATCAGAATATTTGTTAAAGATTAATTCTGAGATCACTGAAATGGTCACACTAGTATCGACCTCCATTAGAACCGGATGACCATTTAGCCTGATGTTCATTTTGATTTGTTCCGATTTGATGCTACTAAACGATTTAACTGTTTCAAACCACATGTAGGTGGATTCTCCAGGGTGTATACTCTCTTGGATACTGGGCTATGAGTTCCCTTATTCCATTATGGTCTAGTGAGACTCTTTCGTTGTCTTGAGTCTGCATACTGGCAGCACCTACAACAGCTTATAGGTCCAGATCCTGTAGAAAATTTTAATCATTTGGTCAAAGCTTGGCTTTGTTTTGCAGTTTTGTTGTGGGCTGACCTAGAGTCCCTCCATTCGGGATATGTCCTGACTGAGGCTATGCAATTGCCTTCACTCAAGTGGTGTTCCCCAAGCTCAGTTGGACTGGCAAGGGTGTCTACTTCCATTGGAATATACTGCAACTTATATGGTCCACTTGCCACATTTTCCAATGGTAAAGCCAGTTGTAGTGCCTGTTTGAAGTCCAGTTGGACTTCAGCTAGGAAGGACTTTTGCACTATCACATCATTAATCCCGCATACCAAATGGTCTCTCTGCATTTCATTAAATGTTAAATCAAAGCCTCTGGCAGTCATCTTAACCTATTCAAAACTCCTGATACAGATTCCCCTGGTTCTCAAATTGCTGAGTAAAACTGATAGCATCTCAGAATTAGAGAAGGCTTGGGGTTATAGCATTCCTTAACTAAATGTGTCAACTCTTAAAAGGTTGCTACCTTAGGGAAAGTTCGGCTCCTATTAACCGAAAAAGCTGCAGGTCCACAAGCTGTCAGAACTGCTCGTTGCTTTTCATCTGCCGTGAGATCATTTGCCCGGAAAAAATAATCCTTTTTTTCCCCACAAACTGGGCCCAGTCTTCGACAGCAAGGTCGAACGTGTCAAACTTTCCAAATAAGAGCATAATGCCAGAATTGTAAAAGACGACTGTTGTAACTGAATTTCTTCATGTGCTTTTCTCTCATTGCCACTGAAATAACTCCACAGAAGCCAGCATCCCCTCAACAAGTCTCCCTTTATTTACACATGGAAACAGTTGTTATGGGTATGTTTGCTGAGCTGGGAATTTGGTTCGCAGCTGTTTTGGCCTCTTTCTAGGTGACATCCTCAGTGCTGTGAGGCCTTCTGTGAAGCGCTGCCAGACTATGTCAGTTGGAATTTATTTGGTTTTGCTCCCACTGTTTCCAGTTGTTCGTTACATGCCAAGACCCAACACACTAGCCACTCTACTTTATGTAAAAGACGTCTCGGAACTGACAGGCATACTCCTCCAGTCACTTGGATTTATGGCAGCACATAAACTGACAGGCACGCTCAGACAACAACTCACCAGAACAAAACACCCAATACCCATCATGTGCAGGTCAAACGTGGTGTATAAGATTGAATGAAACGTTATAGATAAACAGGCATACAATTAGCGATCCGCATCCATGTACGTCAATTAACCATTAAATACCACGTCCAGCTTTCCTTCATATCTATATACTCAGAGGACAAGAAACACTAATTTGACTGGGGAAACACAACAATAACAGGACAAGCCAAACAGAGAACAGCCAGAGAATTCCTAGAAGCTTGGCACTCATTCACAGACTCCATTAATAAACACATTAAGTTAGACCCAATACACCGCCACTGCAACGCACAACTGGAATCGCAACTGGAAACAGCAGGAATGAAACCAAATAAATTCCAACCGACACAGTACAGCAGCTCTTCACAGCAGACTCCATAACACTGAGGATGTCACCTAGAAATGGATGAAATGTCTGCAAACCAAATTCCTAGCTCGGCAAACATACCTACAAAACTGCAACTGGCACCCGAGTCACAAATCTTCAGACAAACCTTACACATGGAAAGTCCTTGACAGTGATCCACCTCCCTCAGAGCCAGCTCTCAGAGTGAACCGAACCTCTGTTATTCTTGTTTATATCTGTCAGCCAGGAGTCCCTGATTAACAACCCCAATCAGGGAACTCATATTCTTCACCTGACGAAGGAGCAGCACTCCAAAAGCTTGCAATTTCAAATAAACCTGTTGGACTATAACCTGGTTCCTAAGACGTCTGACTTTGTCCACCCCAGTCCAACACCAGCACCTCCACATCATGCCAAACAGTGGAAGCAGCATACAAAAGATTTAACTAAGTGATCCCGAAACTAACAAATGAGATCTAAGTTTTACAGTCATCCCATGTCCTGTCATCGGCCAATCAGTTAAAAAGAGGTGGTTCCACAAATAGACCCATTCATGGAGAAGCCTGGTGCATTTGGACAAGAGACAAGACAGAAGCATTTGCACCCACCTTTCATCAGAAACACCAAGTGAATTATACATGTTAGTCTTCTCCTGGGACACCCAACACTACATTCAGTCTTCAGACAATTTGGTTCACTTAACATGTTAACAAAAAACATGTGAAGGCACTGGATACTCCAAATATAATCAGTCTTGATACTGGCCTCTTGTGGTGTAGTGGTAATGTTCCTACCCCTGGACTGAGAGGCCTGAATTCAAGTCCCACCTGCTCCAGGGGTGCATAATAACATTTCTGAACAGTTTGATTAGAAAACAGGTTAAAATCAATGAGCCCTGACAACATTCCATCAATAGTAATAAAGATTTGGGTCCAGAATTAGCTATACTCCTAACCAAGCTTGTACAGCTACAAAACTGAGATCTACCCAGCAGGATAGCTGTGGTTCTTGGAAGTCAGTTATGTAATTCTCAGGACATTACTACAGGATTTCATCAGGGTAGAATCCAATTGGTCAGTTGCTTTATCAATGACTTTCCCTCCTGCATAAAGTCAGAAGTGGAGTTGCTTGCTGATGATTGCACAATATTCAGTATCATTTGCAACTCCTTAGATATGACAGGGTATTATCTAGATTTTGGGTGATAACTGAAAAGTAACATGCACAGGAAATGGCCCTCTCCAACAAGAAAGAATCTTGTCAGTGCTTCTTGACATTCAGTGGGATTACTATCACTGAATTCTCCAATATCAACATCCTGAGAGTTATGACTGACCAGAAACCAATCTGAATTGGTTACATTAATATTCTGGCTACAAAAACAGGTCAGAGTCTTACAATTCTGCGGCAAATGATTCACCTCCTAACTTTCCAAATCCAATCTATCACATACAACGTATAAGTCAGGAGTGTGATGAAATGCTTCCCACTTGCCTGGATGAGTACAGCTCCACAACACTCAAGAAGCTTAACACCACCCAGGACAAAGTAATCTGTTGGTATGATACCAATCCACCACCTTGGCACAGTGGCAGCAACATGTGCCATTTGCAAGATGTGCAGCAATAACTTACACGACTCCCTCAACAGCATCTTTTAAACTGGTGATCTCCAATATCTAGAAGGACAAGTCAACAGATATACAAAAGTGTCACTACCCAAATGTTTCGTTCAAAGCTACACATCATCATAACTTGGAACTATAATTGCTGGTCCTTTACTGCCATTAGATCAAAATCTAAGAAATGGCATTCTGCTGGTACCTTAAGGTCAACATCAGTTCAAGGAAGGGGCTCACCACCATCTTCTCAAGGGTAACTAGGAATGAACAATAAAATGCTGGTCAAGGAAACAAGACCGACATCCCACGACTGAATATAAAAAAATTGACAAAAAGTTGGGAATTTCAACTTAGAGGAGATTTACCAGTTGCCTGGACTGGTGGGCATGTCTTACGAAGAAAGGTTGAGGGAGCAAGGTCTTTTCTCATTGGAGCGTAGAAGGATGAGAGGTGATTTGACAGATGTGTACAAGGTGTTTAGAGGAGTAGATAGATTGGATAACCAGAGACTCTTTCCTGTGACAGAAATGTTATCAGAATGGGGCGTAATTTTAAGGTAATTGGAGGAAGGTTTACAGGAAATGAGGCAGGTTCTTTACACAGAGAGTAGTGGGTGTGTGGAATGCTCTGCTGGCAGTGGTAGTAGAGTCAGATACATTAGGGACATTTAAGCGACATGCCCACCAGTCCAGGTAACAACCTGGTAAATCTCCTCTGCAACCTCTCTGAAGGTTCCACATCTTTCCTATAATGGGGTGACCAGAAGTGAACACAATATTCCAAGTGTGGTCTAAACAGGGCTCTATACAGCTGCAGCATAACCTAGCGGCTCTTAAACTCAATCCCTCTGCTAATGAAAGCCAACACACCACATGCCTTCTTAATAACCCTATCAACTTGGGTGGCAACTTTGAGGGGATCTATGGACATGGACCCCAACATCCCTCTGTTTCTCCACACTGCCGTTAACTCTGTATTCTACATTCAAATTCAACTTTGCAACGTGAATGACTTCACACTTTTTCAGGTTGAACTCCATCTGTCACTTATTGTCCAGGTTCTACAATCTGTGAATGTCCCGATGCAACATACAACAGCTCCCCACATGACCCACAACTCTACCAACATTCATGTCACTGGCAAACATACTAATCTACCCTTCCACTTTCTCATCTAAATCATTTATAAAAATCACAAATAGCAAAGATCCCAGAACCAATCCCTGCTGAACACACTGGTCACTGAACTCCAGGCTGAATACTTTCTGCCTACAATCACCTTCTATGGGCCAGAAAATTCCATATCCAGACAGCCAGATTTCCCTGTATCCTATGCTTCCTCACTTTCTGAATGAGCCTACCATGGAGAACCTTATCAAATGCCTTGCTAAAATCCACATACAGTACATTTACTACTCTTCCTTCATCAACGTATTTTGTCACATCCTCCAAGAATTCAATAAGTTTGGTGAGGCATGACCTGCCCCTCACAAAACTTTACTATCTCTAATCAAACTATGGTTTTCCAAGTAATCATAAATCCGGTCTCGCAGAATCCTCTCCAATACTAACTCACTAACCTTATTGAGTTCTTCGAGAAGGTGACAAAATAGATGTATGAAGGTAAAGCAGTTGATGTGGTGTATATGGATTTCAGCAAGACGTTTGATAAGGTTCCACATGGTAGGCTATTGCACAAAATACAATTTGGGGATTGAAGGTGGCGGATTGGATCAGAAGTTGGCTAACTGAAAGACAGAAGATGGTGGGTGATGGGAAATGTTCATCCTGGAGCTCAGTTACCAGCAGTGTGCCGTGAGGATCTGTTTTGGAACCACTGCTGTTGCCAGTTGTATAAATGATCTGGATGTGGATGTAGAAGGATGGGTTAGTAAATTGCGGATGACACTAAGGTAGGCAGAGTTATGGAGAGTGTTAAAGGATATTGTGGGTTACAGGTGGACATAGATAAGATGCAGAGCTAGACTGAGAAGTGGCAAATGGAGTTTAATGCAGAAAAGTGTGAGGTAGTTCACTTCGGAAGAAACAAAGTACTGGGCTAATGATAAACTTCTTGGCATTGTAGATTAACAGAGAGATCTCGGTGTCCAGGTGCATAAATCCCTGAAAGTTGCCATCCAGGTTGATAGGGTTGTCAAAAAGGCTATGGTGTGTTGGCGTTTATTGGTAGGTGGATTGAGTTTCAGAGCCACAAGGTCATGCTTCAGCTGGACAAGACATTAGTACATCCTCCTTCCTAACATCAACCTGTTCTAGCATATCAGTCTGTTCCATGCTGTCATCAGAAACGTCAAGGTCCCTCTCAGTAACGAATGCTGAAGCAAAGTATTCATTAAAGACTCCCTTACTTCCTCCGACCTTAGGCGCAAGTTCCCTCCACTATCCCTGATCGGCTCTAACCTTACTCTGGCCATCCTCTTGTTCATCACATAAGATTAGATTAGATTAGATTCCATACAGCATGGAAACAGGCCCTTTGGCCCAACAAGTCCACACCAACCCTCCGAAGAGTAACCCACTTCGTCCCATTTCCCTCTGACTAATGCACCTAATACTACGGGCAATTTAGCATGGCCAATTCATCTGACTGGCACATCTTTGGACTGTGGGAGGAAACCGGAGCACCCGAAGGAAACCCACGCAAACACAGGGAGAATGTGCAAACTCCGCACAGCCAGTCACCCAAGGCTGGAATTGAACCTGAGACCGTGGTGCTGTGAGGCAGCAGGGCTAACCACTGAGCCATCGTACCGCTCATTTAGTTTAGAACGCCAGAGGGTTTTCCTTAATCCTATACGCAAAAGCTTTTTCATGTCCCCTTCTAGCTCTCCTAAGTCCATTCTTCAGTTCCTCCCTGGCTACCTTGTAACCCTCTAAAGCCCTGTCTGATTCTTGCCTCCTCAACCTTAAGTAAGCTTCCTTCTTCCTCTTGACTAGATGTTCCACATCCCTTATCACCCAAAGTTTTTCAACCTACCATCCCTTCCTTGCCTCAGTGGGACAAACCTGTCCAGCACTATCAGAAAGTACTTCCTAAACAATCTTCGCATATCTGACATGCTTTTCCCTGAGAACATCTGTTCCCAATTTAGATGTCCCATTTCCTGCCTAATAGCATTGTAATTCCCCCCCTCCGATTAAATACTCTCCCATACCATTTGCTCCTATCCCTCTCCATGAGTATAGTAAAGGTCAGAGAGTTATGAGCACTATTACCGAAATGCTCTAACAACGAGAAATCTGACAGCCAGCATGGCTTGTTGCCAAGCACCAAATCCAATATGGCCTCCCTTCCAGTCGGCTTGTCTACATATTGCATTAGGAACCCTTCCTGGAACACGACTGATAAAAAGTGCTCCGTCCAAACTATTTGAACTAAGTAGGTTCCAAACAATATTAGGGAAGTTAAAGTCACCCATGACAACCCTATTACCTCAGCATCTTTGCAAAATCTGACTCCCAAACTCTCTTCTGTGTCTCTCTTGCTGTTAGGGGGCCTGTAGAAAACTCTTAATAAAGTGATTCCTTATTTCTTGTTTCTGACTTCCACTCATACTGACTCTGTAGACAAACTCTCCTCAATGACCCCCCTTTCTGCAGTTGTTACACTATTAGTAATGCCACTGCCCACCTCTTTTATCTACGCGCTCCCCCTCCCCACCCCAATTCCTTTTGTGACATCTAATTTCTGGAATATCCAACAACCATTCCTACTCCTTTGATATCCAAGTCTCTGTAATGGCCACATCATACTTCCAAGTACTCATGCATGGCCTGATTTTGTCACCCTTATTTTGTCACACTTCTTACTCCACAACCACCTGATGAAGGAGCAGCGCTCCGAAAGCTAGTACTTCCAATTAAACCTGTTCGACTATAACCTGGTGTTGTGTGATTTTTAACTTTGCATTTAAATAGATACACTTCAAGCCATCAAACTGGCTGCACGTTTACCCTACCAAGGACTTATCTCACCTCACAGACTCTCTGCACACTTTATCCAGCTTTTCACTATCTATTCCATCATCTGATCTGTAGCTCAGGTTTCAAACACCCGTCAATCTAGTTTAAACCCTCCCGAAGAACTCTAGCAAACCTCCGGGCCAGGATATTGGTACTCCCGCCCCACCCCCCCAGTTCAGGTGCAACCCATTCTTCTTGTACAAGTCCCACTTTTCCCAAAAGGTATCCCAATGATCTGTGTAACTGAAGCCCTTCCTCCTACACCAGCCCAACAGTCACGTGTTCATCTGCGCTCTCTCTGTTCCTAGCGTCACTAGCACGTGGCAACTGTAGCAATCCTGAGACTACTACTCTGCTTGTCCTGCCTTCTAGCTTCCAACCTAACTCCCTATATTGTCTTTTCAGGTCCTCCTCCCTGTCCCTAACTATGTCATTGGTACCGATGTGTACATGACTTCTGGCTGCTCTCCCTCCCCCTTAAGAATCCTGTCTCCTTCCTAAATAATGTGTAAGGTTGCTCCTTTTGACAAAGCTACTTGTTTTGCCCTAATGAAGGAGCGGCACCCTGAAAGCTAGTGCTCCAAATAAACCTGTTGGACAATAACCTGGTGTTGTGTGATTTTTTTTATTGGTGTATATTTATTGAAAAAAGAAAATTTTAAAACATTTTTTACAAAATTACACAAGTAAAACAAACAAGTATAAACACCAATATAATATTAAATAAATAATAAAAGAAAGAAATAATAACCGAAATATAAACGAAAGAAAAAACCCAACTAACTACTGATCTATCCTACAAACAACCAAACATAAAATAGGATATCATACATTACTAGCCATAATCAACAGAATAATTAAATAACTAAGTACATGCTCAAAATATATTTACATCAAGTCATAATAAAACCTGAATATATACGGGATTCCTCCTCCCAGGGGTTCCCGGACCAGACAGAACCATTACCACAGCTAGACAAAAACCTTGGACAATATGGCCGAAATATCTGTGTTGATATAGTTCAAAAAGGGCCGCCACATTTTATAGAATAATTCAGTATTTTGGTGCACCATATTTGTGAGGAAGTCAAGGGGGATATATTCCATGATTAACCTGTGCCAGTTCAAAAGTCCTGGAGGGCCTTCAGCTGTCCAATTCACTAAAATATTTTTCCTTGCACAAAAGGAGAGAATGGGAAATAGTTTCTTCCCGTGCACGTCCAGGGAGGGAAATTCTGAAAAGCCCAAGAATAGAGACACTGGATCCAATCTAATCTCCATACCCAAGATCTCTGTCAAGGCATTTGCTATTCTGTCCCAATACCTGTAGACCTTATAGCATATTCATAGACAATGTGTGAGAGTGCCAACTTCTATTTTGCATTTAGGACACAATGGGGATGCGCCGACCTTAAATTTTGTGAGTCGTTCAGGTGCTATATGAGCCATGTGGAGTATCTTTAATTGAATAGCTTGAGTTCTATTACAAATAGAAATCTTTCTGGCATTTTCCCAAATGTTCTTCCACATTTCTGAAGCGATTTCTAAACCCAATTCTTGGTTCCATGTTTTAAATAATTGTTCCACGTCTTTCGATACCTTATTATATAATGGGTGATAAAGGGTACTGACCGAGGGCGGCCCCATCGGCCATAATACTCTTCTCTCCATACCTGACTTGAAGGGATTGCCTATCAGTGTGGTCTTCTTCTGTATATAATCTTGTACTTGGAAATACTGATAAAGGCCCCTGTTAGGCAGTCCAAACTTCTGGTGCAACTGCTCAAAAGACATCATAACCTCCCCATTGAACAGGTCCCCCAAGCAAGAGATACCTCTGGACTTCCAAGTTTTAAATGTAGCATCCATCAGCCCTGGCTGAAATCATGATGCTCCCACTATAGGAGTATAAGGGAGGTTTTTTGCAGGTTACCCTCACCTTGTCACATTATCCTCCAGGCTTTAATTATATTTAATACAATAGGGTTTTTGCAATAGTCCACAACAGTTTTCATCTTATCCATAAATAAAAGATTGATGAGGGGACACTTTGCTTGGGAGGATCTCAATATCTAACCAAATTGATTGTGGGTCACAAGAGACCCAATCAGCTACATAAGATAATAAAGAGCTCAACTGATACCTCCTAAAGTCTGGAAAGTCCAGTCCTCCAAACCATCATCTCCCAGACCATCCATAACCTCATCACCTCAGGGGATCTCTAAAGAGCTCACTGATACCTCCTAAAGTCTGGAAAGTCCAGTCCTCCAAACCATCATCTCCCAGACCATCCATAACCTCATCACCTCAGGGGATCTTCCATCCACCGCCTCCAACCTCATAGTCCCACAACCCCGCACCGCCCGTTTCTACCTCCTACCTGACTGCCCCGGCCGACCCATTGTCTCCGCCTGCTCCTGCCCCACCGAACTCATCTCCGCATACCTTGACACCGTCCTGTCCCCCTTAGTCCAAGAACTCCCCACCTACGTTCGGGACACCACACACGCCCTCTACCTCCTCCAGGATTTTCGATTCCCCAGTCCCCAACGCCTTATCTTCACCATGGACATCCAGTCCCTGTACACCTCCATCCCCCATCACGAAGGACTCAAAGCCCTCCGCTTCTTCCTTTCCCGCCGTACCGACCAGTACCCTTCCACAGACACCCTCCTTCGACTGACTGAACTAGTCCTCACCCTGAACAACTTCTCTTTCCAATCCTCCCACTTCCTCCAAACGAAAGGAATAGCCATGGGCACCCGCATGGGCCCCACCTACGCCTGCCTCTTCGTAGGATATGTGGAACAATCCATCTTCCGAACTACACTGGCCCCACCCCCCACCTTTTCCTCCACTACATCGATGACTGTATCGGCGCCGCCGCGTGCTCCCACGAGGAGGTTGAACAGTTCATCCACTTCACCAACACCTTCCACCCCGACCTCAAATTCACCTGGACAGTCTCGGACTCCTCCCTCCCCTTCCTAGACCTCTCCATTTCTATCTCGGGCGACC
>NC_057714.1:101274419-101282800 GCF_004010195.1 Chiloscyllium plagiosum | reverse complement strand
TAATCTAATCTAATCTAATCTAATCTAATCTTACGCAACGCCAGTCTCGGCAACATCAGAGGGAGCATTCTCATAGGATATAGAAGACGAGATAGAATATTCATTTTAACTAGGGCTACTCTGCCTCACCAGGAAATTGGGAGATCTCCCTAGCGTTGAAGGTCCTGCCTTATTTGCTCTAATAGGTGCATAAAATTGGCTTTATACAGCTGACCAAATAATAGGGTGATAAAAATACCTAAGTATAGAATCTAATCTAATCTAATCTTACGCAACGCCAGTCTCGGCAACATCAGAGGGAGCATTCTCATAGGATATAGAAGACGAGATAGAATATTCATTTTAACTAGGGCTACTCTGCCTCACCAGGAAATTGGGAGATCTCCCTAGCGTTGAAGGTCCTGCCTTATTTGCTCTAATAGGTGCATAAAATTGGCTTTATACAGCTGACCAAATAATAGGGTGATAAAAATACCTAAGTATAGAAAACCTTCCAGTGACCACCAAAAGGGAAAGCAAGATCCGTCCGGTAAGTTGGATATACTGGCGAGACCAACCATGGCCTCAAATTCATAAAATTTATTTTATACCCTGAGAACATACTAAATAGATTGACCACTTGAATTACGCAGGGCATGGATATCGAATGATCACTGAAGAAGAGGACATCATTTGCATAGACAGTAATTTTATGTTTATCCGAACCAATCCTCGGAGACGCTATGTTAGGGTCGGTTCGTATAGCTTCCGCTAGTGGTTCGATTACTAGTGCGAATAATAATGGTGAGAGAGGACATCCCTGACGACAGCCCCTACCAACACTGAAGCTATCCCTACTTGTGTTATTTACGAGTAGGTCAGCTTCTTGTCACCACGTGATGCCTGGCCACTGGTTACTCGCCATTTTCCAGAAATTTCTGATGTGACATCACAGGACACCAGCTGCCGACGTCACAGTGACGTAATAACCGCTAGACGGAAGTGACGAAACGGCGTTTTTTTTCCTCCCCGTCTCATTCGGCGGCCGGTGGATGTTTCTAGACCAGGAGTTGGCGGTGAGGGGTAAGGCCGGGCTGCAGTTGACTGGAGCGGGCACACGGAGCCGGGAGGTGAGAAGGAAGGCGGCGGCGTGACCTCCCAACGCATAACCGGTTGCGGGGGTCGTCGACCCGCATTCATGGTGGACGAGGGCAAAGAGGCCGGTCTGAGGCGACGGAGGGGAAGGAACAAAGTTGGGGGGAGGAAGAGGGAGAAAACAAAATGGGGGAAGCGCCACCACTGTGTTTCGATTTATGTAAATGCAGCAAACGAAGGCCTGTCAGCAGTGGTGGAGTAAAGCCAATTTCATTTGAGGAATCGGGTTGTGAGGGAGACAGGGTACTGACAGATTAAAGACAGCTCCGGTCGCGGTAACCTGAAGATCTTTAGCCCCAAGCGATCTGAAATTTATTAGTGCGACAAAATCGGCCTCATTGGGAGAGCGACATGACCGTTCGGGACCACTCTCTCTAATGTAGTAGACTTGGTGGTATTCCCATACTATGAATGCCGGCGGTATTCCAGCGTTTGCTGCTGTTTCGATACGTTTTATTTAAATTAGGTGTTTGCTACTGTCGAAACATTTCCTGGCTACCTTTGTGCTCGCTGCAGATCATCAAATAACTCTTCGCTGTTCGTTGCTCTTTCCTACTCCGAAATGCGAAATTTATCGAATGGAACTGATGGATTCTCTCTCCCTCCGTCGTGTCGAGGTTTCATCAGGGACATCCTGTCCACTTTGATAATGCGTTAATTTTATGGTGTCGAGTGAGTGTGTTGCAGTTCCTGGCAGTTGGGCTAGGAAATGAGCTTTTAATAATAAATTTCCCATCCGAAGGTGTTTTGTAAGAGTCTCGGGCAACTTTTGACAAGGAATCATGAGTTATCAGGGCAGGTGACCAAAAGGTGAGATTTTATCGATCATCTTAGAGGGGGAAAAAGTAGGTGCTACAAATAAATTAGCATTTGGAGCTTCAGATTCTGGAACTTCATGATACTGAATAATTTGGAAATCATAGGTTTGCTTGAGAAGCTTTATTAATAGGAAGTCACAGATTGGCAGTGAAAATGTTAACTTATGCACTGAAACTTATTTTTTCTTGTAGATGATCAAATTATTCGACTTAAGTAGGGAACTTGCATGTGACCTGAATCATAAAATTCCCTATAGTGTGGAAATGGGCTATTCACCCCATCGAGTCCACACTGATGCTCCGGAGTGCATCCCGTCCAGACCCACCCCCTGTCCTATCCTTGTAAGATTGCATTTCCCATGGCCAATCTTCCTAACTTCTTCTATGGACTGTGGCAGGAAAATTGGCACACCTGGAGGAGACCTGAACAGACAGGAAAGATGTCAAACTTCACAGTCATCTGAGGCTGGAATTGAACCTGGGTCCCTGGCACTGAGGCAGCAGTGCGAGCCACAGATGTGCAGCCCAATAAATTGTCACTCCCTCACTGGAAGAATTGTAGTTTATTCTAGATCTTAGAATTTCTTCCTTTTTTAATTTTTCTCAAGACTTCATGTTTTGAAGCAAAAGTTAATGGAATGTTGGCCTTTATTTAAGGGGTGGTGTATAAAAATTCTGCTAAAAGGTACAGGCCCCAAGTCAGACCACACTTGGAATACTGTGAACAGTTTAGATTCCCTCATTTTATGAACTTGCATTGAAGGCAGTCTAGAGAAGATTCATTGGTCTGATTCTGGGTGTGGAGGGGTAATATTTCAAAAGGTTGAGTCTGTATTCCTGGAGTTTGGAAGATTGATAAATGGTTTTGTTGAAACATACAAGATAAGGTAGTTGTGGAAAGGTTTTTCTTTCCTGATGGAGATTCCAAACCAAAGGGCCTAATGTCAGAATAAGGGATCATACACTAGCACAGAAACTCCTCTTCTGTCTTGAGGGTAGTGAATCTGTGGAGCTCTTTATTGCAGAGGGCTGTAGAGACTGGGCCATTAAGTATATTCAAGTGAATTTTTAAAGGAATCCAGTAAATGAATAGAGGGGTGTGGGGGAAATGCAGGAAAGTGGACTTGAGGGTTATCTGGTCAGGTGTGGAGGGGTAATATTTCAAAAGGTTGAGTCTGTATTCCTGGAGTTTGGAAGATTGATAAATGGTTTTGTTGAAACATACAAGATAAGGTAGTTGTGGACCTTTCTCTGGTTCCCTTTATTCCCCTACTGATTCTGAACCTGGAACTCTGTCCCCACAGCTCTCTGTGGTAAGGAGTGCCAAAGACACCCAGCCCTCATTTCAGTCTTAAATGTTGACCACAAAAAGTCATCAATTTATACTATCAAGCCCCTTAAGAATCTTTTATTTCAACAAGACCACCTCATTCTTTTAATCTCTTGTGAGTAGAGCCCCAACCTGTAGCTTTTGCTCAGAAGACAGTGTCTTCATACTGAGGGTCAATCTTGTGAATCCTTTCTCAACTGTCTCCAATGAAATGATACCTTAAATAAAGGGATCAAAACTTCTCCAGTACTCCAGATGTACTCCCCACACCTTGCACAGAAGCTGTAACACTACTCCCTGCATCTGATCCCTTTGAAATAAAGGCCAACTTCCATTGCCATTTCCGATTCCCTGGTGTGCTACCTTTCTTTTGTGCATAAATACCCCCCCGAGCGTTTTCCCACATTGTACTCCATCTTTCTGAAAACTTTGTATCCCTCCATGTGCTGCATCTGAAAGGCTAAGAGCATTGTGGAAGACCCTGCACACCCCTCACCAAACTCTATTCTCTCCTGCCATCTGGCAAAAGATACTGGAGCATTTGGTTTGTCATGGCCAGATTGTGCAACAGTTTCTTCCCCCAAGCCTGGATTAGTAGTGCTGGAAGAGCATAGCAGTTCAGGCAGCATCCAAGGAGCTTCGACGTTTCGGGCAAAAGCCCTTCATCAGGAATAAAGGCAATGAGCCTGAAGCATGGAGAGATAAAGTCCACATTGATGCCCTGGGGTTGAAGTGTTCCGAGGCAGAAGATGAAGCGTTCTTCCTCCAGTTGTCTGGTGGTGAGGGAGCGGCGGTGGAGGCCCAGGACCCATGTCCTCGGCAGAGTGGGAGGGGGAGTTGAAGTGTTGGGCCACGGGGCGGTGTGGTTGATTGGTGCAGGTGTCCCGGAGATGTTCCCTAAAGCTCTCTGTTAGGAGGCGCCCAGTCTCCCCAATCTCTGAGGAGACCGCATCGGGAGCAATGGATACAATAAATGATATTAGTGGATGTGCAAGTAAAACTTTGATGGATGTGGAAGGCTCCTTTAGGGCCTTGGATAGAGGTGAGGGAGGAGGTGTGGGCACAGGTTTTACAGTTCCTGCGGTGGTAGGGGAAAGTGCTAGGACACTGTGTGATTGGACTTTTGTTTTCATCTGAAATTTTTTGCACGACTTTGAATTCCTGTTAGAACAATGTCTAATTATCACTTTTTAATTAGACTGTAGTTTGCATATTTTGCACTTCTATGCAGTTTATGAAGCCTTTTGTATGAATGTGCTGTCCAAGTCGCACCTCGTTCCTCGAGGAATGCTCTCATTTTTTACTGTATCATTTGTATATGGTAGAAAAGACTAAAAATCTATTCTGCTAGGACTGCAACAGTTTAGAGTACTGATTCATGTGGAGCCCAACTGGTCACAGGTTGCCAACTTGAAAAAGAATCCCTTGTCCCCACTCAACCACCAGTAGTAAATTAGAACTGAATGTGATATTGTTAAGCACTAACCGAATCCTGTACACTTACAATTGGTAAGTTTTATCTTGTAGATTCTTCTACATAAACAACCCATTTTCTCTAGATACTGCTTTATGGCATAGCTTGTGAATCTATAGGGGACTGTGTACTTGTATATGCAATCTTATTTGTGAATAAATATAAATGTTGAATAGTGTAATAATATGAAATATTCTTCATTCTCCATGTACTGAAACATTATTTGCTTGTCGCAAGTCCAGTACCAGCGCTTCTAGATTTGTCTAGTGTGCTTTACCAATATTGACAGTCTTCACAATATATTGGCATCTTCTGCAATTTCTCCAAACACCCATATCTAGATCATTTCAGAACATTTAGTACATTACTTGTTCTTAAACAAGCATAAGTGAAAAATTTTCAAGAGGAGCATCTTATCTACCACCAGATGCAAGTAGACTTTTAATTCCACTTTTGCAGCACCACTGTCCCCATTCTCTTTTCCACAGTCGGAGACGAGAATGTGACATTCTCCAAACCACAGAATTTGCTTTTGAGTGTCTCAGGAGTTTTTGTTATAAAATTTTAAATTAATTAACCATGTTCCCTTACACAAATCCAAGTGGTTAGTAAATGGGCTACGGAATTAAAATATCGTCTGAAGGGTTAATGTTGAAAGATGATAAAATACTTGCAGCTAAGTACATCAACAGAACAAAACTCCCTTGCATCAGTTTTCAAGCTTCAATTTCTGTCTCAAGGTATGCAATTTTTTCTTGTTCAACACATTATACATGGAGTAGGTATGACCCTGAAGCATTTGTTACCTTAAATAAAATGCAAAAGCTGAGTAACTTATCTTGCGAAGAAATTTCTATTATTCACTGCTGCAGTAGCTGATCAACTGTGTTCTTGGTTTTATCTCTGATTTATGCAAAATAACTGGCGGAATAGGGTGATGAGTATGGTGAGGCCTATCTTGATGCAATCATCCTGTTTTATTTTTCATGCTTTTCACCAGTGGCCATTGAAGATCATAATCACGCACCCAGCCTTGTTAACATCAAAACCTGCCACCGTAATATTCAGCCACTGATCTTGCCAAACAAGATTGATGTTGGGGAACGTTGATCAAGAAATCAGTGAACACCTGACTGATTCAACTTGTTGCATGTTCAAAAAATCTCCGTGGTGAAAACTGGGCACTAGTATCTTGTGACACTCCATGAACACTGGCTGCATGCACCATGTTTACAGATAGTGTTGTCCAAAGTGCCAGCCTCTAAGAATCCACATGACACATATCTGATTCACTTTCAAGTCACTTTGTCACGCACCCAGCTCATGGGCGAGATGAGGCTGCATCTCTGGGTCTTTGCTTGCTGTCGTAGTACTCGGTAATATCAAAGGTTGGGTGACAGTGAGCGGAGATGTTGCAGGAAATAATGAGAATATTAGAGCCAGAGTCTTGGTGAGAGGTGTGTAGAGCAAGCCGTCTTTGCAGATGGCTGAAACTGTTTTAGCCCAGGTGGCATCTAATCTCCTCCACCTCCATTTCAAAATGATCCTTCCATACCTGGGGTCAGAATAGCCAATCTTGTCCAGGTTGCCTCCAGTGCAGGGGCACCTTTCCTCAGGGGCTTGAAACTCTTATTATTCAGCTGTGATCTGACTGGTCTTTCTTAACTTTCGTAAAACCTTTTTGCTTTTGGGGGAAAAATGGCCAACCTTCCTTGGCACTTGAGTGGAATTTGGAGTTGCATTGTCAGTTCCTTCCTTCATAGTATTAATTGGCTTTGCATAAAGCCAATGCAAAAAAGACTCTCTGAAATAAAATAATGTTATGGTGCTGCTCCTTTAACAAGGTAATGTTGACATTTTTTGAGGTGGTAAAAGATAAACTCCAAGAAGTTAAAGGGTTTTAGGGCCAATTTGATTATAGCTTAACAGGTACTGCCTCAGGAAAAAGGCTTGCAAGTTTTTAAAAAAACTTGTGCAATAAAAGGGGAGTGGCTAGTTCTCCACTCACTTGCTCTAGTTTGGTTTGGTCTGGTTTTTCTCTAAAAGCAGTCAAGACAGTAGTGTTCTGATGCTGCTTGACCCAAAGAAGCAGGTCTATGCTGGTACTCTGACATCTCTTCTGTAAGACCCTGTGTTTTAATTTTCTCTTTTGTGCTAAGGGATGTTGATGGGAATTGTTGCAAGTATTTTGAACAGCATAGTTAAGTTGGGATAATCTGGGTTTTGGGACAGGTTGTTATTCTGTATTCTATTCTCTTCTGTTGCTGTTTCATTTGCTAATATTGTAAGTAAATCCTGTTTTGTTTAAAAATAAGTGGTTTGACCAGCAGTGCATCTCCTGGAATATCCACTATACTTTCTTAAAACAACTGCCAAAGTTAGGGTCTGCGCTAATGTCTTAATGTTTTGAGGGGGCCTAGCCTGGTCCACAACGCTGTCCTGATAATTGAAATCACCTTCACATAAAATGGAAGAGTGAAAGAACTTTTGAATAATGACTGACCTTGTGATTGTATCAGGCAGCTAAAGCTTGCTTTTGCGTGCCAGTGTGACAACAAAAAAGTCAGTGTTTTCTTCCATTTGTGTATCAAAATGGCATTTTGAATTCAAGGGGTCTAAGGGAACAAGCTAACCAAAAGAGCTTAAAAGGAGTTGGTGGAAGTTTCGACATTTAAAATGTTGAGGTTAAGGTGCATTTTTTTTGTGAATAATGTCGAAGTGGCTGGTCTCATACCATTCTTTTAGCAAATAAAGTTGTACAAATGCTAGTAATAGGAAATAGTGTTTAAAATTGTCCCATTGGTTTTGATATTCAGATGAACTAAGTTAATGTTTCCAAAAGATTGAAAGGTGTGGTAATGATTTTTAAGGTTCAGTTTGTGTATGGAGCTGCAAATAGTTGGGAATAACGACCAATGAATTGTATCACTTGTTTTGAACAAACTGGCTTCAATATCATTTGCTGTTTTAACTGGGATGTGGCTGCTTTCCAAACCATAACTCCTAAGGAATGAAACAGGATACTGAGTCTGTGTTGAATGCATCTATAAAAAGAAATACTGTGCAGAATAAATTCAGAATGGTGCACTTGGTCCGAACCTGTCCATCCTTTCATTCAGTTGATTTTTGGCATCATTTAAGCATGTTGTAAACCTAAGATTGAAACCATACTTTGACTTGGGTAAAATTTAGGGCCCTGCATCTGAGATGGTCAGTATTTGGGGTGAGGTAAAAAATTGTTCTGATTCGGGATAGTCAACGTGGCTTTGTGCGTGGGAAATCATGTCTCTCAAACTTGAGTTTTTTGATGAAGTAACAAAGAAGATTGAGGGCAGAGCAGTAGATGTGATCTATATGGACTTCAGTAAGGTGTTCGACAAGGTTCCCCATGGGAGAATGATTAGCAAGATTAGATTTCATGGAATACAGGGAGAACTAGCCATTTGGATACAGAACTGGCTTAAAGGTAGAAGACAGAGGGTGGGGTGGAGGATTGTTTTTCAGACTGGAGGCCTGTGACCAGTGGAGTGCCACAAGGATCGCTGCTGGGCCCTCTACTTTTTGTCATTTACATAAATGATTTGGCTGCGAGCATAAGAGGTACAGTTAGTAAGTTTGCAGGTTA
>NC_057714.1:101218832-101274259 GCF_004010195.1 Chiloscyllium plagiosum | reverse complement strand
CAGGGTTGGAGGATCTGAGCTATGGGGAGAGGCTGAAAAGGCTGGGGCTGCTTTCCCTGGAGCGTCGGAGGCTGAGGGGTTACCTTAGAGGTTTACAAAATTGAGGGGCATGGATGGAATAAATAGGCAAAATCTTTTCCCTGGGGTTGGAGAGTCCAGAACTAGAGGACATAGGTTTAGGGTAGAAAGATATAAAAGAGACCTTAGGGGCAACTTTTTCTTGCAGAGGGTGGTACATGTATGGAATTAGCTGCTAGAGGATGTGGTGGAGGCTGTTACAGTTGCAACACTTGAGGCACTTGGATGGGTATATGAATAAGAAGAGTTTGGAGGGATATGGGCCGGGTGCTGGCAGGTGGAACTAGATTGGGTTGGGATATCTGGTCGGCATGGGCAGGTTTGCCCGAAGGGTCTGTTCCCATGCTGTATATCCCTATGACTCTATTTAAGTTTCTGTGATATTTCTTAATTTATCATGTTCAAGTTTAGTTTCATACTTCAAAAATGTGAGCCACTTAAAATTTTTGCATCAGAATGATTTAAAATTGGAGCCTTTTGCCTTTGAGATGCAGGAGCAGGAAAATTAATCTTCAAGTTTTGTAACCAAATGTTTGGGAGCCAGCTATCTGATAATGAGTTTTTTTTCTTTGAATTTGATTGAATTTGGTCTTCAAATATTTCTTCCTTCAACGTCCTTGTGGACTTGTCTGGTTTTCTTTCTGTGAAACCAATGGTATTCTGATTGTTATTCGGGCACAATAGTTTCTATTTTCTTTTCCCTTCTACCACTGCCACGTCACCAATAGCTTAGCTCAGGCTTTAATATATTAGTTGAGATCAAGTTGGAGCACCAAACAAGGTAAATCTGAAACCTTGTGATTTGATATAGCATTAAATCTCAGGCAATCTATTTACACTATCATTAGGAAGTTCTGACAAATTGTCTCATTCATGCATTTTAATAATTGATTTTGCAACTTAAAATTCATTTACCTCCATTGTTTCAGTGGAATGTCTTCGTTAAGTTTACTAGAAATCTGGGCTGATGCAATTGGTAAACATTTTCCCCAATCAAATTTCATTGTTTTATAGTTTCATTTTGTTTGAGTCAACTGGAATTTTTTTTTACCCAAAGTACAAATGGTTTGTCTGGTACTAGTGTTCATGCTTAAATAAAATATCTTGTCATCCTGGATTAACTTTAGCAGCAAAACTTCCTTTCCCCTTTCCTTTCTGCTTATTTAGGTTTGCCTTAAATACTTCTGTATCACTTATTTCAACAACTCGACCACTTTTGCTTTGTTTCTTCTGAGTTCTCTTGGATTTATTGATCATCTCAAAGGCTTCCAGTGTGCTTGTTTATGTGGATGTATTCTGTCAGAACGTTCATAATTTTAAAGGTACCTATTAGGATATCTTCACTTTGCATTCAGCAAGAAAGCAACCCAACCTGTTCAATATTTGATTGCTGGAATCTTGTAGTTTTGGCATGATCTTCATAAATAATTTTTACACTTTTTCTTTACCTTTATACTCTTTTAATATGTTTGTAATAACTGCACAATACATTTACCCAGTGTTTCATTCTAGTAGGTACAGAACTAATGGGAACTGCTAGCAAATGCTTTTTTAAAATTCTAGTTGCAAAATTGGGGTTACATTTGTTTCAATCTCATTTTGTTTTAATCTAAATGCAAATGAAATAACATTAGTCAGTTGCACAACCTGTGGGACCTTGGTATGTTACAAACATCAAGATTAATATTTCATTCTGTGCTAAAGGTCACGTCCTCAGATTTGTATTGTGCCATTGACTTGTGATGAATTTACTTTTCCTAACCCTAATTTATTGGCACAATGCAAGTCTGGAAGACCTTGCTGACAAAATAATGCAGCATTTCGGTTTTAAATCTGTAAACTATCAAGTTTGACATTTGAAAGATGTGTAGAGAATGTTCTCCATATTTCAGATTGATTGCAAATTAGTAATCAGTCTGTGAACAAGGATGTTGCAGAAGAGCATTGAGTTTCTGGCTCTTAAAAATAAATAGAAACCACATATACAATGTGTACAACCTGTTGCAAAGCAGTTTGTTTCTATTCAGTAAAATTTGTATTTGTACTTGAACTCTCCACTCCATGCCTTCATTATTTTATTTACCGCAGATGCCGGTCATGAAAACCACACCCCTCATCTACAGAATTCCAAGATTTATACTCTCAAGGAAAGCTTTCTTTGAATACTAAAATGGCTAACCCCTTATCATGAGATCAAGCACTAGTTCCCCACATTTTGATTACAAAGGGATCTGGATGTCATTGTCCATCAGTCAAGGGATTCCCGATGAAGGGTTTCTGCCCGAAATGTTGATTTCTCCTGCTCCTCAGATGCTGCCTGACCTTCTGTGCTTTTCCAGCACCACACTCTTGACAGTCAATGATAGACAGGCAGGTGCAACATGTAATTTGGATGGTAAATGGTACATCAGCCTTCAGTGCAAAAAGTATTGAGTTCAGAAGTAATGTCTTCCTGTAGTTATACAGTGCCTTAGTGAGACCACACCTGAAATTTTGCTTTCAGTTTTGGTCTCTATGTAAGAAAGTATATGCTTGCCATAGTTGAAATACAGCAGAGGTTCTGGGGATAGCAGGGCAATTGTGTGAGGACAGATTGATTTGACTATTCATCTAGTATTTAAGGATGAAAGGGAATCTGTTTGAAACATGTCTTCCCTGTTCTGGATTAGTGGTGCTGGAAGAGCACAGCAGTTCAGGCAGCATCCAAGGGGCTTCAAAATTGACGTTTCGGGCAAAAGCCCTTCATTTTACCTCGTATGTCTTCCCTGTTACCCACTGAACTTATTTGCTAGGTTGTTGTCAGGATTGGAAAACTACCAGTGTAATACTTTTAATTTTTAAAAAACAAAAAACTGATTAAGACAGTAAGACCTTAATCTTAATGTCTGTTCTGTCTGAAATACACTCAAGCAGAATTAGCATGGCTTCACAATGGGGAAATAATGCCTGACGAATTTGGTAGAATTCTTTGAGGGAGTAATGAGCAGGATTGATAGTACAGTGGGTATAATATGCTTGGACTTTTGTAAGGTATTTAGTAAAGTACCAAGCATTAGGCTACATAATAAGAGCCCATGGTGTTGGAGATGGATGTTAGCCTGCATAGAGGATTGCTTAGCCAATTGACATTTGGGAGAAAGGAGGTGTATTTCCAGGATTGCAACCTGTTGCCAGTGAAGTGCCAAAGGTATTTGCAATTTATTAATGACTTTGAGGACAGTGAATGTACTGTATCCATACTTATGGATGATTCAACCACACAAGTGAGAAAGCGAGTGGTGAAGATGACAGTCTACAGGGATATGCACAGTTTGAGCAAAAACCTTGCAGATGGCATATAACGTAGGAAAATGTGCAGTGGAGCACTTTGGCAGGAAGGACATCAGAGTTGAATAGTTGAAATAGTGAAATATTTTAGAAAGTTGAAGCAGTGGACTTGGGAGACCTTGTGCATAAATGTCAAACCTCGTATAAAGTTCAGGTAGTAGGGAAGACTATTGGAACATTGACCTTTATTTCAAAGGAAATGGAATATGTGAATAAGAACATCTTATGAGAGGCTACCTTAGGAGAGGCTAGACTTGTACTCATTGGAGTTCAGAAATGAGGTAACCTCATTGAAACATACAAGCTTCTGAGGTGACTTGATGGGGTAGATTCGTACCTAGTCATGACTCCAAATCCACAGTGATGTGATTGCTACTGCAGAGTGTAGTTGAATCAATTAGGAATGGACAATAAATTCTGACCTCAATGGTGATGTGTGCATCAGTTGAAAAATAATTGAAGTAACTACTTTATTTTTCCTTTCAGTCCCTTACGTCTATGATGTACAAATCTCTGAACTCTTTTTGATCAAGCTTTGATTTCACCTTGCGTTACATAGCATCTGTTTCTTTTATTTTGAAAAGAGGTTTTATATTTTTAGATTAAAATATTTTCATAAGTAATTTACATATCAGTAATAAACCAGTCTGGCTGACTTTTTCTGCCATTGTCTGTGGTTTTTAAATGACTAGTACAAGTGAAATCGTGAGCCCATGGGAAAACAAAGTTCCAAGGATCTCATTGAACTGTAGAATTCAGTATTTGAAAGAACCATGTATGGATCTATACTAAGCCTGGTTTAAGAATCTAGATGCTGTGTAGCTCAATGCAAAAAAAAACCTCTGTAAATATGTAATTTTGTTCTGATCCATTTCTGATGGACTCTTTCAGTGCAGCTTTCTTTAAATGTTTCTTTTGCACTGTATGTGCCAATTCTAAATGTATGGCGAAGTTACACCTAGGTTTGAAGAACAACATTATTGCTAAATTTTTAATGTGAACTTAATTTGAATAACTTTTTATCTTCTTTGTAATGCTCCAGGTTGCTTTACAGTGGGCTTGAGCCTAAGAAAAATACACTGGAAAGTTGATTGAGCATCTGGTTCAGAGGTAGGTTTTTAGAAAATAATATGGATCTGAAAAGAGTGCCCATTCAATACTACTGGGGCCAGTTCTACCAATTCTCCCTTGTACTTGAAAATACTCTATCTCTAATTTTCCTTCCAATCCAAATTACTTGAGCATGTGATTATGACTTGATTTATGCAAGTGATTATAGAAACCATCTACTGTACTATAATTGGCATTTATGGTTTTATTCAAATGCCGTCCTTCACTTGCACTCAAACAGTCTGCTTCCTGGCCCATCTTTTGTTTCCTCTCCCTCTTCATGATCACTGGTCTTGATTCCCACTCCTTAATATCTCCAATTTGACATTGTTCAAATGTCTTTTATAGCGGCCTCATTTCTCTCTAATCTCTAGCAGCTCTCCAATTATCCATGGAAATTTTGTTTATTCTGCCTTTGCTTTTTTGTGTGTATTCCTTTGTCCTAATGTTTGTAGTTGTGCTTTTGCCATGTAGACTTTTGTTTTTAAAGCAAACCAGTGATTTAAAAATCTGGATTGTCCTGGTCTGCATTTTCTAACATGAGGATTAGCAGCTCATTATTGACCAAAGAGCTTTTTGTGGGGGAATAAAAGTCTGAAAAATCTATTGATACGTGAGACAGAAGTTTGATATTTCTACGTCATAAATAAAGTGTATGTACTGAATTTAGATATTAATAGAAGAATGTCAAAGTTGACCTAATTTGAGTATTGCTTAATGAAATATGCTGTGTTGAAACACTTCATCCTACATTCACCTGGATGGATGCAAGGTTGCCATGTTTTACAATTTCTACTGTACTAGAAAGGATGCAGATTGGCAAGTTGACTACCAAATGTATTGCCATGTTGATGTATTAGACATCTATTTCATCCAGTGCAGGAAGGGTGCAGTGTCTGGACATGGTTTTTTTCCTATTAAAAATAGCCTTTGCGTTTGAAATGCTCTGAGTTTAAGTGACCAGGTTGAGTGTGGCATCCTCTCTTTATTTACCTCACATCTCCAAAGTGGGACCTTGTCAAATCCATATAATCTGCATCAACTGCACTAACTTCATTTACACATTTGGTCGTTTCTTTGAAAGATTCAATCAAATTTAAGTATGAGCTCCTTCTAGCAAAGCTGTGCTGACCATCCTTGATCAGACCTTGCTCTCATTTTTTTTTTCATGCACCTCTTTCTTCTAATTGTTCTGAGTTTCCCTCTTGCTCTTTCTATACTGAGGCTGCCCCGCCCCCCCACCACTGATTTGCATCTTTCGTAGCTGTATTACACCTCCATTCCTTATCTAGTCCTGAATATTCTTAGACATCGAGTTTCTAGCTTTTGCTCCTCTATATTTCACCCTAATGGGAGCATGCTGGACCTGTACTCTCCACAATTCCTGTTTGAATGCCTCCCACCATTCTGCTGTAGGCCTACCGTCAAGTAGCTGTTTCAGTCTACTTTGGCTAGATCCTGCCTTGGATTAATAAAATCTACCTTCTCCCAGTCCAGAACATTTTTTAAACTATCTTTTTCCATAGCAAGTTTAAAACCTATATCATGGTCAGTATCATGAAAATGCTCTAAAATCACTCACTAAACACTCCTGATCAGCCATAATGACTTGTCTTCATTGGTGTCTGTATGTTAACAAAGTACCTGGCTCATTTTAATGTAGTTCCTATTTAAATTGATTGGGCTTTGCTGTTGAAAGCCTAGAATCTTTCATAACTTGAAGCTCCTTTATGGTACTTTGCAGAAAAATATTTAAATTTAAACCAAAGATTTACTTTCTTGCTTTCAGCAGACTTATTTGTACATATTTGCAGAAAAACTGTCCATTTGAATAATGCATGTGCAAACAATAAGTGCATCTTTGGGTTTGGAAGATGCTTTTAAAAGATGCCTGGCAATATGCTGCTTGCTGTACATCATACAGTTCACACTGTCACTGCAACATTGATGGTCAGTGGGTCTTGGTCTTGGATTGTGTTTTTGAGTGTTGGAGCTAAGCTCATCTTGGCAAATGAATATTCTATCACAGTCCTAACTTAGCCTTTTAGGGAGTTAGCATTTTTAGCAGAGTTGAGCTTCCAGCTAGTTCTGGTAGCTGAAATATCTTTGGCTGGCAGTTCATTTACTTGTCGGTTAATATCCAGGATGTTTGTTCAGGGGGGTTCAGTGATTGATTAGATGTCATTTCTTGACTTTGGTTTGGCATAATGTTGCTTACCACTTAGCTGAAGCCTAGTTGATCTGGTCAATGGATGTTGATTGCTTCAGTATCTGAGGAGTCACAAATTGTCCAATAATTGACCATCCCACTGATCTTATGCAGGGAAGGCCATTGAAGCTCCTAAAGATGGTGGACACAGGGCATTACCCTAAGGAATTCTTGGAGCGATGTCCTAAGTATGAAATGATTGACCTTCTAATAACTTTTTTTTTCAGTGCTGTGTATGCACCTCTAATTTGGAGAGTTTTTACTGATTCCCATTGACTCTCGCTCTGGCTTTGCTTGGGCTCCTTGATTTCATTTTCTCTCAAATGCTATCGTCAAGAGTAGCCTTTCTACCTCCCCTCTAGAATTCAGCTCTCTACTTCATATTTGACTGAAGCCTGTAAATGAGCTGAGTGGTCCTGGTGGGACAGAGACTATGCTTCAATGAGCAGGTTATTGCTGACCCAAAGTCAGTTAAAAGGATAGTTGACAACCCCTTCCACCACTTTACTGATTGAGAGTAGGCAGATGGAGTTGTAAATGGCTGGATTTATTGTGTTTTCTAATGACATGGCATACCTGGCTGGTTTGCCATATTGGTCAGGTGCTATTGTAGCTTAACTGGAGCAATTTGGGTAGGTAAACAGTGAATTCTGGAGTGTCTTTCATACTACTGCTTGAATGTTGTCAGTTCCCATAGCTGAGATGATACATTCGCATGCTACTCCTGATGATGATTACAAATACTTCAGCCTTGTCTTTTGCACTGAAAGGCTAATCAGGAATGGAATATTTGTGAAGTCTAATCTTGTTTGATTGTCCACTGCCATTCATTGCTGGATTGCTGATTAATTAGTTGTGGGGCTATTTAACTCTGGAGAAAACTTCCACTATTTGGCATGGAAGTAGTCCTAAATTGTAACTTCAGTTTGATTTCTCATTCTTAGATATGTTGGACACTGTTCATTGGTATACTAATGAATACTATCTTTGAGAGCATAGAGGCAGTGATGCAGTAGACTTGATTATAGTGAATTTTTTTATTGCAAGTTTAAACCTAACTCACTTCCTCTGCACTGAAAACTAGAATCCAAATTTGAATTCGGCATGATGTTTCACCATAGTCTTGTGGTGTATTGTGGAGGTACACCAAATCCTCCTCCTCTGCAGTTGGGGATTGGAGTACAAGAGGGTAACAGCTGACTTCCTGCAGATAACAAAATGTGTGGGAAATCATGTCTCTCAAACTTGATTGAGTTTTTTTTTGAAGAAGCAACAAAGAAGATTGAGGGCAGATCAGTAGATGTGATCTATATGGACTTCAGTAAGGCATTTGACAAGGTTCCCCATGGGAGACTGATTAGTAAGGTTAGATCTCATGGACTACAGGGAGAACTAGCCATTTGGATATAGAACTGGCTCAAAGGTAGAAGACAGAGGGTGGTGGTGGAGGGTTGTTTTTCAGACTGGAGGCCTGTGACCAGTGGAGTGCCACAAGGATTAGTGCTGGGTCATCTACTTTTTGTCATTTACATAAATGATTTGGATGCGAGCATGAGAGGTACAGTTAGTAAGTTTGCAGATGACCTCAAAATTGGAGGTGTAGCGGACAGTGAAGAGGGTTACCGCAGATTACAACAGGGTCTGGACCTGATGGGCCTGTGGGCTGAGAAGTGGCAGATGGAGTTTAATTCAGATAAATGTGAGGTGCTGCATTTTGGGAAAGCCAAATCTTAGCAGGACTTGTACGCTTAATGGTAAGGTCCTAGGGAGTGTTGCTGAACAAAGGGACCTTGGAGTGCAAGTTCATAGCTCCTTGAAAGTGGAGTCGCAGGTAGATAGGATAGTGAAGAAGGCGTTTGGTATGCTTTCCCTATTGGTCAGAGTGTTGAGTGTAGGAGTTGGGAGGTCATGTTGCGGCTGTACAGGACATTGGTCAGGCCACTGTTGGAATATTGCGTGCAATGATAAATAGACAGTCTTTTCCCTGGGGTCGGGGAGTCCCGAACTAGAGGGCATAGGTTTAGGGTGAGAGGGGAAAGATATATAAAAGAGACCTAAGGGGCAACGTTTTCACGCAGAGGGTGGTACATGTATGGAATTAGCTGCCAGAGGATGTGGTGGAGGCTGGTACAATTGCAACTTTTAACAGGCATTTGGATGGGTATATGAATAGGAAGTGTTTGGAGGGAGGGCCGGGTGCTGGCAGGTGGGACTAGATTGGGTTGGGATATCTGGTCGGCATGGACGGGTTGGACTGAAGAATCTGTTTCCATGCTGTACATCTCAATGACTCCGACTCTAAAATGCAGATACTATTAACATGTAACTCTACCTACCATGAAGGACTGTGCAATGAGGGGGGAGGAGAAAGGTGTCTGCCCCCAACCTCTTAATGTAAATCCAAATGTAGTGAATTGTAATAGCTAGAAGATGGAGTAGGTAATTCAGCCCCATTAGCTTGCTCTGCAACATAATCATGGCTGATCTTATCTTGACCTCAATTCTCTTTTCCTACTTGGCTTCCATAATCCATTACTAATCTAAATTTGAGTGCAAAATAATGGAGTGTATTTCAGACTTAAATGACTGCTTTATTTCTGAAAATTGTTAGGGAGGTCGTAAAGCCTATGTAACTCAGTAAGGTTCTCAATGTGTCATGGTGCTCTTCAGCTTTGTGTCTAGTTAAAATTGAATGGTACGTCCAAAATCCAAAGAGGGAAGCTATGTCAAGTGTTATGAAGGTCTGGAGGTGTACTGTATCTTTTAAGTGAGGAAGCGAGCTAGGACTAACAATGCACAGTCCTGAACAGTGTAATAATGTAACACCTGGTCGAAACAAAAAGCAGCAGCTGGGTTGCCATGAAACCAAAACAAAAATTAGAATTTGGCCAATCCGTTTAAATTATGCTCCAAGTTACCAAAATCCAATGAAATTTGAATTTATTATTTTGATAATATTAAAACCAGTGAAGCAACCTGATGTTTTGGGGTATAAAGCTAGGCATTTTGAACAGTTAAGGGGAGAACAGCCAAAGACCACCAAATGTAGACTGCTTGCTGAAGAGCTGTCTGTGAGGAGTCTGCACAGCAGAATATCGAGGCCAACTTGGAGAGAATCTGCAAAGCTGACTGGCTTTGCAAGGTTTTTTTGTAAATCTTAATCGGGATTTTCCTTATCTGACTAGTATTATAGCCAGGGAGGTTTAAAAGAAAGTTGTAAATAGTTGTTGGTTTTAATATTCTCTGTTGGATTTAAAGAATAAAATTGTTAATTTTTACTTTAGTAACCCCTGGGATAGTTGTTTACCTCAAATTTTAACAGGTTATGGTATGAGATGAACTTTTTCTGTGTGGCTGGTTTAAATTGTTGTAACACAAATGAATGTGTGCAACTGTCTTTGCTTTTGGAAGCTGAGAAATTGAAAGTAAAGAGTGAGTTGCTAACCAAGCACAGGCTTGAGAAAATGCATTCTGTCTACAGTGGATTTGTTGCTGTTCCACTTGTGGGAACTTGATAGAAAAACTTTTTCATGTACTTTTTTTTTATTTTCACCTGCTAGTTTGTTTCCTTATAGGTCAGACCGCTCCTGTCAGAATTGAAGGGTTGACTGATTCATCACTCTTTTTATCCTAGTTGATCAATAAATAATTTGTGGAGGTAATAGTAAATTGTATTTGAATAAAGAGTTTAAAAGAAAGTAAATTGCCAAGGATCTGTTTTGAATCAAGTAATTTGGCATCTCATAACAAGAAACTGTAACAAGTTGACAAATGTGATTTGAGGGAAGCTGCTTTTCTGTTTGTAGATAGCAGATTTAAACACTAGTATAATACCATGTTAGATAATCCAGTCGTTGCAACTAACTGCTTTTTAGTTGCAATGTCCACTACTTGCAGTATAGGACCATTGCATCTTTGTGAAGAAAGGTATCTCCAGAACTTCTCCTAGTTTATACATTTTATGGTGAAAATGTGACTTAAAATGACGTTCTGGGTTTGTCTTTGTGATTTAGGTGTTTCTGACGGGATTTGTTGCTCATCCTAATTGCCTTGAATTGTATGGCTTTCAGACTACTTGAAGGCACAGGAAAGTCATCATGTTAGTGTGGGTCTGGTGTTAGATGTAGGCCAGAATGGGATGTTCCCCCTCAAAGGACAATAGCAAACTAGATAGGTGTGTGTATATATAGCACTCATAATTGTCTTGGTCTCCATTTGGTTCTAACCCTCATACCCCTCTTTATTTCATACCATGTTCACCAAAATTTCTTTCATCTTTTTAAGATTGACAATGGATTGTCTAGATGTAAGCCCTGACTGGAACCGACTTTTTTTTATATGAAGTTTGGCTAGAATTGTTTTCTCTTGTGACTAAACCAGTGGTTGGATATTTGTAAATATGCAGTTAAATCCATGCACTTAATAGATTCTGCACATTGTGCAAAATAAATAACAACTACAGTTGCTTTGAAATATAACAAAGCTTTGCAATCTTTTCTCTAGCATCATGTTTTGCATTGTCTGACCTAAAGTTAGAAACCTCGCAGTAGTCTGTTTGAACAGTGTATTGCAGTCCTGAGGCCAGCTGTTTCAATATAATTAATTTGCTCTGCTTATTAAATGTTTGTACTTCAAGGATTTTTACATTTTTCATCTACTGTTTCTTGACATTTGAATGTACCAAAATGCTTGAATGAACTTTTTGACTTTGTGTAACTTTTTAGGGTTTTCATCCAGAAGAACTAAATCGCTAAAAATGGTGGACTACTACCAGGTATTGGGAGTACATAAAAATGCTTCTCAGGAAGAAATTAAAAAATCGTAAGTATTTTATGCTGAACCAGTAATAGAATATTCTAGCATTAATCGTATTTTAATGCTTACTGATTCTGTGAAATGATCGGAGATGAGTTGGGTGGGAATCTATATTTCGAATTTTACAAATGAAGCTGATCTATTGTATAACTTTGAATATTTTAGTTTTTGTCTGTCAGTTCTTTTAATTAAACTTGTTCCAGTTCCCGACGACTTGTTTTCTATACTTGATTTTGCAACTGATTTTTAGTACTAATTCCCATCTTGTAAGCTAATTGACACTTCATCCTAATTCAATGCAGTCCCTATAGCCATCAAGCCTGCTGTACTGTTCAGTAGGATCATACTAATCACTTTTTGATGCCAGTTTCCCATTTAATCCCTTGATTTCTGTAGCATGTATAATTGTTCTAACCTTTAGTATTCAATATGCTCATTGACGACATATCCATAACTGAGTAGGGGGTTGCAAAGATTCTGCTTGCCATAGTCCCAGCTAAATAACCTTATCCCCTCATTTCTCCAGCTATAGGAAACCGTCTCCTACATCTACCCTGTCCAGTCCCCCAGGTTTTTTAAAATTGAGGTTAGTGTTCCTAAACTACAGCAAATGCTAGGCCTATGATTAGACATTTTTTTCAAGGAGCACCCTCATCGGAGATTAATCCACTGAGCCTTATTTCTTAGGGAGACAAACTATATGTTGTACTTGGTAATCTCACCAAAGCTGTCATAGAATTGCAGTAAAACCTCCTTTAATGTTGCTTTTCAAGATCTGCCATACAAGTTATTGCCTCTGAAATACTACATAATACGCAATTAACATGATTCATGCATGAAGATTTCAATACCGATATGTGCTAGTTTTTCCACTTAAACACTGCTCTGCTATTGTTCCAAGCAAAATGAATAACTTCACAATTGTGCTCCATTAACCAACTTGATGAGCCTTTATCCATTTTGCGGTCTGCGTCCTTGTGATTTGCAGTCATTCCTAGTTTAATCAGTGAATGTTGAAGGTGGCTGAGAGCCAAGCGTTGATTCTTGTTGATACTCTACTGATTACACCTTGCGATTTTTAAAAAAAAGTTCACTCTTGACCTTTTTGGTATACTATCTAGTTCTAACCCCATGCTCTTGTATCTTGGAACTTATGAACTGACCTCTTGTGTAGCACTTTATCAAATGCCATTGGAAAAATTGAAATGTGTTGCATTCTCTGGCTTCCCTCCATGTTCTGCTCATTATCATTCAAAAATAACATGACTTTGATTTCATAACTCTTTACTCTGCTGTATCTTGATTGTCAAGCCCTAATAAACTCTAGCATTTCCCTGTAATTGATATCAAACTGAAAAAATGAAGAGTTTGAAATAATTGGCTCAAGAGGAGCACAGCTTTTTCTTTACTTGCTCACATCTTCAGTTTCCTGGCTTTCTTATTGTGTGGTCATCAAAGCCCACTTTGAGCAGCTTGTTTCTTAGAATTGTCCTTGCATATTTGAATTTTAACTGGCAAATGTTCAGTTGCCTGCTATAACAAATTGACTTTTTTTAACTTGTGAAATGCTCTGATGACATCTAGTGACAGAAAGAAGATACTGCTTGTATTTAACCCTAAACCAGAGACTGACTTTTAATTATTCCCTGTCTGCGTTTTGTTTAGAATTGGCTTTCGCCTTAAGTGGTTGTAAATGAAATTTTGGATAAGTGCTATTGCACAGATTGCTTTAGTTCTTTATTATACAAGTCCAATTATAAGTTGAATAAGGCTTCTGTCACTAATAGCATATGAAAATAATCAGGATTGTCTAACGTCAGTACCTATCTATGCTTGTTTATTCCTGAAGGAATCATTAATTGATAAACAGGAAAACTACAGTATTTTTTTGTATGACAGAGGCTAGCAGCAGTACTTTTTAATGTTTCCTGTTTCTGACCATTTTGGAAATTACTTATAGAAACTATTAGCAAGTTCTTCTATTTATCTTTGCAACATCTTTCTAGAATATGTGCTTTATTGATTTTGATTTGGTTACGAGAGTTCCTAAAGAGCATAAAGCATCTGGCTACAGACAGTTTACTTTTGCAAGCATTGTCTTGGCTTGACAGGATGATGAATACTTAAGCTTTGCTGAACAGGCCTGAGCGTATCCCAGACTGGATGTATTCTATCATGAAATTGTAGAAACTTGCACCAAAGGACCAATTGGTCTTTTTGTATTTAGATCTAGAATTAAGTTTTGGTTTTATTTTCAAGTACAAGAGTTGGACGGATTGGACCGAAGGGTCTGTTTCCATGCTGTAAATCTCTATCACTCTACAGTGAAAGGTGTATAATATTGCCATTGCTGGTGCCATTTTGGGTGCAAAGGTACTAGGTGTAAAACCTTGGGTACAAAAATACATTAAAGTTTAACACTACAGATGTTAGTAGAGAAATAAAGTGAAGTTAAACCTTAGCCTTGGCCCTGCAGATGCTACATGCCAGGCTTTTCCTTCAAGGACTCGCTCCACCCCACACTAGGCTAAGTCCTGCCAGGCTTGCTCGCCACCATGCTGCCAACTGCCACTTCACATGCCAGCTGCTTTGACTGCCATCTGGGCTCGCCAGGCTTTGCCACTGATCACTGCTTCACCACTGCCATCTGGGCAATGCTCAACTGCTTATCTTGTCAGGCCCAGACAATGCTTGTAAAGGCAAGCTGCCTGCAGCCAGGTCTGTTGGAACCTTTGCAACAAAATCAAAATAAAACTCTGGCTTTCTGAAAACGAGGTTGTGCACCTCTGCTTTACTGTAATTGTGTAATTTCCTCATTGAGTACTTGTGTGACCTATTTTACTTAAGTTACTTAAGGAATCTGCTTTTCAGGTTGAGGTTCTGATAGTCATAGAGATGTACAGCACCGAGACGGACCCTTCGGTCCAACCCGTCCACGCCAACCAGATATCCCAACCCAATCTAGTCCCACCTGCTAGCACCCGGCCCATATCCCTCCAAACCCCTCCCATTCATATACCCATCCAAATGCCTGTTAAATGTTGCAATTGTACCAGCCTCCACCACATCCTCTGGCAGCTCATTCCATACATGTACCACCCTCTGCGAGAAAAAGTTGCCCCTTAGGTCTCTTTTTTTTATATCTTTCCCCTCTCACCCTAAACCTATGCCCTCTAGTTGATAATTGTGGAAGAAGTGCTCCAAACAATTTCAGTCTTATCAGTAGTTTTGATTATTGTAACCTTGTTATTGATCCACTTGCCAGAGATTGTTTTCAATATCAACTATCAGAACCATTCATCTTGAAAATCTCTGGATGCACCTTTTTTTTTGTCTCAAGGAGAACAGTCCTCTAATGTTTCTGACCATATACAATCTCATCCATGGTATCATATGAGTAAAGGATCTCTATCTGCCTATCAAACAACAAAAGACCAAAGAATAGTACAGCCCTTTGGCCCACCAAGAATATGACACCTTTTTAAATTTAAAAAACTTTCTACCTCTGTGGGGATGCTGGGGATATTGACCTGGTTGAGGTTGCAGGTGTTGGTGTCTGTGTCATTCCAGTGGCTTCGCAGGAGTGTGTGCCGGCAGAGTTTGGTGGTACAGCTCCAGCACCTTATGTTTGCTGTAGACACATTCCAGGCATTTACCACTCTCTGTAAAAATAAAATTTGACACACTCTCATCCTTTAAACTACTCAATTTTTCCTTGAGCCCTTGTCCCTTAGACATTAACATTTCTACCCTCGGAGAAAAAAAGACTCTGACAATCCATTCTATTCATGCCCCTCAATGTTGTAAACTTCTTAGGTTGCACCTCAACCTTCAACATTCAAATGAAAGCATTCCAAGTTTGTCCAGTCACTCTTCATAACTAATACCCCCCCAAACCAGGCATCATTCTGGTAAACAGTTTCAGTTCCCTCAAGCCTCCTGTCCTCTTTTGTGAGGTTGTGACCTTAACTGCACACAATATTACAGATGTGGTTTAACTAAAGTTCTGTACAGCTGCAATATGACTTGACAATTTTTATATTTTATACCTGACCTTATCCATCTGTGTTGCAACTTTCAAGGAACTGTGGACCTGGATGCCTAGATCCCTCTGCTACTAAGGGTTTGCCATTTACTGGATACTTCCCTCCTGAAATGGTCTTCAAAGTACATCACCTTTCATTTGTCTGGATTAAACCCCACCTGCCATTTCTCTGCACAAGTCTCCAGCTTATTTATATCCTACAGTATCCTCTGACAAGTCTTCACACTATCCACAGCTCTCCAATCTCTGTCATCCACAAATGTATTGATCAGACCATTACATTCTGCTATCTATATACATCAAAACAAACAGGAGACCCAACACCGTTCCCTTTGGAGCGTTACTGGTCATGGGTATCCAGTCAGAAAAACACCCTTGTACCACTACTGTCTTCTATGACAAACGCAGTTTCTGTATTCATCTTACTGGCTCATCATGCATCCCACAAGACTTCACCTTTTAATTGGAAATGTGTTGCTGGAGAAGCGCAGCAGGTCAGGCAGCATCTAGGGAACAGCATCTGAAGAAGGGATAATGCCCGAAACGTCGATTCTCCTGTTCCCTAGATGCTGCCTGACCTGCTGCGCTTCTCCAGCAACACATTTCCATCTCTGATCTCCAGCATCTGCAGACCTCATTTTCTCTTCACCTTTTAATTAGCTTCTTCTCTAAATCTGCTTTTCACTTTAAACTTGTGCGTCCTTGTTCTTGCACCTTTTACTAAAGGGAACAGCTATTTTGTTTCTTTACTTTTTGTTCATCCTGTCGGTCATCTTGAAACCTGTAGTTTTCCTCATCTGTTGACTTTGTTTTGTATTTAAATTTTATAATGCTTCTCTCGACACCTGCTCAGTTTAAAACCAGCCAAAAACTGACCCTTTAACACCCACACAATGGTTTTCCAGTCTGAAAACATTCATCTGTCAAAGAGATCCACACAAAGGAAAAGGCCTGAGCCACCAAGTGTCTGCCAGTCAAGTACAATTCCTTAATTATTATAATCACATTTTCTAGTATTTGGCCCATCGACTTGTATGTACTTGAATTTCTGTTTTAGTCAGTTTTTCTATTCATACTGCTATTTTCATCTTGTGTCTTTTGAGTGGCACTTTGAAATTCCAGAATGCATCTAACAATGTATAACAGGTCTTCACTGTGATCAATTTGTTCTACATTAAAGAATTCCTGCATTTCAGTCTGTCCCAATTTGCCTTTTGTAAATGTATGATGACTCTTTGATTAACTTTTTGACTTTCCAAGATATGCCCCAGAAATGGTTTCCAATAACTCCACTGATTTTGGGCTCACTGGCTTGTAATTTTCTGAATAACTATTTCCCCTTTCTTGAATGGTGCTGAGAACATCAGCCGAACTATCTTTTGCTGCTACTGAACTCTGAGGATTGAAAGTTTGTCACCTGTGCCTTGGCTATTTCTGTTCTTTAGGATATATCCTAGATTACTGGATAGTAATTAGGAGTAGATCATTAACCAACTTCAATAAGTCTTTTAGAATGTCTTTTGTTTCAAATATCTTGTTGCTATAAGTTCCAGCATGCCCCCCCCATACCTCCACTACAATAATTCACGTTTCATATCATCCTCTGCGTTTGAAGGTAAATGCAATGACTGGTATTGCCATGTCCTCGTCTCTGAAGGTTTATTTCTATTTGGGTTCTTAATTCCAATTCTTTTCCTACCATACTTTTTACTTATTTCATTTTTGTTTGACTTTGTTTCACCCTTAATCTTAACCTGTTTCCTGTACAATATTAATTGTGTTGCCTCTATGCTTTCTGATTTCACTTGTATTCTCCTACATTTATTGCAAGCTTCCAATTTTGTTTTAACTACTTTTGTAATTTAAAGCACTTCAACTGTGGATGTTATGGTAACTTTCCCTTCATTGCAGCATGCCTAGATTTGCCCTGAAGTATCTTTTCTGAATGTTGCCTCCTACTCCATTGCTGCTTTACCCTGCAATCTACCTGTGGTCAATTAAATTTCTTCAGTTGAGCATTTTAGCTGATTTTGGTTTTGAATACTGAATGTCGATTAGTTAAGTTTTTACTGACTCCACTTGCCCTACTGCATTTGAGTCTGATTCACCTACTCCCCCCCCCCCCCCCCCCCTCGGCCCTCCTCCTTTTTTTTGAACATGAGCTATATTAATTAACTACTTTGCACACTTCAGGAACGATTTGTCTTTCCTATTCTACTGCCTTCAGTATACAGGAAGACCTTGCCCTCATTTTGATACACTTTTTGAAATTTACTAACAAATTTTGATTTTGGCTTGAAGTTTTATTAAGTTGCATTAACTACTATACTGAAAGTATAGTATTTATTCTTTGCCTTCATTCTCCATGTACTAGATTACCTTCCTGCCTGGTGCTGCTTGGATCTACATTTGTCTCCTGCTTTTGTACACTCTGTTCTATTACTGGGCTTTTTTTTTTAAAAAGTGGCACTCCCAAAGTCTTGCATGTTGCATTTAGTCAAAGTGGAGGTGTATTGCTCAGCTGTTAAGTGGTCAGTTTTTTCTTCAAGCTGTTGCTTCCAATTTGGGTGAATGTCTTAAATGTATCCGTTCATATGAATAATAGGTAATGTAATATCTGAATATTTCTACCTGTTTCAGCCACGGTTTTAGCACTACCACAAGACTAAATTATCCAGTGTTTGAACTGTATTAGAAACAATATCTCAATCATTATGCACTTAATTCTTCATAACCTGAGTTAACATAGAATTCCAGCTTTATTTGCTAGAAACACAATGACCTGAAGGTGGATAAATCACCTGGACCAGATGGACTCTACTCCAGAGTTCTAAGGGAGATAGCTGACAAGATAGATCACCACTAAAGCCTTCACTTTCAGGGAGGGTCCCATAGGACTAGAAAATCACTAATGTGACACCCCTATTTAAAAAGGGAGTAGAAATAAAGATGGAAAATTACTGACCAATTAGCGAAACCTTGGTCGTGGGTATGATCTTGGAATCTATGGTGAAGGATGAGATTTCTGAGTACTGGGAAGTGTATAGCGAAATGGAGTAAAGCCAGCATAGTTTCATCAATGGAAGGTCATGCTGAAAAAATATTCAAAGAATTCTTTGAGGAAGTAATGAGCATGTTACACCGAGAGCCAATGGATTCTATCTACCTGGACTTCAGGTTAGGGGAGTGGATTAAAGTGTGAGGTTGTTTTTTGGTAGGAAGGTTAGAGGCATGGACTGTTTTCTAAATGGGTAGAAAGTTCTGAAATGTAAAGTCTTAAGAGTTCTAGTCCAGGATTCTATAATGTAAACTTGCAGGTTGAGTCAGTAGTTAGGAAGGCAAATGCAATGATGGCATTTATTTTGAGGACTTGAATATAAAAGCAGCAATGTACTTCTGAGGCCATGTCAGGCTCTGGTCAGACCACATTTGGAGTATTGTGTGCAGTTTTGGGCTCCATATCTCAGGAAGGGTGTACTGGCTCTGGAGTGTGTTCAGCAAAGTTCACGAGATTGGTCCCAAGAATGAAAAGCTTAACATACATGGAACGTTTGAGGACTCTGGGTATATACATGAGAGTTTAGAAGGATGAGGGAAGATCTAATTGAAACATACAGAATACTGAATGGTTTGGACAGAGTAAATGTTGGGAAGATGTTTCCATTGGTAGGAGAGATTAGAACCTAGCCTTAGAATAAACTGAGATGAGGAGAAACTACTTCAGCCAGAAAGTAGTGAATCTATGGAATTTGTTGCCACAGAAGGCTGTGGAGGCCAGGTCATTGAGTATATTTAAGATTAAAGTAGGTTCTTGTGTCACTGGTTACGGAGAGAAAGTGAGAGAATGGAATTGAGAAACATTGAGCAGACTCGATGGGTTGACTGGCTTAACTTCTGCTCCATTGTCTTATTTTGTTTGAACCCAAATCCTTTTAAGCACTATAATCTATCTTCATCCTCTGTATTATGGTAGTGATGCATAGCTCCACTTTGCCCAAATAACCACCTTGCAAGTACAGACAGTCCAAGGCTGAGATTTGTCTTTTTTTTTTCTCTCCAAGGCTGCTACTTTAATTAGTCTCCATTACTGCCTGGCTGAAATAGATTAGAAATTTATTCTAGGATGTTGGATCAAAGAATTGTTCTGACACTTAATTCCTGATGTACCAAAGGCAAACTGTTATTGTTTCTTATTTTACCCCAATTTTCTCAAAATATCAATCGCCTAACTTTTCATACTGTTTGAATATATCCAAGTCAGTTACATTATAATTCATCATTCTGGAGACCATATCATTATTTTAACTTGTTCGAACTTCACATTTTCAAAGTTTTAAAACTGTGTACCAGAGTACTGTTTTTATTGGCTGAAATTGGGCGCTGATATTTCTGTGGCATGTTGAGTTTGTAATTCTACTGAATTACAGTAAACTGGACTGTCTGGCAATGAAGTGTGTATTCTTGGTCACTTGTTTGGGGTAAAACAATGAGGTTATTCTTGTTAGGATATCCTAATTAAAGGTTACTATGGGAGTAGCAAATGCATGTTGCACTGTACAAGCTACTTTGGTTGCTGTAAGTATAACAATTTTTAATCAGCCCTTGAAATCTACTTGGACAACTTCGTAGAGCAATCTGAAATTTATAATTCCTCAGTGCGTTCTGAAGTCTTTTGTAGCAATGCTGGCAAAATGGCTGCGTGGCTGGGAAATCTGATTTAGGTTGTAAAATTTGCATATAATTGGTTTCTTTGAACAATCATTACATGAATAAAGTTACACACAAATGGCACCATTGGCTGAGAGAGGTACAAATCTGTGCACTTGACTAAACTGTATAACCAGTTCTTAACAAGCAAAGTTATAAATTGATGGTTGCATTTTTCAAAGATATCGCAAGCTGGCACTGAAGTGGCACCCTGATAAAAATCCTGATAACAAGGAAGAGGCAGAGTCTAAATTTAAACAACTTGCAGAAGCTTATGAAGTTCTTTCTAATGGTAAGCATTATTGGATGTGAATATTTGATCTGAGTGGATAGTTCTGACAGTTGTGAATTGTGTTGTCAATTTTCTGGTACATTTGAAGGCACTTAAGATCAAATTGCAAAAACCCATAGAATGGGTTTCTGTTGGATGGAGATTGGCTTGGTGGTGTTGTATGTTGCCCTCTTCAATTAAGTTGACCTCTTTTTTTTTATCACTTTTTTGAAAATTATATTAAACTAGATAAAATTTACCACTCTAAAATTTGAGATTCCTAATATCAGACATTCTTAATGTAGACATATTTGCAGGCCTTCAGTTTGTGGCTTCAATTTTCTACGTTGCAACAGAAATGTTCTGCAACAAGCAGCCAACAACCCTTGTCCACCATCATAAATGCTCAAATATAAACGGGTACAGCAAATGCGTACAAAGGCAAACTGAATATTGATGCATATTGCTAGGGAAGACAGTATAAAAGTTGAAATATCTTGCTCCAGTTGTATATGATCTTTAATGCGATTGCATTTGAAGTTTCACCTTTTGTTCTACTAAAGATAATTACATTAGAAGATCTTGTGAAGGTTCACCTGACTACTGCCACAAGGGGGTTCTCTTGTGAGAAAATGTTGTGGGTTTGGGCCTATACAATTGGGTCCAGAAGAATGAAGTGATTTTATTAAATGTAAATCATGAACTTGGCAAGGTTTGTTCTGAGTGTATTGTCCTACCTGGCCCCTCCCCTATCCCTGTTGACCTGCATTTACGACAGCTAATCCACCTGTCCTCCACATTCCTGCACACTATATTCAATGTAACATGGCTGTTCTAAGTAACCCATACATCCCTGGCCCGTGGAAGGAAACTAGAGCACCTAGTAGCAAGGCTGAAACTTTATTGCTGGAACAGCACAGCAGGTCAGGCAGCATCTAGGGAACAGAAGATTCGACGTTTCGGGCACATGCCCTTCTTCAGGAAACGTCGAATCTTCTGTTCCCTAGATGCTGCCTGACCTGCTGTGCTGTTCCAGCAATAAAGTTTCAGCTTTGATCTCCAGCGTCTGCAGACCTCACTTTCTCCACCTAGTAGCAACCCAAGTAGAGAAACTCTGCACAGTCACCTGAGACTGGAATTAAACCCAGGTCCCTGTCACAGGCAATAGTGCTAGCCACCATGCCACCCTGTGAATATGTAATTCATAATTTACATGAATATATTTTAATATATGCATAGATGATAATTGCATATGTGTAATGAGACTGAGTGAAAATGCAGTTTAAATGTGAGTGTTGCTAGTTTGGCCAGCATTTCGTGGAGTAGAGATTGCCTGCATTGATGTCTGGAGTTAAATGCCCAAACCAGGAAAGGGCCAGGTTTTCTTCCTCAAATGACAGAATCAGTTGGGTTTTTTATGCCATCTGATAGTAGTTACCTGGCTACCATAAAGCTAGCTTTTTGTTTCAGATGGCAGTCTGACAGGTGGACTTTAAACTTCTATCCCCAGACTATTAACCTGGAACTCAGGGTTTAATAAAGCTACCAGTGCACCACCACCTTCACTCTAATTCCTACCTTGTTTTGTAGATGACAGATAAATAGATAGGCATTGGCAGATCTGAAAGGAGTCTGTAATTCCCAAGCTGTGACCTAGTCTAAGCTATGTTACAGATGTGGGAGATTCAGTGATGGTAAAACCATTGAAGTTTGGGGGAGATGGCTAGATTCTTTTGTTGATAGTTGTTTGACACTTGTGATATGGATGTTACATGTGCATTGCTGAAATAAAACTCATCAGGTAATTCACAGAAATATTAATAGAGGAAAAATGACATTGTGACTACTAATTGGCAGGAAGCTTCTGAGGATTATCATAAAGGATGCAACAGTCACTTGTCACTTAGCTGACCAAGTCTGTTTCCCATGTCATGTTGCATGTTAGAATGGATAGCTTTAATATTGGATGTGTGATGAAGAGTAGTGAGCACTAATTATCTGCCAGTATGCCCACACCTGATCTTGAGGATGTAGTAATCAGTGAAGCAGTTGGAGATGGTTCGAACTTGGATTGTAAACCTCACGAGCTGCCGTGATTTCCTATGATTGAGTTAATTTGCCTTCAACACCCCAACCATTTTCCTTGGGTATAACTCCAAAACAAGCAGTGATCTTAGACTGCTTCTCATTAACCTCAAAATTTAAGACTCTTTAATGCCACAGAGGTTTATTTTCTTTGTCAATGTGTTTGGACAAAGGCTGTAAGTAGTAACTCTTGAATGAGTAAGTGCTGCTTTAATAATTAGTCTCTACTGCTTTGAGTAGACTTTTCGGTTGGTATTTCGTGTTATCAGATGTTTTTGGAACAGGTAGGCTAGGAGTGTGCTAGTTTTGGACTCATTATGTCAGTACTACAGCTGAGACATTGTCAGGGCCTTGGAGTCATGACAACATCTAGTGCTTTCAGCCATTTTCTTGATGCATGGAATGAATAGAATTGGATTACATTTGACAGTTGGGATGCAAGGCACCTTGGGAGGTTAAGACAAATCATCCAATTGGTACCTACCTGAGGATGATTGCTTATATTTCAGCCTTTTCTTGGTGTGATATCTTGGGTGTCTCCCCACTGTTGTAAATAGGGATATTTATGGAACTGCTTCCTCTTGTTTAATTGTCCAGCAGCCTGAAGGAGGGCTTATGCCCGAAACGTCGATTCTCCTGCTCCTTGGATGCTGCCTGACCTGTTGCGCTTTTCCAGCAACACATTTTTCAGCATTATTCATGACTGGATAAGGCAGAACTGTTGAACCTTCACTTGACCCATTGATTGTGGGATTGTTTAGCACTGTCAACTAAATTAAGCTTGGCTCCACAGCAGAAAGGGCTTAACGTTCTGTGCTTGAGTTTTTTTTAAAGTAAACTGGGCTCCTGATCAGCTTTTATAAAATTATATATTTGCCCAATGAAGCTGACCTGCAGTTCCACTGAGTCATTTCTAAATCTGAGTTTAGAGCACTGTTTGCCTTGTAATAGCAGCTTTTTCATTAATGTGCTATCCAGTGTTTAGATATGAAGAACATATTATCTAAAGCAATTACAGTTTACAGCTAAAATAATTTGCACTGTTTTACAGCCCTGATACTAATTATCTTCTGAATGACCTTTTCCAACACAGCTTCAAAACGCAATATCTATGACCGATATGGGAAAGAAGGCTTGACTAATGCTGGTGGAGGTAAGTAAACAGCCTGAATTTTAAGGTTCAAAACGTGATCAAATTAATACTGTTGTCATTTGATTGAACCTTGCTGCTAAGATACTTGTGATTTAGAGTGCTGTAATTATTTTGAAGCTCATCTGGAAAACTTCAGTTTGGTTATTTTAAATATAGTGTTACAGTCTGTTTGAGGGGTGAACCTCTGCATTAGTCACAAAATTTGAACTTTGAAACAAAGTTGATTTTTACCAGTTTTGTCTCACACTGTACATAGCTTAGTAATCAGAGATGTCAAACAGGCTCCTTTAGAATAATTTTAAAAATCAGTTATTGCAAGCAAACCTTAAGCCAAGATGTCATTTACAAACTATGCAAATATATATCTATAACTGCCTCTTAAAGTAATGCACCTCAATTGTGCAATGTTATTGTAGTATTTTGACCAAACAATAATTAAATTCAGGTGAAGAATTTCTTGCAAATGGCCCAGTTGTTGATCTGTGGGGATCATATGGTTGGCATTTGGGTATTTTCCTGGATTATTCCTAGACAGCTGAATTTGCTGCTGTGGAGATTGGTATGTTAGTTTTTTGGGCATCCTGCACATTCATAATGAAGTTTTCCCGTGGGTTTGATGTGTATTGAGATGGATTTGAGTGCAAAGCTTGTTTCTGTCAAGTTCAAATTCTTCACTTATTACACAGTGGGTCACATAGCATCTCTGAAAACAGTGCACATTGATTCTAGTTGAGCAGCTTGTGTTGCAAATCCATCACTTCCCTCCTGCAGTCAGTCATCTTTACCTTCCAAAGAGTCCAGGGTATGTCGAGAAAAGTGCTATTCCAAACTGATATTTCAGATACCATCATAACCGCAGTCTAACCTGCACCTGAAAGTGATTTTTTTGATTGCTGTGACTTTGTAATGTTTCCTTTTTCATTTCGCCCAAGTTGGCTTTTTTCTACAACCCACAAAAGTAAATTGTCCAGAGTAATTTTAAAATTCTCTTCACTTATTCCATTGTAAGATTTAATGGGCACCATAAAGTTTTCAGCTGTGATCATTTATTATGATATTGTACATTGTATTTAAAGGACTTAAGTAAACTGTTAAAAACCAAATTGGTTTAAGGTAATTCTTCAGTTTGGAATATATCAAAGTGAATGCATGTTTGGCTTTTCCTCCCCAGCATTCTACCATTGGTTAGTATTTGCAGATTACTTTGCAATTTTAAGCATTGTTTCGGTTGAAGCACTTTCAAGCAATAGTCAGAATTGAGACTGATCTGTCAACTAATAAGAGCAACCTGCATAAAGAAAGTTGCTTCCAATTCTGACTACTTGACTGGTGTTAACTGTAAATTCTTTTAAACCATTTTCTGCACTTTTATCCGTAATTAGTTTAATGTGTTCTTCACTCCCATTCTAGGATGAAATGCAAGCAAAATTGAATTGCATTTCTCTTCCCACTCAAATTATTTAATATTCCAATAACCAATGTTGACAATTCATTGAGTTTGAGTCCAAGTTTCTCTGCTCATGATATAGTGCATTGAATCTTAATTGCCAAACTCCTTCAAACCATATTTGAAAGGAAATTCATTTTAGTATGATTTGATATTCACTGAAATTCTTAAGCATCAAAAGTTTAATTTAAAACTCGTTTGGAAGATGTTTGAAATTGAAATCCAAACTCTGAAACAACTGGTCTTTTAATGTAAATAATTTATCACAACTTTTGTGCCATATCCCATTAGGTGGTCAGTTTGGAGAAGGCTTCGACTTTGGCTTCACGTTCCGTAATCCTGAAGATGTTTTCAGGGAGTTCTTTGGAGGCAGGGATCCTTTTGCTGACTTCTTCAGTAAGTCATTTTATTGCTCAATATTTTAAAATGTGGGTATCCTTTATAAGTCTTACTGAGAATAAAGAGCAATGGATAGAATAGCACAAGTTCCCCATTTCTAGCTTCACAGAAACAAGGAATAGGACACCTTTGCCATTCTATCCTTTGCTCTCAATCTGTGAAATTTGGGGTTTTGGTGCAGTATGAGCATTCCATTGTCTTGGTTAATTGGTCAACTTTTTATGGTATTGGTCCCATACAGTACTGTCCATTAATTTTTGTACCCACCTTTTATTTTACCATGTAATGTAGAACGTTACAGTGCAGTACAGGCTTTTTGGCCTCTATGTTGCACTGACCTGTGAAAATAATCTGATGCCCATCTAACCTACACAATTGCATTATTATCCATATGTATGTCCAATGCCCTTTAACTTCGGCAAGTCTACTGCTGTTGCAAGCAGACCCTACTACTCTGAGTAAAGAAACTACCCCAATATCTGTCCTAAATCTATCACCCCTCAATTTAAAGCTATGTCCCCTCACGTTCGCCTTTGCCATCCAAGGAAAAGGCTTTCACTGTCCACACTATCAAACCCTCTGATTACCTTTATACATCTCAATTAAGTCAGCTTTCAACCTCAAACAAAAATCATCTCCGTTCCCTCAGCCTTTCCTTGTAAGACATTCCTTCCATACCAGGCAACATCCTTGTAAATCTCTGAACACTTCCCAAAGCTTTCACATCCTTCCTATAATGCGGTGACTAGAACTGCACGCAATACTTCAAGTGCGGCCTCACAGTGTCTTGTTCAGCTGAAGCAATACCTTGTGGCTCCGAAACTCAATCCCCCCCTATCATTAACACCAGTGCACCATAGGCCTCCTTAACAACCCTATCAACCTGGGTGGCAACTTTTGAGAGATTTATGCACCTAGACGCTCATCTCTCTGTTCATCTACACTACCAAGACTTTTACCATTAGCCCAGTACTCTGCATTCTTGTTACTACTTCTGAAGTGACTACCTCCCACTTTTCCACATTAAACTCTATTTACCACTTCTCTGCCCAGCTGTGCATCTTATCCCTCTGTAACCTGCAACATTCTTTGGCAGTATCCGCAACTGTGCCTACCATAGTGTCTTCCGCAAATTTACAAACCCATCCTTCCATGCCCACATCCAGATCACTTATAAAAATAACAAAAAGCAGTGGCCCCAAAACAGATGCTCACGTCACACCACTGGGTAATTGAACTCCAGGATGAGCATTTCCCATCAACACAACCCTCTGTTGTCTTTCAGCTAGCCAATTTCTGATCCAAACTGTTAAATCAACTTCAATCCCAGAACTCCTTACTTTGTTCAATAGCTTATCGTGTGGAACCTTAACAAATGCTTTACCTAAGTCCATATACACCACATCAACCAACTTACCTTTATCCACCTGTTTTGTCACCTTCTTGAAGAACTGTATAAGGTCAGTGGGCACGACTTAACCTTCACAAAACCATGTTGACTATCCCTAATCAAATTATTCCTTTCCAGATGATAAATCCTATCTAGAACATAGAACATAGAATACAGCGCAGTACAGGCCCTTTGGCCCTCGATGTTGCGCCGATCCAAGCCCACCTAACCTATACTAACCCACTATCCTCCATATACCTATCCAATGCCCGCCTAAATGCCCATAAAGAGGGAGAGTCCACCACTGCTAACCTTACAGCCTGTTTTATACTGTATTTCAATGTCCTTCCTACCGAAGTGCATCACCTCACACTGCTCTGCATTAATCCTCATCTGCCATAAACCTGAAAACTACACCAATGTGTCACTGTCCTGTTGGAGTTCCACACTGTCCATCACAAACATTATAATTCTTCCAGGTTTAGTATCTGCATATTTTGAAATTGTCCTACAGTCACACACCACACAGAAATACCGATTCACTCACTATTGTGAGGAAGTGCACTATTCACACACTCCCTGAGGACAGACTTAAATACTGACACCCACCAGACAAAGCAAGTGAAATGCTGACAAGGTCACCCTGGAGCAAGAGAAATACCGACAGACATTCCATGTCTGTATTAGTTTCTGCGTATTAATGAGTTTCTCTAAATCTCTGTATCAGTGTGTGTGTGTATATCTGTGTGTGTCTGCGTGGGACGAGTCTGGCAGTCACTATGGTGCTTACAGTGATGTAATATCCACCTGACACGAGTTCTGAGGAAGGGTCACTCGACCTAAAACGTTAACTTTCATTTCTGTCCACAGATGCTGCCAGACCTGCTGAGCTTTATTTTGCTGTCAGTCTCTGCTCGTCTCCCCCCAGCACTGTACAGCTTGGAGTGGAGGGTAAAAATCATCAGAGATTCAGTTTACGAGGGACAGAGGGAGGGCAGCAGCTCACAGCATCATCAACAAACACACACACACACACACAAACACACAGACAGTCACAGGCACACAGACACACACACACTCAGAGAAATAGACACATAACATGTGCAGAGAGATAGATACACACAGAGGGGCACACAGATATACATATAAACGCACACAAATAGACAAGTGCGGACAGAAATGCGCAGATACATGCTTGGACATACAAACACACTTGGAGTCAGAGAGTTACACTGAGTGTTTGTAAACAGACCTATCGGCCCATACAGTCCATGCGGATGATAATCCCGGCCTATAGTTACTAGGGTTATCCCTACTCCCCTTTTTGAACAAGGGAACCACATTTGCCATCTCTTCTAACCCTTTCCAACACCTTGCCCACAGCTGAAGTAAGGCTCACTGGCCTATAATTACCAGGGTTATCCCAACTCCCCTTCTTAAACGAGGGAACAACATTTGCTATCCTTCAGTCTTCTGGCACTACTCCTGTTGGCAATGATGACATAAAGATTGAAGCCAGAGGCTCTGCAATCTCCTCCCTGGCCTCCCAGAGAATCTCAGAATAAATCCCATCTGGTCCCAGGGTCTTATCTATTTTCAGATCTTCCAAAATTGCTATAACCAGCTTTGTCAACTTCAATCCCATCTAATCTTGTAGCCTGTAACTCCATATTGTCACTAACATTGCCCTTTTCCAATGTGAACGCTGACGAAAAGTATTTAAGTGCTTCCCCTATGTCCTCATTCTAGACCTCGTGTTCCAGTACTATCTTTGACTCTAATCTAACTCTAGACATTCTTTTATTCCTGATATACCTATAGAAGGCCTTACGGTTTTTCTTGGCCCTATCCACCAACAAGGTTTCATGTCCCCTTCTTGCTGTTCTTAGCTCTCTCTAGATTTTTTTCTGGCTAATGTATAGCTCTCCAGTCCTCTAATTGAATCATCATGCCTCATCCTCACAAGCCGCCTTCCTCTTGTCAAGAGCTTCAACTTCTTTAGTAAACCATCGCTCCCTCTCTACAACTACCTCCCCACAGTAGCTGTTTCTTAAATGAGCTCCATGTTTCGAGAGTCCATTCCCTATGCATCCTAAATCTTGCCTAATTGCATAATTGCCTTTCCCTCAGTTATACCTCTTTCCCTGTGATATATACCTATCCCTGCCCATTGCTATTGTGAACATAACCAAATTATGTTCACTATCACTAAAGTGCTCACCTACCTCCAAATCTAACACCTGCCCGGGTTCATTCCCCAGGACCAAATCCAATATGACATCACCTCTTGTGGGCCTGTCTACATACCGTATCAGAAAACCCCACACGTTAAAACCTGACCCATCTAAACTACTTTTAACTTCCCCAATATTGACTGGGAATATAATAAAGTACCCCATAACAACTACCCTGTTACACTCGCTCCTATTGAGAATCCTCTTCGCTATACTTTCCTCTACATCCCTGGAACAATTCGGAGGCATATAGAAAACTCCCAACAGGCTGACCTCCTTTTCTGTTTCTAACCTCAGCCCAAACTACCCCAGAACGTTTGAGGGCTCATCCCCAATGCTGCTGTGATACCATCCTGGATTAACGATGCCACCCCGCCCACCATTTATTACTGCTGAAACATCTAAATCCCAGAATCTGCAACAACCATTCCTGTCCACCCTCTAGCCATGTCTCTGAAATGGCCACAACGTTGAAATCCAAAGTACCAACCCATGCTACAAGTTCACCCACCTTATTCCATATTCTTCCGGCATTGAAGTATACACATTTCAAACCAATCTCCTGATTGCCGCTGCCCCCTCGTAACTTTGTTAACCTATCCCTGACCTCACTACCCTCAACTTTCTGTACACTGGAACTACAAATCAGGTTCCCATCCCCTGCTGCATTAGTTTAAATCCTCCTGAAGAGCATCAGCAAACATTAAACCCCCACACTATTCAGATGAAGGCCATTCTCTTTGTAGAGGTCCCATCTTCCCCAGAAAGAGCTCCAATTATCCAAAAAACCAAAACTCACCATCCCTGCAGCCACTTGTTCAGCTCCGCTGTATCCCTGTTCCTTGCTTCACTAACACATGGCATAGGCAACAAACCAGAGATGATAACTGCTTGTTCTAGCTCAAAGCTTCCACCCTAGCTCCCTGAATTTCTGCCTTAGATCCCCACCTTCCTTACCACCTATGTCATTGGTGGACCACCATTTTCTCTCTTCCCTTCCCCCCCCCCCCCCCCCCCCCGCCCCCCCCCGAGGATCCCGAAAACTCAATCAGAGACATCACGAATCCTGGTACCTGGGAGGCAATCAACCAACTGTGAGTCTCTTTTGTTCCCACAAAAGTACTTATCTGTTCCCTAACTATGCGGTCCCAAATGACTAAAGCTGTGCTTCTCTTCCTTCCTTACCCCTCTGACAGCAGGAACAGACTCTGTGCTAGAGACCTGTGTCACATAGCTTACCCATGGCAATTTTAACTGGTGAAATCAGATTGCTGTACAGGAATTTCATATATTTGCACAGTGTTAAACTGTAGTATGCACTCAGTTATATATTAAATCCCCACATTTTATTCTTGAGCAGAAATTCAAAAAATTGCCAGAAGTTGATTCGCCATTTTGTCACAGCACTTGGAGAAATGTAATTTTGTCATGTGCATATTATATGGCTGTGTAACCCAGTGTTAAAGCTTTGTTATTTTTGTATTTCATTTGTCATAAAACATTGTACTTATTGAAAATGTATCCCGTTGCTCTGCTCTGCATGCTGCTGGCTTAAGCGGAAGCTCAGGGTCAAAATCGCAAGTCTTTGTGTACTGAAAGTTTTGTTGCAAATTCTGGTCAACTTAAGCTATAAAATGAAATTTGAGAATATAGAATGTGCAATGAACATCCTCAATCCTTCACTTGTATCACCTTTTTTTTGGTTCTGAAATTGAGGAAAGCTGCTCGTAAGTAAAAACAGAGCAGCACAGCAGGAATAGGCCCTTTTGACACACCATGTCTGTGGAGCTTTAGCCAAAATAATTTTAAGTTTGTCTAACCAGTCCTCTATAACTGTGCAGCAGGCCATTCAGCTCAAGTTCACCTTGACCCTCCAAACAGCATCCCTCTTGGACCCCACCCCCTTACCTTATCCCCATAACCCTACATTGCCCATGGCTAACCCACCTAGCCTGCACATGCCTGGACAATTTAGCATGGTCAATCCACCTAAGCCGCACCTCTCTTTGGATTGCGGAAGGAAACAGGAACACTCAGACATGGATGGTAAGTGCAAACTCCACACAGACCATCGCCTGAGACTGAAATCAAACCTGGGTCCCTAGTGCTGTGAGGCAGCATGTTAACCACTGAACCACTGTGCTACCCCAACATTTTTGGGAGCTATGACTTGCCCCAAGATCTCTCTCTATATATCAATGCTCCTAAGGATCCCATGCCATTTACTGTATACTTCCTCTTGCACTTGACTACTTAACATGCATTGCCTCACTTGTGCAGATATCTGCAAGTTCTCTGCCCAACCTTAACAACTGACAGTCTTTTGACAACCTTTATCACTGGCCACAATTCTGGCAATTTTTGTCATCTGCATACTCACTAACCAGGCCACCTACATTTTAATGCAAATGAATTTTATACATATTTCAAACGAGGTCTCAGCACTGATCCTTGCGGATTACCACTGGTAGCAGGCCTCTAGTCATAATAGAACTGCAAATATCCTCTGCCGTTCATGACCTAAGTTTATTTTGTATCTGGTTTATCGACTCTCCATGAATTCCTTGTGCCTTAAGACCACTGGGAGGAGTTTAGAGGGGAACAGTTGTGCTTTAAGAAGTGGGGACCGATGGAATTTCAAACACATTTTGTAAAAATGTAAGCAAGTAAAAGAATTCTTGAAACAATGTTAGAACAAAGAAAAGCCAATGTTGTTTGTTGAAGGGTAATGGGGACAATCCAGGAAACAAAAGCTGGTGAGCCTTATCAGTCATGGGGAAATTATTGGAGAAGATTCTTAATTTAATTGCATTTGGAAAATAATGGATTCATTAGGGATGGTCAACATGGCTAGGTCTTGTGTCTTAAACTTGGTGTTTTTTCCCTCTGGAAATGATCAGATGATTGAGGGTCAGGCAGTGGACATTGTCTACATGGACATTAGTGAAAGATTTAACAAGGTCCTTCATAGTATGCTGATCCAAATTATAATTATGGTTCCCAAATATTCTCCCATTGAAACTTTGATCACCTGGAAGGCTCATTCTCCAGTATAAGGTCCCCTTCCCTAGTTGACCTAGCTACATATTGTTTCAAGAATCTGTGGTAGTCTTTAATTGCTTGCAAAATTTCAAGAAATATAATGTTTGAAGTTCCATCTGTTCCCATTTGATCTTGAAGCACAACTGTGACCCTTTACACTGAGACTCGCGTGCTTCAGCTTCAGCTAAGAGCTCTGCATTGCCAACAGATGTAAATTATCTTTATGCCATAAGCTAACATGTTGTAATGATTTCCTAAACTTTGCAACCATTCTTGAGTAAAATTGAGTTGAACCTTTTGTGGCTGCACATGATTTAGACTGTCAAAGCTCTGTTTGCTGTTGAGAGTAATGCAAAAGTGATTTGCCTTTTAATCAGTCTTTTCTGCACCGAGAATAGTTGTGGGACACAAGTGAATTTTTTTTGTTATTGGTTGTTCCTGTCTCAGATGGAGCACCACATGGGAATCTAGCTGATCTCAGCAATAGGATAAACGTTTTGATTGAAATTGTCTCAATATTTGCAGGAATGTAAACTCTCGCCAGAATTGCCCCCCATAAGGTCTGTTGGTAGCAACTAAAACCTGCAAGTTTTGTTTGTTTGTGTCTTTTTGAGTCATTGTGCTGTTACTTGTTGTATCATGCCAAGTGTATAGATCATATCTCCCAGATGAAAAAGTGCATTCTGCAAGAAGTGTGAAGTTTTGTTGTTTAAATGCAAATGGTTAGTTGAATTAAACGTGGCCAAATAACATGAGAAAATGTTAAACCTGAAAGCTGTGATTTTAGATCATAGCTGCAGGTTAGCTTGGTTGACAGCTGGTTGCAATGCATTATGATAACAAACAGCATGGGCTCAGTTTCCATGCTGGCTGAAGTTACCATGGAGGACCCTCCTTTTCAACCTGCAGTATGACGACCCTTGGACTAAACTACCACTAGCTTTTTATGCCGAATGAGGGCAGCCTATGACCCAGTAGAATGTGGTGACTTTACTGTTCCCTTGTTAACCAAACAAGGTTGATTGCAGGCCAGTTGGATCTGGTTTGGCAAAGATTGATATACTTTGAGCAAAATCTTTCCTGCTGACAGCCCCACTTCTGGCAATGACTTTTTTTAGTCTTGTTTTTATTTGGCTGCCTCCAAGCCACTTGATTGGCAGTGTTTGGTAACATTTTCTGGCAGTTGTCAGCATTTTTCTGCAGTGAATTTTAACATTTACAAGAGTTTTTAACATGAACAGCGTTTTGACTGGATTTGTAAATCGATGACTTCAGTTCATCTGAAGAGTGATGAAGGGTCTTTAACATCTTGCTACAGGATTATTGACGAACGTGAGAGTTGAAGTTTATTGGTTGTAGGTGGAAATGTGTAGATAAGGCCATAGTCAGATTTGCTATTGAATAACCCATGGTGTAGCTGTGATATTCTAACAAATTTCTTTCACATTCATATGATTGTTTCTATATTTGGGGAATGTTGAATCAGACGTCTAGTGAGATGTGTAACATACAGCACAAACAGGCTGTTTGGTTCAACTATAGAAATTTTCTACTTTATCTTGTTAGTGGGAAATTGGCAAAATTTGGAAGGCTCAGTAATACTGTCCCACTTCCTATTGACATCCTCTTGTCTCCTCTGCGCCCTTCTCCCAAACAAAATCTGTTTGCTAACTTTTGATAATCTCCAAGCTCTCTGCAAGGTCTGTTTGAGGATAATTGAAAGCTAAAATTATCAATGTCTCTGCATCAAATCATGCAGATCACATTCAAACTTTTGCACGTATTCTCCTGAGCCATTCTTAGATTGCAAGTGGAAGAAATTAATTCTATAGTTCACAAGTCCCACTTGAAATTAAATTTTCATCTGATTTTGTTTCTTTAACTGGAATGACCAGATACTGCCCCCACTGAACTATTGCTAGCATCTATTTGTCAATATCAAAGGTGTTGTATATGCTGGATGATCACATTTTTGTTCTATTTCTCATCTATTTTTGTCAAGCCACTTGCAGCAACATTTCTCCTAGTTATTATAATGTGGATCCTTCCACAGATCAGTCTTTGGCTCCATTTGCCTCATTTGAAGGAACCAATTTGGGTTCAGTAACAATTGTCTGAATTGGAAGGTTGTGGATTCAAGCTCTAATCTTGTATTTGGACATGGATTCTATGTACAGTACAAAATGGGGGGAGTTGTGCATTGTCAGAATCTATCATGGAGACACTTTAAACCAAGAGGACTTGCCCACTCTGGAAGATGTTTAGCTTGCATTATTTGCTCAACAAACAAGTAAAATATTAATGGTTTCATCTTGATTGTAGGATTTTTGTGTGCACTGCTTTATTTATTGTTACTGTATACTTCCAAGAACTTCAATGGCTGTGAAGCAATGTGGTGCAAGATTGTAAGTTTTTTTCGTTAATGCACCTTTCCCATGATAATGATCCAAAAGTATGTGGAGTCAGTGCCCAGATCTACCTTCATGCTTCCTCACGTTCTTCCATTCACTCTGTATTGTCAATGTGCTTGGGCGAGTTCTACATTTTGAATTTGTTTCCTCAAGTTAAATATTTTGTGGGCAATAAAAAAAAGTTAGATAACCTGAAGGTGGGAATGTGTCTAGAGCATGCCCTAAAGTTTTATTACACTATAGTTATGTAAATGTGCTTTACTTTATATTGGCTGAATATGTTAAATATTAATATTTGTTACAGGCTTGATATTACATGTTCCACTCTGAGGAGCTAAAAGTCTTTTTCTGGGATTATTTTGAATTTATTTTATAATTTTGGTTAAAAATTGCTTTCTGCATATTTTGAAGACTTTCAAAGCTTAAATTTAAAAACAATCAAATCTTCTCATAGTATAAAATTTGTTGGAGGGAGATAGTCTGATTAATTTGAGTTTTTGAAAAGATTACTAAACCTGAGGTAGTGCAGTTGATGTGGTTTACATGAGCTCCATTAAGGTATTTGACAAGGTCCCACATGGAAGACTGGTCCAAAAGGCAAGAGCCCATGGGATCCAACGCAAAAGATGATGGAGGGTTGTCTTTGTGATTGGAAATCTCTTACTAGCCATGTACCATAAGGATCAGTGGGACTCTTGCTGGCTGTTATGTACATTAATGACTTGGGTGTGAATGTAGATGTTGTAATTAGTAAGTTTGCAGATGATATGAAAATTGGTGTTGATACTGAGGAGGGTGGTCGCAGCTACAGTCTGATCAGTTAGTAAATTGGGTCGCGCAATGGTAGTTGGAATTTTTAATCCTGGTAAGTATGAGGTGATATGTTTTGGTAGGTCTAATAAGAGAATGATACACACATTGTATGGTAGGTCCCTATGAAGTACTGAGGAACAAAGGGACAGTGTGAACAAGTCTACAGATCCTTGAAGCTGTCACAGGTGGACAGTCGTGGACAAGTCATATGGCATGCTTGTCATCATTAGCTGGGATGTGAAATATAGGAGTGAGAAGTCTTATTGTGACTTAAGAGCTTAGGTTAGGCCCCAGGTGGGATACTATGTGCAGTTCTGGTGCCACACTGTTGAAAAGATTGCTTTTGAGAGATGCAGTGGAGATTTGCCTGGGAGGGAAAATCTGTTACAGGAAGAGATTGGATAAACTGGATTTCCTTACCCCAGAGTAAAGGAGACTGAGGGTCTATCTGGGGCATATAAAAATGAGGCTCAGTGTATATGGGGAATCTTTTCCCCATGGCAGGTGTGCCTAAGATGGAAGGGTGAGAGTTTAAGGTAGATAGTAAGTGGTTTAGAGGAGATCTGAGGAAAATTTCACCTTTTTAAGTTGATTGGAATGTGCTGCCTGAGGGGTTGGTGGAGGCAAGTACACTCAACATGTAAGAAGCATCTGGATAAGCATTTAAGATGCATTGTTGTTTGTCGGCCTAGCGCATGGAAACGGAGATAATTTACTTCAGTGTTTGTGGGTTGGTATGGACATGGTGGACTGAAATGTCTGTTTCTCTCCTGTATAACTCTGACTCTGATTTAATTTGCTGTTTTTGGAACAGTGGATGATCCCTTTGATGACTTCTTTGGAAATCGACGAGGTAGACGAGGGGTTGAAAGAAGCAGGGGTGGCGGAGGATCTTTCTTTTCTTCTTTTGGGGGATTTCCTGCATTTGATTCTGGTAAGTAATCACCATTTAATAAGTATATGGTAGAATATAAATTTCTTTATAATATGAACAAGTTGCAGCAAAGTTGTTAAAACCAAAATATATCAAACTGTTCTGGTGCTTAAGACTACTGACTTCTAACATGAAAGCCCCATCTTAAAATGTGAAGTACTGCAGTCCTGGAAATTTGAAATAAAAATTCCTGAGCTAGCCGCCAACAAACAATGATGGAGAAACTGTTTTTCACTCCTGAGATGTTGCCAGACCAAAGTTTGAAGTCTAAGACTGTTCAGTTATACTAATCTATCAAATTTGATAGTTCTCAATATTTTGTTCAGGAATGGAAATTCCACTGGTTTAGTAGGGTTATTGACTGCTAAACCAAATTTAGTCGATCAAAAGTAGTTGAACTCTTGGTCATTTTACTGTTGTCTTGGGATAGGTAGTTCAGTTGGTGCCCTCTCTAAAATTAACCTGTAGAGGTTCCTGTTTGGAGGACCAACAGTGAAAGTAATCTTTTTGGATTTAGGACGAACTGTACAATTTATACCTCTTCTAGTTTTGAAAGAAATGCTTTTGCTTTCCACCAAAAGCTGAATTAAATCATATCAATCTACTGCATAGTATGTGATTTGTGCAAACACTTGAGGATTTTTTAGTACAGAAATAATTGAGATTTTTAATTTGTATTAACTTGAAATTACATGTTTTTGTTTTCAGTATGTTAATGGCTTAATTATCGAGCCGTTTCAGCTTTACATGTTTAAATGACTGGCTCAATTGGATTTATTTTCTTGGATCAGACTTTGCAAGCGTTTGTATCCTAACAATTTCTTGATTTTTGACATTCTATTGAGTAAAACGAATGTCACTGTTTCCCTTTGTCAGAAAAATAGCTCTGTACAATTGCTGGTCTTGATGAAAGCAACCACAGCCTTAATGTTCATCAAGGATATGCTCTGAAGTAGATTAGCAAAGAGATCTGTGTCCTTGTACATACTCCCTGAAAGTTGTCACTTATTTGAAGACATGCATTGTTTGAAACTAATTGAACTGTCTTGTGACTCTGTTTTTAATTTGATCCAATTTTGCCTTTGAAACAAATTCTCTTGTAGTTTTTTGATAAGATCCAGTTTATTTGAAAATGAAAGTTTGAGTTTTTGAGGTAGTGCATGCCGTCAGAGGTGAACTGATAGATGTACTGTGGTTGAATTTCTAGAAGGCATTTGATGGTGCAATATTTCACACTGGAAAAAGATAGTGTTGTCATGGAGAATATTGAGATACAGGCCACTAGACTAGATAGGATTGGGGCTCACAAGGAGGTGGTGTTAGCAATTGTAAAAAGTGTGAAAATAGGGTAGGTCCCCTGGGCTGAATGGGATTTATCCTTGGATTCTCTGGGAAGCCAGAGAGGAGATTGCTGAGCCTTTGATCTTTGTCGTCATTCTGCCAGAAGATTGTTCAAGAAGGGGAGTAGAGACAACCCTGGTAATTATAGACCAGGTGAGCCTGCCTTCAGTTGTGGATAAAGTGGATAAAGTGTTATGATTATGAATCCTCTCTCATAATCCTCTAGAAAGGAATAAGTTGATAGTCAACTCCATTTTGTGAAGGGTAGGTCATGCCTCACAAACCTTGGAGTTCTTTTGAGAAAGTGACCAAACAGGTAGATGAGGGTAAAGCAGTTGCTGTGGTGTATATAGATTTCAGTAAGGCGTTTAAGGTTCCTGATGGTAGACTATTGCAGAAAATATGAAGGTGTGGGATTGAGTGTTTTGGCGGCTTGGATCAGAAGTTGGCTAGCTGAAAGAAGAAGATGGTGATTATTGGGAAATGTTCATCCTGGAGTTCACTTACTAGTGGTGTACTGCAAGGATCTCTTTTTGGAACGATTGTTTGTCATTTTTTAATAAATAAATGACCTGGATGAGGGTGTAGAAGTTTGCAGATGACCGTAAGCCTGATGGAGTTGTGGATAGTGCTGAAGGATGTTGCAGAGAGGCATAGATAAGCTGCAGAGCTGGGCCAAGAGGTAACAAATGGAGTTTAATGTGTGAAGTGAGGTGTTTCACTTTGGAAGGAGCAACAGGAATACAGAGTACTGGGCTAATGGTAAGATTCTGGGTAATGTAGATGAGCAAAGAGATCTGTGTCCTTGTACATAATTCCTGAAAGTTGCCACCCAGGTTGATAGGGTTGTTAAGGTGGCGTACGGTGTGTTAGTTTTTAATTGGTAGAGGGATTGTGTTTAGGAGCCTTGAGGCCATGTTACAGCTGTGCAAAACTGTGGCTGGACTTGAGTATTGTGTACAGTTCTGGTTACTGCATTATAGGAAGGGTGTGTAAGCTTTAGCAAAGATTAGGAGATTTGCTATGATGTTGCCTGGTATGGAGAGAAGGTCTTATGGGGAAAGGCTGAGGGACTTGAGGCTGTTTTTTGTTAGGGAGAAGAAGGTTGAGCGTGACTTAATTGAGACATAAGATAATCAGGATTATAGGTTGGACAGTGAAAGCCATTTTCCTCTGGCTTGCACAAGGGGACATATCTATCACCCCTCAGTTTGAAGCTATAGGACAGATGTCCGAGGTAGTTTCTTTACTCAGTAGTGGCATGGAATGCCCTGCCTGCAACAATAGTAAACTCGCCAACTTTAAGGGTGTTTAATTAGTCATTGGATAAACATATGGATGAAAATGGAATTGTGTAGGTTAGATGGGCTTCAAATTGACTTCATAGGTTGGTGCAAGATCGAGGGCCGAAGGACCTGTACTATGCTGTAATGTTCTATATTCTAATATTGAGATTTATTGCGAAAAATTAAAAGCGCATGATGTATTTGGTGCCATATTGGCATGGGAGTAAGCTTGGCTAGCAGGAAAGGCCTAAATAGTCTGCCAACTTGGCAGGATTAACAAATGGTGTAGAGATTGGTGCTGAGACCTTAACTGTGTGATTAGTTTCTATGAATGTGACTTGGATGAAGGTACACAGATATAGTTGTGAAGTATTCTGAAACAGTTAGGCAAGTAAGTTGTAAAGATGTGCGACACGAGAGATTTGGATAGCCTAAGAAAGTGAACAGCGATCTGGCAGATGAAGTATAATGTGGGAAAATGTGGTTGACAACTTTGACAGGAAAAATAATAAAGCCTCAAGGCTCCGAAACTCCTCCCTCTGCCATTTTAAACAGATTAGACCAACATTAAGGGTTGAGAGTCTTCAAAAGCCATTTCCTGAAAAAGTGATTGAAAGAGTCATTAGAGATGTACAGTACAGAAACAGACCCTTCCACCTAACTCATCCATGCTGACCAGATATCCCGACCCAATCTAGTCCTACCTGCCAGCATCCCACCTGCCAGCACCCAACCCATATCCCTTCAAACCCTTTCCTATTCGTACACCCATCCAGATGCCTTTTAAATGTTGCAATTGTACTTAGCCTCCACCACTTCCTTTGGCAGTTCATTCCATACACACACCACCCTCTGCTTGAGGGTTTATTTTATATTTTTCCTTTTAGTTCTGGACTCTCCCACCCAGGGAAGAGACTTTATCTATTTATCCTATCCATGCTGCTCATGATTTTATAAACCTCTATAAGGTCATCCCTCAGCCTCCATGCTCCAGGGAATGCACCCCCAACATGTTTCGCCTGCCTCCTATAGCTGAAATCCTCCAACCCTGGCAACATCCTTGTAATTCTTTTCTGAAACCTTTCAAATTTAACAACATCCTTCCGATGGGAAGGAGGCAAGAATTGCACGCAATGTTCCAAAAGTGGCCCAACCCATGTCTTCTACAGCCTCAACATAACCTCCCAACTCCTGTACTCATACTCTTTCCAATAAAGGAAAGCATACCAAACGCCACCTTCACTATTCTATCTACCTGCAACTTCACTTTTAAAGAGATATGAACCTGTACTCCAAGGTCTGTTAAGCATCACATCCCTAGGACCTTACTATTGTGTGTAAGACTTGCTAAGACCTGCTCTTCTAAAATGCAGCACCTTGCATTTATCTAAATTAAACTCCATCTGCCACTTCTCAGCCTGTTTGTCCATCTGATCAAGATCCCGCTGTAATCCGAGGTAACCTTCTTTGCCGTCCACAACACCTCCAATTTTGGTGTCATTTGCAAGCTTACTAACTATACACATAGACAAGGAAGAAACTATGGTCTCATTCGACGTAACGGCACTGTTCACCTCTATTGACAAAACTCTAGCCAGAGAAACAATAGCCAACCTGCTGGACATACAGAACAGACAACAGGACGTTGAACCTATCAACAAAGACTGCATACTTAAACTACTGGACTTGTGCCTCACAACACACTTCACATTCAACAACCAGATATACGAACAAATCAATGGAACACCCATGGGCTCGCCAATCTCTGGACACATAGCAGAAGCAGTAATGCAAAGGTTAGAACAAACAGTCTTGCCACAAATTCAACCCAAACTCTGGGTCAGATAAGTTGATGACACCTTTGTAATCATTAAAAACACAGAAATAGAGAAAACACACCGGATCATCAACGCCACGCTAACAGGAATCCGATTCACGAGAGAAGAAGAAAAGGATAACCAACTCCCATTCATAGATGTGATGGTACAGAGAACACCGAATGGAGGATTCAGCACAAAGGTATACAGGAAAGCCACACACACAGACCAAGTCCTGAACTATGAAAGCAACCACCCCAACTCACACAAATGAAGTTGCATCAAGACACTATTCAAAAGGGCCACAGCACACTGCAGCACACCAGAACTGCAAAAAGAAGAGGAACACCTGTACAAGGTATTCGCCAAAAACGGATACCCGCGCAATTTTATCAACAGATGCCTAAGAGAAAGACAGCGGAACGAGGACATGCCGCAACCCAAAGGACTAGCCACACTACCATACATCAGGAGCATTTCAGAACTGACAGCCAGACTACTGCGACCACTTGTGTGAAGGGCTTCTGTGGTGTTTCCTCCGGCATTTATAGAGTGCCATCCACAATCTCCATCAACAAACACATCGACCTGGACCCAATATACCGGCCACTACAGCGGACAGCTGAAACTGACAACCGGAAGCGGCAGGGACAGGCCACTATAAATGCCGGAGGAAGCAGCACAGAAGCGCTTCACAGGAGGCTCCCAAGCACTGAGGATGTCACCTAGATAGGGGATGAAATGTTTGCAACAAAAATTTCCAGCTCGGCGAACAGAACCACAACAACGAGCACCCGAGCTACAAATCTTCACCCAAACTTTGAACTATACCTCTTATGCTCACATCCAAATCATTTATATAAAATGATGAAAAGTAGTGGACCCAGCACCAATCCTTGTGGCACTCTGCGGGTCACAGGCTTCCAGTCTGAAAAATAACCCTCCATCACCCTCTGTCGTCTTCTTTTTGCGCCAGTTCTGTATCCAAATGGCTAGTTCTCCCTGTATTCATGAGATTTAATTTTGCTTACCAGTCTCCCATGAGAAAATCTATTCGAGTGCTTTACTGAAGTCCATGTGGATTGCATCCACTTCTCTGCCCTACTCATTCCTCTTTGTTACTTCAAAAAACTCAATCCAGTTTGTGAGACATGATTTCCCACGCACAAAACCATGTTGACTATCCCTAATCAGTCCTTGCCTTTCCAAATACATGAACATCCTGTCCCTCAGGATTCCCTCCAACAACTTGCCTACCACTGACGTCAGGCTCACTGGTCTGTAGTTCCCTTGCTTGACTGTATCACCCTTGTTAAACAGTGGCACTACATTAGCCAACCTCCAGTCTTTCGGCACCTCACGTCTGACTATCAGTGATACGAATATCTCTGCAAAGGGCTCAGCGATCACTTTCCTAACTTCCCATAAAGTTCTAGGGTACACCTACCACGTCCTGGGGATTTATCCACTTATGTTTCAAGGCATCCAGCACTTCCTCCTCTGTAATACAAATATTTTTCTAGATGTCACCATCTATTTCCCTACATTTTATATCTTCCAAATCCTTTTCCACAGTAAACACTGATGCACAGTACTTGTTTAGTATTTCCCCATCTATTGTGCTTCCACACAAAGGCTGCCTTGCTGATGTTTGAAGGGCCCCAATTTTCTCCCAAGTTACCTGAATATTTTTAAGGCAGTGGTGCATTGATCTTTAAGGTGGTGAAAGGTCATCGGTGGTAAAAGATTATTAGTGGTTGGCAGGAATGGACATTGAGGTTAGTCAGATCAGCTCTGATCTTATTGAATGGTGGAACAGGCTCAAGGGAATGAATCCCCTACACTTGGTCCGTGTTTATACAATTATGCAAGTTCAAATCACATTTATGGAACAAAAAGCCAAATAATGGTGACCATGTAATCACCATTTGATTTTTGTAAAATCTACCTGGTTTACTAAGTCCTTAGTTACCATCCTTGCCTGATCTGACCTACAAGTGACTGCAGAGCCAGAGCAATGTGGTTCACTCTGTATTATCTTCTGGGCAATTGAGGATGAAAGATAAACATTGGACGAGCCAGTGATGGTGTCATACTATGAATGTATTGAAAAAAAGCTGTGGTCACCATGTCGTTCTAGTGGTCTCTTCTGTGTTGAAAATCAACAGTCACGTGACTGAGTTACTATCAACCTTTTAAAATATTGTATTGTTTCTGTCTGCAAAAAGGGCTGAATATCTTTCTCGAATAAATATGACTTGTTTGCATTTTCAATGTGGATTTGAGTTGAATTTTCTATTGGGTCAGCCTGGTAGATAATGAAGTACATGGACAAAACCTGCATGAAATGCAATTTTTATTATGCTTACTTTAAAAATTATATAAACATCTTTTCTGCAGGTTTTACTTCATTCAATTCATTTGGTAATCTTGGAACAGCATCATTCTCATCCTCTTCGTTTGGAGGTGGTGGAATGGGTAACTTCCGATCTGTATCAACATCTACCAAGTTTGTTAATGGCAGGAAAATCACCACTAAGAGGTATTTCAGAAATTAATTTTAAGATTCACAATTGACTTTTCTGTCGACTAGCTAAATACAGCTACTTAACTTGGGTTTTGACGAACAAACTTGTGAAAGCTATTGTGAACTTGTTGCTTTTTATGCCCAAAGTCAAAGCTGAAGTTGAGTTGCTAGCCTTTTATCAGGTGAAGCAAACTTTGCATGAACTTTTATACTCCATAAATCAGCAAACATTTTCTCAAATATTGTGAACTTTGCTATATTATTCTGTCCAATTACCATAGTTTTTAAATTTATTTGCCTCCATGTCAAATTGTTCAATCGAATGGCCACATGAAATATTGACAGTTGATACAATTTCAAGTCAATCTCTCATTCAATACTGCAATCTAACAATGTCAGTTGTTGAGGGTGCGAGTGAGAAGGCTCTCTGGTAAGTTTTATTTAAGGCAAAGTTGTATTATTTGTAATTTATATTATAAATAAAGTATAACAGTGACATGTATATCCCCTGCATTACATTCCTATTGCTTTGTTTTTATACCGATAATGTGCACCTCTTGATTATCTAGAATATTTGATCACCTGACCTGCTTGTTCCATAAATGCCAGTTAATAAAGTTTGCTGTATTTAGAATAATTCTATCATTTTTTGTTAATATCCTATTTTGAAAAAGTCAAAGTTGTGGTTTTCTCTTTCAGGTAAAGTCATAGAGATGTACAGCACAGAAACAGACCCTTCGGTCCAACCCGTCCATGCTGACGAGATATCCCAACCCAATCTAGTCCCATCTGCCAGCACCCGGCCTATATCCCTCCAAACCCTTCCTATTCATATACCCATCCAAATGCCTCTTAAATATTGCAATTGTACCAGCCTCTACCACTTCCTCTGGCAGCTCATTCTATACATGTACCACCCTCTGCGTGAAAAAGTTGCCCTTTAGGTCTCTTTTATATCTTTCCCCTCTCACCCTTTGCCCTCTAGTTCTGGACTCCCCGACCCCAGGGAAAAGACTTTGTCTATTTATCCTATCCATGCCCCTCATAATTTTGTAAACCTCTATAAGGTCACCCCTCAGCCTTCGACGCTCCAGGGAAAATAGCCCCAGCATGTTCAGCCTCTCTCTGTAGCTCAAATCCTCCAACCCTGGCAACATCCTTGAAAGGGTTCAGAAAAGATTTACAAGTTTCACAGCATCTTTCCGATAGGAAGGAGACCAGAATTGCACGCAATATTCCAACAGTGGCCTAACCAATGTCCTGTACAGCTGCACACTTTAATGTATCTATATTTCAAATGCAATTTTGTGGCTTAACCAAATATAATCTTTCTAAATTTCAGGATTGTAGAAAATGGCCAAGAAAGAGTGGAAGTAGAGGAAGATGGTCAATTAAAATCTTTAACAATAAATGGTAAGGAGCAGCTACTACGATTGGATAACAAGTAAATATTCCCTCATATTTAAGAAATGAAAATGGATGAGCATTCATGGGTGAAAAGATTTGAGAATCCTGGAAGGAACTTTGCATTATGCGTTACGTTGTTTAAGTCAAATTAGTTTTGCTGCTTGTTATGGCACCAGTAATCTAATGATGTTTATGCCATACTTTGAGTTTACTTTGACGGGACCACAGATTAGGACCATCTGGTATTGATTTGAGTTTTTGTATTATAAATTTATTGATGCACTTTCCTGTGTAACCATTTCCATTGACCGTTTATTTACCTTTTCGAACCGAGAGAGATTCCACTTTAATCCAAATTTTTCTAGTTAAATAAATGCAAATTAGCTTTAACTTACAGGAGGATTTGAAGTGTTAAACTTTTTCTAACTCTTTTGTACTTGCTAGTAAATATAATTAAGACTATTTAATAATATAGTTTGCATTTCTTTTTGCTTGAAATTGCATCTTTTTGTGGTTTAGTTTTGCATGTATGCCACTTCGGTGATATTTTGGGAACTGTTTGTCTTTATGCTGTTTATAACCTGATCACTCCACGTAACATGATGATGCTGGCAGAATTAAACATTCATTGTTAACAAATGACGTGAAAAGAAATGTTTGTGGCACAACCATTAAAAGGGCATGGAAAAATATATTGCGTCTGTGGTGTTTTGAAGTTTGTTTGCAATTGTGCACACTTTTTTTCCTTTGTAGCAGTCTTACTAGCATTAAATGCTTGCTTATCACCTTAACGCGATGGAAAACTTGATTGCCATGCTGAATATATTTCCTGTTTTCTTAAATTACACAAGTCCAAAATTAGACTCTTGTTTATCCAAAGACTCGGGCTTTCACTTCGGTCAGAAATTCATTAGAATGGAGATGTACCTTGTATTTCATTCAGTCATTCAATGTTAAACTATCCTACTAAATTAAATGTTAACAGTGAGCATAATTCTTGATGACTTTCCATGGGAAATATTTACATAATTTTAAAAGCAAGAATCCAAATATGAGGTAGTTAATTTTCATGTAATTTGTATATGGCCAATATTAATCCAAGAATTCTTATCATTCAAATGCTAAGTTTGCCAATTTTGAGACCAGATTTAAGTGTGCACTTGGGTTTTGTGCTCCAAGGTGTCATATTTCTGTTGAGTCACTATTTTTATAACTATGGCTAATATAGATTCAGTGCTTCTCGGCAGTGCAAATATAGCAGCAGAAAATGTCCAAGGGGTCCATAAAGTCTCTTCCTTTCAGTCATGTTGCAACTATGCAATGTTACCTTCAATACATTTTCCTAAACAGTAATAAAGCAAGCCGTTTTTGGAAGGGTTGGTGTCTACAGTGTGGGGAGAGATGTTTTCAAAATGTCTGAAGACAAATATTACATCTAGCAAATTATTACTGGCCTACATTACCCAGTAATCTAGCTATCTTTTTGTAACCTTTTGAAAAGTCAGACAAATTGCCACAGGAGAAATATCAGTGTGGTAACACTGCATCCACTAAGTTACTAACTTATTCCACTTGACCGTTCTCAAGTGTAAAATATCTTGATGTCTAAGTTTTTGTTTAGTTTTATGAATATCTTTTTTAACCTTGAGCTAATTCTAATTGATCTCGTTCAACCATCTTAGACAATTATTTATCAAATACATTAACAGTTTTCCCAGAATTTTGCTGTTCTACTTTAGAAATAGTATGCCAGTTGATCTTTCGAGCCTGTTCAGGCATGGTTAAAGGTGCAGCTCAGCCAAACTCACTCTGTTCATCTCGGTTCTGTAAGCTTTAATCTTACCAAACAAAAATCTCAATTTCCAGTTGGCTAACCATAGCATGGTGTCAGATGATTAACAACTTGGTTGGAAGTGGATTTTAAGACACCTTTTACAGAAGGACAGTAGAATAAAGATGTAGGGTGGTTATTTCAGAATTTATAGTGGAGTGATCAAAGTCTGGATGCTAAAGGCCAGAATTAAAGGAGTGCATTTTGGAAGATTGTGGATCTGTAGGAGATTAATTACCGGGATGGGAAGATGTGGAGAGATTTGAAAACTCGGTACTGCTGGCCAAGCAGCTATTGCAAATGAGTCATGGGTGAAAGGTGACTGGAGTTTAATGTGATTTTGTGGCCAACTGTGTTTCCAGATGCTTAAAATTGTAGATCAATGCATATTTTGAAGATTAGTGCTGCTGTTCCCTTGCTATCTATTTTAGTTAATCCTTTCAAAGATGGCAGTCCACTTTTTATTCGATCTAGGACCTGCCCTCCAAACACCATTTTTGTTTGTATAACAAGGAGCTGAGAGAATCCCTTAAAAGGTTTTTGGAGGTCCAAATATGTGCAATGTTGACGATGATGCCTTCACACATGAACTTGACTGACTTGATCAATTTGGTTTAGCATGACTGTCTCTTTTGAATGTTCAAGTTGCATGTTACAAATAACTTAATGCAATACGTGTTTAGAGAGATGCTGGATCACCACATCAGTTCTGGGTAATTCAAGATGGAGGACTGTTAAGATTTCTGGCTGTAATGCTGCTTCTTTGAGGTATTTTAGGTGTTGGAGGTGATTTTCCTTGAATTCCAGGAGCAGCAATTCCTGTTATGTGCTATGCATTATTTTGGAACTTTGGAGAAAAAGTTGAAACAACGGCACTTTTAAAAGGGAGAGGAACAGAAACAAGCAGCACATGGCCAAGTCAGTACGAGAGAGAGAGAAAGGAATCCACAGTAACTGTCAGTGAATCTGTGTAGTTACTGCCATTGCTTTGAATTAATGGACCTTGGAGCACCTTAGAAAATTAGCAAAGTAAAATTCACAACTGATCTTGAAGGCCTGTTTGGGAGAGGTCACAGCACAAACAGGTGAATAGTTTTAAGTGTGGCCTTGCTGTAAGTCTGCAATAGTGTGTAGAGTGTGTTCTTTATTGATTTTGTTTTATTGAGATGCCCTAAGTGTTCAGTTATCCTGGAGCAGTGTTTTGTAGAGGAATAAGATGGTGTGACAGATTGGAAGAAGCAAAAATGGCTCTTAAGAGTATTATGCTCTTGTCAGATGTGGGAGTTTAGGGAGCGTTTATGTGTTACTGAAGATTATATCTGCAATAAATGTCGATGGTTGGTTACAAATCCTATCACATCAAATGGATCAGGTGGAGTGATAGTTAAAGTCTCTGAGGAATTTACAAGAGCAAGGTGGTGTGATGGATGGCAGTTACAGGAAGGGATAAAAGTTGCAGATACAGTCACATGGATGGGTTAATTCCAGGAAAGGTAGGAGTTGGCAGGTAGTGCACGAGTCTTCTGTGGTCATTCCCATTTCAAACATGTATGCTGTTTTTGAAAATGTAGTGGATGATGGATTCTTGGCTGTTCGTGCTATATTTCCCCCAAGATTCCAGTATCAAGACTGACTCGCTCTAATGCAATGAGGGGTACGTCGGGTTCCAAGAGATCAGTTTGATAGGGGACTTTCTGATCCAAGGCACAGATGGATTGTTCTGTTCCCAGCAGTGAAAAATCAGAATGGTGTGTTGCCTCCCTGATGCCATGATCAAGGATGTCGGAGGGTGCACAAATTTCTCAAAGTGGAGAGGGCCCAACAGGAGGTAATTGTACATTTTGGAACTCATGACAAAGGAAGGGAAAAGGAATATAGTGTTAGGCAGGAATTTAAAAGGGAGGTCATAGAGTAGTAATATCTGGATTACTCGTGGTAGGAGCAGGAGGATAGAGCAGATGAATGCATAGCTGAGGAGCTGGTATATGGCAGAAGGATTCCCATTTTTGGGTCATTGGAATCTCTTCCAGGGTAGGCATGACCTGTACAAGGACGGATTGCATCTGAATTGGAAGGGGACTAATACACTGGCAGGGATTTTTGATAGAGCTGCTCAGGAGGATTTAAACTAGTAAGGTGTTTTGGGAGTGGGGTGGGGAGAAAAGAGGGAGAAGGTGCAGTGGGACTCGGGGTGATAGTGAGGAAAGAGATCAACAGTTGAGAAAAGAAGCGAGCCAAACAGTCAAGGCAGGCAGGGACAAAACAGAGAACAAGGTAGGGCTGCATTTATTTCAATGTAAGAAGCCTAATAGGGAAGGCAGATGAACTCTGGGCATGGGTAGCAACATGGGACTGGGATGATATAACAATTACAGAAACATGGCTCAGGGATAGACAGGACTGGCAGCTTCATGTTCCAGGATACAAATGCTTTGGGAAGGATAGAAAGGGAGGCAGGAGAGGAAGGGGAGTGACCCTTTTGGATGAGGGATAGTATTACAGTTTTACTGAGGGAGGATATGCCCAGAAATACATTTGGGTGGAACAAAAAAAGGAATGATCACCTTATTGGGGTTGTATTATAGGCCCCCTAATAGTCAGAGGGAAATTGAGAAGCAATCTTGTAAGGAGATCTCAGCTATCTGCAAGAATGGTAAGGTGGTTATGGTAGGGAATTTTAACTTTCCAAACAGGACTGGGATTGCCATAGTCTCAAGGGTTTAGATGGAGAGGAATTTAGGTGTGTACAAAGACTGAGTCAGTATGTGGATGTACCTACTAGACAGTGCAAAACTTGACCTACTCTTGGGAAATAAGGCAGGGCAGGTGACTGAGGTGTCAGTGGGGGAGCACTTTGGGGCCAGCGAACATAATTCTATTAAATTAAAATAGTGATGGAAAAGGATAGGCAGGATCTAAAAGTTGAAGTTCTAAATTGGAGAAAGGCCAATTTTAATGCTATTAGACAAGAACTTTCAAAAGCTGATTGGGGGCAGATGTTTGCAGGTAAAGGTATGGCTGGAAAATGGGAAGCCTTCAGAAATGAGATAACAAGAATCCAGAAGCAGTATATTCTTGTTAGGGTGAACAAAGTCTGGTAGGTATAAGGAATGCTGGATGACTAAAGAAATTGAGGGTTTGATTAAGAAAAAGGAAGCATATGTCAGGTATAGACCAGATAGATTGAGTGAATCCTTAGAGTACAAAGGCTATAGGAGTATGCTTAAGAGGGAAATCAGGAGGGGAGAAAAGGGGACATGTGCTAGCTTTGGCAAATAGGGTGAGGGAGAATCCAAAGGGTTTTTACAAATACATAAAGTACAAAGGGGTAACTAGGGAGAGAATAGGGTTGAAACTTTATTGCTGGAAAGCACAGCAGGTCAGGCAGCATCCAGGGAACAGGAGATTCGACGTTTCGGGCACAGGCCCTTCTTCAGGAATAGGCTCCCTCAAAGATCATCAGTTTGTGTGAAGCTGTCGGGGATGCGGGATTTTGCATCAGTGTTTACTGTGGAAAAGGACATGGAAGATATAGAATGAGTGGAAATAGATGGTGGCATCTTAAAAAAATATCTATGTTACATAGGAGGAAGTGCTGAATGTTTTGAAACACAAATGGGTAAATCCCCAGGACCTGATCAGATGTACCCTAGAACTCTGGGCCGCTTGCTGAGATAATTTGTAACAATGATAGTCACAGGTGAGGTGCTAGAAAACTGGAGGTTGGGAAATGTGCTATTTAAGAAGTGGTAAGTTCAAACCAGGGAACCTGACAGTGGTGGGCAAGTTGTTGGAGGGAATCCTGAGGGACAGGATGTACTTGTATTTGGAAGGGCAAGGACTGATTAGAGACAGTCAACATGATTTGTGCGTGGGAAATCATGTCTCTCAAACTGGATGGTTTTTGAAGTCTCAAAGAGGATTGAGGGCAGAGTGGTGGACGTGATCTATCTGGACTTCGGTAAGACGTTTGGCAAGTTTTCCTCATGGGAGACTGGTAAGCAAGGTTAGACCTCATGGGAGATCTAGCCACTTGGATGCAGAACTGGCTCAAAGGTAGAAGACAGGGTTGTGGTGGAGGGTTGTTTTTTCAGACTGGAGGCCTGTGACCAATGGAGTGCTGCAAAGATCAGTGCTAGAGCCACTACTTTTCATCATTATATAAATGATTAGGATGTGAATGAGAGGTATAATTAATAAGCTTGCAGATGACACCAAAATTGGAGGTGTAGTGGACAGTGAAGAAGGTTACCTCCGATTACAGCGGGATCTTGATCTGATGGGTAAGCAGGCTGAGAAGTGGCAGATGGAGTTTAATTTAGATAAATGTGAGGTGCTACATTTTGGGAAAGCAAATCTTAGCAGGACTTATAAACCTTATTGGTAAGGTCCTGAGGTGTTTTATTGAACAAAGACCTTGGAGTGCAGGTTCATAGCACCTTGAAAGTGAAGTCGAAGGTAGGATAGTAAGAAGGGGTTTGGTATGCTTTCCTTTTATTGGTCAGAGTATTGTGTACAGGAGTTGGGAGATCATGTTGCAGATATTGGTTAGGCCACTTTTGGAATGTTGCATGCAATTCTGGTCACCCTCCTATCGGAAGGATGTTGTGAAACTTGAAAGGGTTCAGAAAAGATTTAACAAGGATGTGGCCAGGGTTGGGGCTGTTTTCCCTGGAGTGATGAAGGCTGTGGGGTGACCTCAGAGGCTTTTAAAATCATGAGGGGCATGGATATATAAACAAGGTCTTTTCCCTGGGGTGGGGAGTCCAGATCTAGAGGGCATAGGTTTAGAGTGAGGGGGGAAATATATAAGAGACCTAAGGGGCAATGTTTTCAGGCAGAGGATAATACATGTTTGGAATGAGCTGCCAGTGGAAGTGGTGGAGGCTAAGTACAATTGCAATATTTAAAAGGCATCTGGATGGGTATATGAATAGGAAGTGTTTGGAGGGATATGGGTTGAGTGCTGGCAGGTGTGACTAGATTGGGTTGGGATATCTGGTTGGCATGGATGAGTTGGACTGAAGGATCTGTTTCCATGCTGTACATCTCCATGACTCGATCTAATAATTAAAATTTTGTTGTCTTGCCTTTCTTGTAAGGTTGGTGCTTTATTGGACCCCACTGGGTATCTGGAATAAACGAATTGACTAAATAATTGTAGTTCTCGGTAGTCTATCTTGTTCCTAAATGAGACACCGCATTGGTAAACTGTTATCCACGACATACCTTTTTTGATTGTATTGATAATTTTGGGATCGAGATGGTACAATGTTTGAGTTTTCTTGGAAAATATTTCTGGTCCAATCTAATTAAGATTTGGAAACTGTGTTCGTAACATTGGTATGATTTTCTTGTTAACTTTGAGAAATATGATTCTTGAAGTGAATGGTTTCAAGTATTTTTCATTTCTACGTGGGATTGATCAATAATTTCAATTAACTTTTCCAGTTGTACAAATTAATTCAAATGGTCTTGTGTTGTAGTGAGCCTTCCTCTGAGACCGATGAATCTGAACATGGATCTATGTGCCTCAGGCATGCCATAGCATGTCTGAAAAAGTTGATTAAAATAGCTACAAATGGATTTGTTTCTGGAATCCTTTGGAATGTGAATTTTTGTACACTGGTCCAGACCTGTACAGTAAACACCAGGCCCTGGGGAGTGTTGCTGAAGAAAGACCTTGGTGCAGGTGAGTAGTTCCTTGAAAATGGAGTTGCAGGTTGACAGGATGGTGAAGGTATTTGACATGCTGCCTTCATAGGTCATAATGAGTATTGGAGGTAGGACAGCTGGATCTCAATGCTTTCCTAGACATCCTACAGCATGATAAACCCACCTCTTCCTATAAACTGCCAAATCTTTGTCCCCACAATTACATATCCTTTTGTAGACTCTATATCCTCCTGCTTTCCCATCTATTTGCATATCAGCAGATTTGGCTTGACAGGGATTGCTGGGAGAATATTCCCCTTGGGAGATTCTAGGACCAGAGGGCAGAGTCTCAGAATAAAAGGGTGCCAATTTAAGATTGAGATGGAGGAATTTCTTGGGTTGAGGCTTTGGAACTTGCTGCATGGAGAGCTGTGTGGGCAAAGACCTTGTGTATGTGTTAAGGCTGAGATTTTTGATTAGTTGTTGAATCCAGGATTACAGAGAATGTAGGAGAGTGGATATGAAGAATGTCTGATCAGGCATTCTGAAAAACTGAAGGCTGTGGGTCAATTCCAGTTCCAATTTCTTGTGGTCTTCTTGCTCCACTAATTACAGTTTGTCAGCAGATTCACCATCTGAAGGGCAGCTAGGGATGGGAATAAGTGCTGGCTCAGCCAATGACTCTTGTAACCATGAATTGAAAAAGGTAGGTAGCAAAAAAGGTTAAATTGCTTCAAATGGAAATTTAACTTTAATTCAGCTGCAATTAAGATTAAATAAAAATCAAGTTGGTGTCAATTAATTTGTAAACAGCATGAGGGAGAGGAGACAGAATACAACATTTTTGTTATTGTGGTATCAAACCATGTAAGGAAATCTAAACCAAGGCTGGGAAGCTGATAAGGTTTGTAGAGAGGGATCACAAAGTCTTTGGAAATGTAAAGAATGCTTTACAGTTTTGCTTTATGTCAGGAGAGCATGTTTGACCTACTTATAAAATGTCAGTTGGAAATGGTGTCTGAAGATAAAATATTTACTGCAGTTCGTGACCATTATTATTTCTTGTTCCCTTTTCACATAAAAGGAATGAGGGCAAAAGTGGCAACTTGGGGTCCTGTTTTAAAAAATAGAAAAATGTTAAATCATAATTAAAGCTTATAGTTGATAAGGCACACATCTCTAACATTTTTCATTTGTGTCCAGAAGGCATTAGCTCAAACAATTGTGTATTCTCATGAATGCTGTTCAGAACTGTGGACTTGGGTCAACTTTCAGAGCTTTGTCCATGTGACTCTCTTCTTCAAACTGGAGAAAAGTCATGAGGTACTGAATTGTAGACTTGATGGCCATACTTCTGCAATTGGGGAAAATGTTTCATAGTATTGAAGGGTAATACTCTGAGCACCTTGAGCTAATGTGAGGCAATTGGTGTGGTTCTGCAACTTTGGCAGGGAAAGGGCCGAGGGTATGTGTGGGTAAGCTTCAAAGACTTATTTTTAGATTGCAAAGTTAGTAGATAGGAAAGTGTCCTGGATTCCAGCAAGGTCTTTTGCTTATGTCCCACAAAATAGGAGGTGTAATGTGAAGGAGGTGTAATAGGAGTTATAGTGCAGGAGAAATGATTTTGAGGTTTTAATAAACAGGTTATGAAAACCAGCAGTACGGCATTCCTTTGACAGGTGCTAGCCCTGTAGTGTCCAAAGCAGAGAGCATATTTTAAAACTATTTTGAGATTGCATTTGCAGCACCTGTGTTACTGGCTGGGGAATGAAAGTAAAGTTTTAATTAAATGTTACTAACTTTAGATGTTCTTGAATAGCTAGATTCCAGTGTGATGATTATTTGTATTAGATTTTCCATTTTATAATTTGATAGTTTTATAGCTGCGTAATTTACTTTTCCGCTTAATGTATTACTAATTTGTCAAATTAGCAAATTGTCACAATTTTGTTACAACTGAAATGAACCCTACTGTTATGCTCAAGTAGGAAAGCATATAGTCTAAAGAGAAATCCAGGTTATTAAAATATCTGGGATGTTTGCAATATAGAACCATAGAACAATACAGAGCAGAACAGGCCATTTGGCCCTCAATGTTGTGCCGACCTGTGAACTATTCTAAGCTTGTCCCCCTATATTATCCCATCGTCCATGTGCTTATCCAAGGATTGTTTAAATCTCCCTAATGTGGCTGAGTTAACTACACTGTCAGGTAGGGCGTTCCACGTCCATACCACTGAGTAAAGAACCTGCCTCTCACATCTGTCTTAAATCTATCACCCCTCAATTTGTAGCTATATCCCCTCGTACAAGCTGACTTCATCATCGTGGGAGGAAGGCTTTTGCTGTCTATCCTGTATAATCCTCTGATCATCTTGTATGTCTCTATCAAGGGCGTTCCACGTCCATACCACTGAGTAAAGAACCTGCCTCTCACATCTGTCTTAAATCTATCACCCCTCAATTTGTAGCTATATCCCCTCATACAAGCTGACTTCATCATCGTGGGAGGAAGGCTTTCACTGTCTATCCTGTATAATCCTCTGATCATCTGGTATGTCTCTATCAAATCCCCTCTTAGCCTTCTTTGCAATGAGAACAGACCCAACTGTCTCAGCCTTTCCTCATAAGACCTTCCCTCCAGACCAGGCAACATTCTGGTAAATCTCCTCTGCACCTTTTTCCAATGCTTCCACATGCTGCTTGAAATATGACGACTGGAACTGTATACAATATTCCAAGTGTGGCCGCGCTAGCTTTTTGTATAGTTACAGCATGACATTGCAGCTCTAGAACTCAATCCCTCTACCAATGAAACCGAACACACTGTATGCCGCCTTAACAGCCCTAACAACCTGGGTGACAACTTTAAGGGATCTATGTATATGGAAACCAAGATCCCTCTGCATATCCACACAACCAAGAATCTTTCCATTAACCCAGTACTTAGTTCGGGACACCACCCATGCCCTCCACCTGCTCCATGACTTTCGCTTTCCCAGTCCCCAGCGCCTTATTTTCACCATGGACATCCAGTCCCTGTACACCTCCATCCCCCATCACGAAGGACTCCAAGCCCTCCGCTTCTTTCTT
>NC_057714.1:101201491-101217609 GCF_004010195.1 Chiloscyllium plagiosum | reverse complement strand
GGTGGATGGGAGATCCCCCGAGGTGATGAGGTTATGGACGGTCTGGGAGATAATGGTTTGTTTGTAGTACCTATCACATTTCCGACGCCCCTCCCCCAAGTCCCTCCTCCCTACCTTTTATCTTAGCCTGCTGGACAAACTTTCCTCATTCCTGAAGAAGGGCTTATGCCCGAAACATCGATTCTCCTGTTCCCTGGATGCTGCCTGACCTGCTGCGCTTTTCCAGCAACACATTTTCAGCTCTGATCTCCAGCATCTGCAGACCTGACTTTCTCCTCAGTACTTTGCCTTGCTGTTATTCTTCCCATAGTGAATCACCTCATTTAGATGCATTGAACTCCATTTGCCACCTCTCAGCCCAATTCTGCAGTTTATCCAAGTCCACCTGCAACATTCTTCCACACTGTCCACTATTCCACGGACTTTACTGTCAGATGCAAACTTATCCAGCTATGCCTGCATCTAAGTCATTTATAGATATGACAAACGGCAGTGGTTCCAAAACACATCCTTGTGGCACAACACAAGTAACTGGACTCCAGGCTGAATATTTTCCATATAGATACAGCTTCCTAACATTCAAGAAGAAGGTAACATTCTTTGGTAATGGTTTGGAGATGCCGGTGTTGGACTGCGGTGTACAAAGTTAAAAATCACAACACCGGGTTATAGTCCAACAGGTTTAATTGGAAGCACACTAGCTTTTGGAGTGACGCTGCTTCAGGTGATAGTGGAGGGCTCAATCCTAACAGAATTTATAGCAAAAATTTACAGTGTGATGTAACTGAAATTATACATTGAAGAATTGATTGTCTGTTAAGCCTTTCATGTGTTAGAATACAGTGATAGTTTCACTTCTTTCATGTGTAAATCACAACTTTTTTTTTAAAAGTTGCATTCTCGGGTTAGCTGTTAACAATGGTGATAACGAGACAATATGTTGAAGGTGTTGGCTCCCTGTGTTCCCTGTCTATGCCATGATGTTTGATTCTAATCTAAAAAGTGAGATAACGGATTTACATAAATTCATGCAGTTTTTGAGCAAAGTACAATATAACCCTGCAAGTACAAATTCACTCCACAAAATGTGTGTACATGTGGGTCTTTGTCTGTCTGTGTCGTGTGTGTCTGTCTGGGTTGAGTGTGAGCAAGTGTAGGTGTGTGTGTGTATAGTGCAATGATGGTCACCTGTAATATGACATGAACCCAAGGTCCCGGTTGAGTCCCTCCCTATGGGTACCAAACTTAGCTATCAGCCTCTGCTCGGCCACTTTTTTTCTGCTGCCTGCCCCAAAGTCCGCCTTTGAGGGTGGTCACCCGAAGGTCCGAGGCTGAATGTCCTGGACCACTGAAGTGTTCCACAACTGGGAGGGAATCCTCCTTCTGTTGATTGTTGTGCGGTGCCCATTCATCCGTTGTCGTAGCCTTTGCTCGGTTTCCTCAATGTATCATGCCTCTGGGCATCCTTGCCTGCAACGTATAAGATAGACAACCTGCCATATACAAGGTGGGAGATGTCCCCACGCGTAATGGTGGTTTCTATGTCCACACTGAGACGTCTTGCAGCATCTACCGTTACAGGGTTGTATGGAGTTGTCCTGAGAGCCTGGCAGCTTGCTACGAACAATGATCTGTTTGAGGTTTGGCGGTTGTTTAAAGGCAAGTAGTGGAGGTGTGGGGAAGGTCTTGGTGAGGTGCTCATTCTCATTGATAATGTGTTGCAGGTCACGAAGAATATGGCGGGGGGGGGGGGGCAACACCTTCAACATATTGTCTAGCTATCACCATTGTTAACAGCTAATCCGAGAATGCATTTTATTTAAAAAAAGGTTTTGTGATTTACACATGAAAGAAGTGAAACTATCACTGTATTCTAACACATGAAAGGTTTAACAGACAATCGACTTTTCAATGTATAATTTCAGTTACATCACACTGCAAATTTTTGCTATAAATTCTGTTAGGATTGAGCCCTCCACTATCACCTGATGAAGGAGCGTCGCTCTGAAAGCTAGTGTGCTTCCAATTAAACCTGTTGGACTATAACCTGGTGTTGTGATTTTTAACTTCATTCTTGGGTAAGGTCTGTTGTATGGGATTGAACTAACTTGAGCTCTGTACTTAGTGATTGGGCAAATACACCTTATCTAAATTCGCTCTGAATAAGAATTAAGCTATTTATCACTTCACTTATCACTTTATCTTGTTTAAAAGAATTCTGCTTTGGAGTCAGTACAAAGGACTTCACAATTGATCTCAAAACTCAAATGCAGATACCTGCATGTTTTAAGACGTTTGCTTACCTACTACCATCTTAATGGCAGTTGAGGATGTGAGGAACACTTTGGTCTTATCTGTTGACCCTCAGGGCTGTGAATGGCATCTCAGTGGCTTGGCTAGATGCTTTCGATCTGCAGAGGGAACTGCTGATCTTTGGCAGGCAATCTGAAGCCTGATGGTAGGCTCTCCCTGATGCAGACCTCCAGCTGCAGTGCACCGTATGATATGAAAGACTGAAAGTCGGATTGCTGGGAACAGCCTCATGTCTAAGGGAGGGAGAGATCAGGTCAGCATTTTGCCAATCACTCCAGACACTACAGTAACCAACCTTAAGACAAATTTCATGACACAGATTTCAGCCCTCAAAGTAACAATGTTAAAATGAACCAAAACTTAAATGCGCTAAGTACAACCCAAAATGATATCGCAGGGATTTGTTCAGAAATGAGGAACTTGGGGAAGACAGGTATGTTTTTAATACTCAGTAGTCATATTTGGTTGAAAGTAAAGTTTTACTTGTATGTTACTGATTTTAGATATTCTTGAATAATTAGAATCCCGTGTGATATTTGTATTAGAATTTCCATTTTATAATAGTTTTTTGGCTGGGCAATTTACTTACCTGCTTAATGTATTACTAATTTGTCAAATTAACATTGTCTTAATTTTGTTACAACTGAAATGAACCCTACTGTTATACTTAAGTGGGAAAGCATATAGTCCAAAGATGAATCCTGGCTATTAAAATGAGATGTTTACAATATAGATACAGCTTTCTAACATTAAGGAAGAAGGTAACATTCTTGGGTAAGGTCTGTCGTATGGGAATTGCAGTAATGCAATAAGCCTCATTGATTACACAATACTCGACACTTCTAGTTAGATCACAACAGTGGATATCATAATCCATATTATGTCACTTCAAGTTTGAAGGAATGCACAAACATGTGTAGCATTGTTGACATCCATGTTCATCATGTAAAAGGCCAGGCAAATGTAATGGTGTTTACTTCAAAGGCAATGGAGTAGAAAAGTAGGTAGCATTTGCCAAAACTGTACAAGGCACTGTTCAGACCACAGCTGGAATATTGTGAACAGTTTTAGGTCCCTTTTGTTGAAGGAGATATATCCTGGCATTGGAAGCAATCCAGGGAAGGTTCTTTCTGCTGATAACGGGATTATCGATCAGCCAAAATCTCATTGGCGGAGCAGACTCTGTGGCCAGTTTCTGCACCTAGCCTTGTACTCTTATAGAAGCAATACCATCATGTACTTTTATTGCAAACTTGTCATAATCAGTTTCTTAAATTTTTTTGCCTAATTTTTGAGCAACTTGTATAATTGCTGGTGAAAGAATACCTTTTGCTTTAATAGTTTTTGAACTGGTTGATTCTAGCCAATTTATTAATTACTCAAATATAACTTTCAAGTCTGTACTTTTCTCTCTTCCTAAGTCTGCAATTATAGAATCAGGTTGTAACGTGTTAAAGTAATTCAATATAAAGATTTCATTTTAGTTAACTAGTGTATATTTTATCGTTTTTCCGACTCTAAGATTTCATTACTTTGTGAAGCCTTTTACTTAACTAATTTATCTGCTATTTGTTTCTATTCAGCTGGCCAATAAAAAGTTTTTCTGTCACTTTTCCATTCTGTTTTCAACACTATAATGGCAGTTCAAGGCTCTAATTATCTTTAGCAGATCTAAAGTACTGCAATTTTCAATTTGATCAAGCGAGGCATTTCCATTTTACAAAGAATTGTTAAAGGTTTTACTCCAATCAGTGTATTAATTTAAATTTCTTGCAGGAGGCTTCTTGACCCAAGAATTCTCTCTTTAACAACTAATTTACTGCACAGTAGGTTGCCATTCAATCTATCAGGCCTGAGCTAGTGTTTTGCTGGTGCAAGTCAGAACTAATCCTCCTGCCACACATTTTCTCAAACCTGCAATTTATTTTGAATAAAGTGCAGCATTTTGAGGCGGGGGTGATGTAGTTGTAATGTACAGGAATATTAATTCATAGGCAAGAAAACATTGCTGAAAAACTCAGCAAAAAATAAGAAAAAACTAACCAAGCCCATTGGCACTCTCTACTCTTAATCATTAATGAAGTGATGGAAAAGATCATTGGTAGTGCTATCAGGTGCCACTTATATTGGAATAGTCTGCTCACGTGCTCATTTTGGATTCTGCCTGACCCACTGAGCTCTACATAATCATGGACAAAACAGTTGAACTCCATAGATAAGGTGAGATTGATCACCCTTGACATCTAGACAGCATTTGGCACAGTCTGGCATCAAGGAGCCCTAGCTCCAGCAAACTCAATGAGTTAGTGAAAAACCTTCCACTGCTTTGAACAGCATCCAGGCTTGAGCTGATAGATGATTAGTAACATTTGCACCCTGAAAGTGGCAGGCAAATTAGTCCCCAACAAATTACAATTGTACTGTTGCCTCTTGATGTTCAACGACACTAACATTGCCAAATCCCCTACAATGAGCAATCTGGTAGTTATAGTTGACCAGCAATTGAATTTCAACTGGCCTTATGAATACTGGGCGAACGCAGCAACCAGGCAGCATCAGAAGCTGGAGGAAAAAAACATTTCTGTTGACTTTGGCACCACCTGTTGCTGCCAAGTTTTGCAGTGTTCTCCCAGTCTCCTGCTTGTCTACCTTGGATTCCAGGATCTGAACTTTTTTTTTCCTCTAAGTACTGAGGCTAGAAGAGCCTAATGCAAAGTTAAAGCAGCATGTACTGTTGACAAGATGTACAGACCTCAACACTCTCCCCTCCACCCCACACCCCCACCACCACCACCAATTCCCCCAAACAGTATCTTCCAAACCTAAACCAACGCTCTTCCTTCGCTGTCTCAGGGTCAACATCCTGATATTCATCTTTGAGTATTGTGGATGGCCCTGAACCCAAAGACTGTAGTTTTTCATGAAGGCAACTCACCACCCTCTCTTCTTCAGGGCTATTGGAGGTTGGCAATAAATATTGGCACATCCAATATTCACATTCAAAGAATAATTGAAAAAAAAATGTTTGGTCAGGTTTTACTTTGACTGAAGTATCACAACTTGAAGAGGAAGCTGTATAAAACCTAATGATCTTTTCTCCAACTAAGTACCATGAAGAATGCGAATCAACAGTCCTTTAAAAGAATGTTAGCAGCTCTCATTGCCTAAATCCAACAGTTTGAGCTGGAAGTAGAAAATTACTTTGACCTTCTAAGAAGCAATTTCCCTGTGAAGAATGAAGTGATGCTGTCAAGCACTCGCTGGCAAAATACTGTGTTCCCACTGACACCTGGGAATCACTGGCCCAAGACTGCCCAAAGTGGAGGAGCAGCATCCAGGAAGGAGTCAAACACTTTGAGGTTTACTACTGGCGGATAAAGTGGAAGCCAGGTGAAAACAACGTAAGGAGCATGCTGCCATACCAAGTGTAACAGCCTGTGGAACCCTAGTCAGTCTGTGCGGGCACCTACGGGCTCATTCTGTGGCTGGAAGGGAATCCTCATTTGCGAGCAACTGCCAGCCATGCTCATTGAGCCCTGGGCTAATGTTCAAAGCCTGTCCATGACAAATAGTGTAACATGAACTCAGTAAAAAATGGATTTTTAAACCATTGACAACCATGCCAATTGCACTGTCTCCCTGTGTGACATTAATGATATTATTTCTGTCTTTTCCTATAACTCTGAATATTGTTTTTATCTAAATAAGCACCCATCAAATTCACTGATGTCCTTCATGGAAGGAAATCTACTATCCTTACTTGGTCTGTGACATTATTTGTGATTCTGGACCCACAGCAAAGTGGTTGACTGAACTTTGGTCTGGACAATTGGGAATGGACAATAAATGCCAGTTAGCCAGTGACACCCAGGTCGCATGAATGAATTAAAAACTAAACTTAATATAGCATACAGTGTCTGTCCTAGGCTGCTTTAATAGAGACACGGCACAGGAACAAGGATTTTCTGCTGAACTTGTATCAGGCATTTGTTAAACCTTAGTTGGAGGGTACAGTTGTGGGTGCCACACTTTTTTAAGAAGGATGTGACTGTGCTGCAGGGAGTGCAGAAGAGATTGGAAACTGAAGTGATGAAGATACATTTGTGGAGAAATTGTGACTGATTCTCTTGCAGAGGATAAGGCAAAGAGGAGATTTGATAGAACTTTGCAAAATCATGAATGGTCTGGGCAGAGTAGATGGGAGAAAATGTTACCCCTCATAAAAGGATTAAAAAAACAAGAGGGTATAGATTAAATAAATTTGCATGATAAGTAAATGTGATGTCAGAAAGTGACTTTTTCACACAGCAAGTAGCTAACGTCTGGAATGAAAAAAGAACCTTACAGCCCTGAAACAGGCCATTCGGCCCTCCAAGCCTGTGCTGATTCAGGTTCTCTATCTAAACCTGCTGCCTATTTTCTAAGGATCTGTATCCCTTTGCTCCCTGCCCATTCATGTATCTGTCTAGATACAGCTTAAATGACGCTATTGTTCCAGCCCCATCACCTCTGCTGGCAACGCGTTCCAGGCACCCACCACACTCTGCGTGAAGGAACTTTCCATGCATGTCTCCCCTAAACTTTTTCCCTTTTGCTTTGAACTTGTGACTCCTACCACAGAGGAACCTCGATTATTCAAATATCGATTATCTGAAGAAGATCTTAAGGTCCTGATAGAAGCATTACATCAAAGGGATATTTCCAACACTGATTGCGTCTTTTGTTTACAATGATTAAAAATGAATTCGGCTTACCGAAATGCTGCTGAGAACAGTCCTGGACGTCGCTGGGAGCCCAGGCACTGTCTCCAAATGACTCATCCTCTCCCTCTCCCTCTTTCCCCTACTTTCCCTGGAGTTGTATACAGGGGTGTACCCTAAACACCCCCTGCCCCCCCCCTCCCCCCCTTCCCCAGATAATCTCTCCAACAATGTCCTGTACAAGGCAAAGATGGAACTTGTCAAAAGGTTGGTGGAAAAAGGTGTGTGCGCGCGCGTGTGCGCTATTTTGAGACTCTCCCCAAAGGCATTAGTAGTCTTGCTGTTGGTGTCCAGTCGGACTGACGGGGGTGGGGGGTTGCACGCGATGTGCTGCTGCCTAGTCTCCGGAAGCAGACGAAGCAAGTGCTCGCTGTGTCAATCCCATTGAATTGATGGGGGTAGGGTGGGGGGGAGCTGGCGGCTTCAGCAATGCTGTAGGTCCCTTATACACAAGTATCTGTCTGCTTACAAACCAAACTGAGACAAAGAGAGGGAGCAAGGCAGGCAGAGGAAGGAAAAAGGAAACTTCAGAAAACTCCGAACCCCAGAGGAGAGAGGCATTGAAACAATTAACCGAATAATCAATTCTCCGAGTGAAATGCTGTCCACCCATCTCGTTTGAATAATTGAGTTCCTCTGTAATTGAGTCCTCCAATCTGGGAAAAAGTTTCTTGCTATCCACCCTGCCGACACCTCTCATAGTTTTATAGGCCTCAGTCAGGTTTCCCCCTCACCCTCCTCCTTTCCAATGAAAATAATCCTAATTTACTCAATCTCTCCTCATAGCAAGCACCCTCCATACTAGTCAACATCCTGGTGAAATCTCCTCTGCATCCTCTCCAAAGCATCCACATCCTTTTGGTAATGTGGCGACCAGATCTGTACACAGTGTTCCAAATATGGCCAAACCAAAGTCATATACAATTGTAACGTGACCTGCCAACTTTTGTACTCAATACCATGTCTGATGAAGAAAAGCATACCGTATGCTGCCTTCACCACTCTACTGACCTGCGTTGCTACCTTCACGGAACAGTGGACCTGAACATCCAGATCTCTGTTTACATCAACTTTTCCCAGGACTCTTCCATTTACTGTATAGTTTGCTCTTGAATTGCATCTTCTCCTGAGGCTCCCAACCTCATTCTTGATGAAGGGCTTTTGCCCAAAACATTGATTTTCCTGCTCCTCTAATGCTGCCTGACCTGCTGTGCTTTTCCAGCACCATTCTAATCTTGACTGTTCCAAAATGCATCACCTCGCATTTGTCCGGATTGAATTCTATCTGCCATTTCTCTGCCCAGCTGTCCAATCTATCTGTATTCTCTGACAGTTCCCTTCACTATCTGCTACTCCACCAATCTTGGTGTCATCTGCAAACTTGCTAATGAGGCAAACTACACCTTTCTCCTATTCATTTATGTATATCACAAACAACAGTGGTCACAGCATGGATCCTTGTGGGACACCACTGGTCACAGGTCTCCATTTTGAGAAACTCCCTTCCACTACTACTCTCTGTCTCCTGTTGCCCAGCCAGTTCTCTATCCATCTAGCTAGAGCACCCTGGACTGCATACAACTTCACCTTCATCAGCCTACTAGTAAGGCTTTTGATAAAGTTCCTCATAAAGTCCATGTATACGACATCTACATCCCTTCCCTCATCAATCAACTTTGTCTCCTCTTCAAAGAATTCTACTAGGTTTGTGAGATATGACCTTCCCTGCACAAGACCATGCTGGCTATCACTGATAAGCTCATTTTCTTCCAGATAGGTATATGTCCTATCCTTTAGTAGCTTCTCCAGGAACTTCACAACCATTGACATCAAGCTCACAGGTCTGTAATTATCTGGATTATCCCTGCTACCCTTCTTAAACAAGGGGACAATATTAGCAATTCTCCAGTCCTCTAGGACCCCCCCCCCCCCCCCCCCCCCCCCCCCCCCCGCCCGCGCGCAGCTCCTCACCAGTGTTCAAGGATGCTGCAAAGATATCTGTTAAAGCCTCAGTTATTTTCTCTCTTGCTTCCCTCAGTAATCTGGGATAGGTCCCAGGTTATTTGTCCACCTTAATGCCTTTTAGAATACGCAATACTTAGTACCTCTTTATGCCGACTTGACCTAGAGTAATTAAAGATCTATTCCTAACTTCAACATCCGCCATGTCTCTCACCTCGGTGAGTACCGATGCAAAGTACTCATTAAGAATCTCACCTATTTTCTCTGACTCCATGCTTATCTTTCCTCCTTTGTCCTGGAATGGGCCAACCCTTTCCCTAGTTACCCTCTTGCTCATTATATATAAATAAAAGGCTTTGGGGTTTCCTTAACTCTGCTTGTTAAGAATATCTCATTACCCCCTTTTAGCCCTCTTCATGCATTGCAAGTGTGGTGGAGGCATGTTCAATTCAGCCATTCAAGAGGGCATTGGGTGTTTACTTAACTTGGAATATTGTTTCTATTTAAGGCAGGAGAATAGTACTGAGTTACAATGCTCACTCAGACAATGCAGACACAATGGGCTGTAGTTATTCTGTGATTTATACACAGTGTTTCTTTCATGGTTGATCTCTTAATAAAGAGTGTTATAGAGCTTCGAGCAGATCAGCTCAGCTATCAGGCCACTGTTAGCTCCATCTGTCGAGACACATTTGCCACTGGAAGAAATCCATATCAAACAATTTGAGAAGCTAAGAATTCCTATTGGTCGAATATTGATCAGACTAGGACTTGTTACTACTCGAAAAAATTCCAGATGATCTCTACCATCTAAAAGGGCTCGTGTAGCAGATGCATATCTGCACAGTTTCCATCAAGCAACACGCAATCCTGACTTTGAATTATATCACCACACTTTCGCTATCACTGGATCAAAATACTGGAAATTTCTAATTGGTCTGTGGGTGTACATACACCACACGGACTGAAGTGATTCAAGAAAACAGTTCAGTGCCACTTCTTAATGGAAATTAAGGATGGCTAACAAATACTCGAACAACCAGGAATATCCATATCCCTTGAAATCATTACAGAAGTTTACTATTTGTTGATGATCGGGGAGTCTTCTTGGTGCACTCAACCATGTCCTTCCTTCAACCAAATCCAGAGAAAACAGATTAACCAACTGTTTGTGGACAGCAAAAAGCACAAACTAGCTGCACATTTGCTGAAACTAAACTGAAAAGTACTCCAGTACTGTGAAGTTGCATTTCTGTTTTTGTTTCTTCCTTTCTTTCATACTGCTGCTTTTGTGTGTCCTATATGTGTGTTTTTAGCCATGGGGCTTGTAAAACAGGCAGACCACCACCTTCCCTCTCATCCTATAGTACAGAAATTGGTAATCCACGCATCATATATAAATAAATGTAAGGCTCAACTGAACGTGTTAGAAGTTTTTTTTGGAATATTGGGAACTATACAGAGATGTCCTTCAGTGATCAGCATTAGAATTGTAGCTTATTGGAACGTATGGCCAATAATCACATGACACCAGGTTATAGTCCAACAGGTTTATTTGAAAAAAACAAGCTTTAGGAGCATCGTTCCTTCTTCAGGTGCGAAGTTGGACTGTAACCAAGTGTTGTAATTTTTGACATTGTTCAACCCAGTCCAGCACTGACACCTCCACGTTATTGTAATATATTCAAGTGACCTGGCCAAGGGATTTGCACAATAAAAAGATTACAGACAAACTTCAGGAGGACAGAGAAAAATAGTAGCTACATTTGGAACATCCATATTGAATAAAATGAGTCTACCAAAAGGATTTCAGCTATTCTGCGGAAATGAAAAGTAGTGATAGAGAAAGATATACCTCTCCCTTATTGGAGATAGTCATTGCATGGTACTTGTATGGTGTGAATGTTACTTGTCATTTTTCAGCTCAAGCTATTGTACAAATCTTGCTGCACTTGGATATCGACTGCTTCAGTATCTGAGGAGTTGCAAATCGTGCAATCATAAGCAACCGTCTTCAAGTCTGATATGACAGAGGGATGGTCATTGATAGAGCAGCTAAGATGGTCGGGCCTAGGACAGTGCCCTGTCGTAGTGAGATGACTGACTTCTAACAAACTGCAACTATCTTCCTTTCTGCTAGGTATGACACCAATCACTGGAGAGTTTTCCTCTGATTCCCATTGACTAGAGTTTTGCTAGGACTCCTTGATGCCATACTTGGTCGAATGTGGCCTTGATGTCAAGGGCAGTCACTCTCACCTCGCCTCTGGAATTCAGCTCGAACCATACTTGAACCAGGGCTGTAATGAAGTCAGGAGCTGGCAGAATTTGAGCTGAGTGTCAACACACAGATTATTACTGTGCAAGTGCTGCATGATAGCACTGTTGATAAATCTTCTACCATTTTATTGATGATTGAAAGTATACTCATAGGGTGGTGAATGGTGAAGTTGGATTTATTCTGCTATTTGTGTACCGAATATAACTGGCCCTGTTATGCAGCTGCCATCATTGTCGCAGTATTAGAATACCTAGGTTAAGTACATGCTAAGTTTTGAAGCATAGGTCTTCAGTGCATTTGCCGGAATATTGTCAGGGCCTGTAGCCTTTGCAGTATCCAGTGCTTCTAGCCATTTGTTGACATGGAGTAAATCAAATCTTCTGAAAACAGGCACCTATGATGCTGGGGACATCCAGAAGTGCCTGCGATGGATCATCCATTCGGCCCTTCCAGCTCAATATTGATAACCAGGAGGACATTTCCTGGCCCAGATTTGAGCTGATGCTGTGGGACTTCATTTTGCTTGCTAGCCCTCCAAAGACGTTATATTAAAGGTATTTATGAACACAAAATGTTTTTGAAGCTGCACATAAATGCAAGTTGTGTACAATGCAAGCAGAGACTTTTAAGCACGTAATCTTTACAGAGGCCTTAAATAGGCACATCTGTTTCCATCTGTAAAGATCATAAGATACAGGAGCAGAATTAGGCCATTCAGCCCATCGAGCCTGCTCTGCTATTCATTCATTCGGAGGCTGCTAAATAAGATAAGAGCCAGTGGTGTTAGTGGCATGGATAGAGGTTTGGCTGACATGCAGAAGCCAGAAAGTAGTGATAAAGGGGTCTTTTTCAGGATGGCAGCTGGTGACTAGTTGTGTTTCGCAGTGGTCAGTGTTAAGACCACAACTGTATTTACTGCATATTAACGATCTGGACAAAGGAACTGAGGGCATTGTTACTAATCTGCAGATGATACGCAAATGAGGAACAGGTAATGTTGAGAAAGCAGGGAAGCTGCCGAAGAACTTGGTCGGGTTAGATGAGTGGACAAAGAAATGGCAGGTGCAATACAATGTGGGTTGGTGAGGTTATACGCTTTGTTGGGAAGAATAGAGGCATAGACTGTTTTCTAAATTAAGAAAGGCTTTGGAATTTTGAAGCACAAAGGGACCTGGAAGTCCGAGTTCAGGCTTCTCTTAACGTTAACATGCAGGTTCAATTGACAGGAAGGCAAATCAATGTTAGCATTCATTTCAAGAGGGCTAGAATATAAGAGCAGAGATGTACTGATGAGGATGTACAAGACTGTGGTCAGATTGTATTTGAATTATGAGCAAATTTGGGCCTCATACCTGAGAAAGGATATGCTGTCATTAGAAAGGGGGGGTCTCCAGAGGAGATTTACAAAAATGATTCTGGGAATGAAGAGTTTGTCATAGTGGTTGAGGATTAGATTAGATTAGATTACAGTGTGGAAACAGGCCCTTCGGCCCAACAAGTCCACACCGACCTGCCAAAGCGTAACCCACCCATACCCCTACATTTACCCCTTACCTAACACTACGGGCAATTTAGCATAGCCAATTCACCTGACCTGCACATCTTTGGATTGTGGGAGGAAACCGGAGCACCCGGAGGAAACCCACGCAGACACGGGGAGAACGTGCAAACTCCACACAGTCAGTCGCCTGAGGCGGGAATTGAACCCGGGTCTCTGGCGCTGTGAGGCAGCAATGCTAACCACTGTGCCACCGTGCCGTGGATCTGTACATGATGGAGTTTAGAAGGATGAGGAGGGATCTCATGGAGAGACCTGGATAGAGTGCAGGTGGAGAAGGATGTTTCATCTGGAGAGAGATACCAGGACACGAAAGCACAGCCACTGAGTGAAGGGATGATTCTTCAGAACTGCGATGAGGAGGAATTTCTTCAACCAGAGGATGGTGATTCTGTGAAACTTGTTGCAGCAGCGGCTGGGAAGGCCAAGTCATTGAGTGCATTTACGACAGAGATAAATAACTTCTTCCTTGATCCCCATACCAATGGTTATGGGCAGAAGGCAAAGAAAACAGGTTGGAGAAACATATCAGCAATTCACACATTGTCTCCAATTGAGCGATTCACTTGCTGCTTCTCTTGTGTTTGCAATCAACTGATCAGTCTGGTCACATAAGAGCAATGAATCTATGTGATTTTTATTATAATATAGATAGATGGTTGAAGGTAGGGAAGTAAAAATTGAGTGTTAGATTTTGGGGTTCACTATTATTGTAAGACCTGAGACAATTACAGTTGGCAGCGCCAATCTAAAATATCTGCTAGTCCTGATTAATTGCCAGGACCAATTCCAGGTACAAATATGTTTTCACAAGTTTCACAGAATCATCAAAAGAAATGATATTCAGTAAAAAAAACCCCATTGGTTTTCAGTCGATTGACTTCAGGACAGTAGCTCATATTTCTGGCTGACTGGACACATGTGGTGATGTTCTGTCAACTACAGTTGTCTTCCTGAGTTGAGTTTTCTCTCTATACTGAACTACAAGAATTGTTACTTATTAACCCTTGCTAGTCACTACTCACTTGCTGTGTGATTAGAGATATCTGAACTCTAATGACTTTCCAATGAATGGACAGGAGACAATTAATCTCAGGTTGACTAAACTGCATATGCCCAATTCCTCGTTGGTACCTTTGAAAGTGTTGGTGATCTTACTGATATCACTTCCTGCAACCTCCTGATTTTCTTCTGTAATGTCAATTACATCTCATTTTTATCAATCTGTCCCTCTTCGTTTACTAACTTACTAGAACTTTATTAAGCACCTGTATAATAATTTGTGCATCTCTGAGTATTTACTTAATTACCATCTCAAATGTCTCAAGTGATACATAACAAGTATTCTGAAAAATTCCAAACCTTATCAATACCCTTTAACTACAAGAACTGTGTGTGACTCCAAAATAGCTGTTGATGCTTAAAGCAAATTCACTGACACTAATTTCGAAAGACCATGTAGGCTTCTTTTGTTCTCCAAATGGTCCTGTTACATGCGTTAAATTACAAAATAAAAACATTTTAAAACATAGATATCTATGTCTTTGAAATAAAAGACTTTTACTCAAATTCTTTTCACATTTGTTACCTTAAGTTTAACTTAGTTCGGGCCACAAAACAGAGATAAAACTGCACACTCATTTCCTTACTTTTGACCGGAGCCATATGCCTATCCTTCTGTACAGAAAGTATTTTACAATTAACGCTGATTAAAGAGACTATCACTTAATTCCTCACTTGCTTAATCAAATCAAAAATATTGAAAAACAATTTAACCCTACATGAAAAATGAAAACTTCCTAGATCATGTATGCAATAGAGTATGCATAATACAGTACAGTCAATTCTTCTATAATGTGATTGTTGTGTTCTTGTACAACCCTGCGTTATTGAAAAATCACGCTTCAGAAACAGCACTTAGTGTTGGGCTGTAATTGCCAACGTATATTTTAAATGTTCGTGCTTTAGAAACAGCACCCCAATTTGTCAATCACATTACAGTGACTTTGTATTTATGAAACACGTGTTATGACAGCATGACCTTTACAATAGACAATAGGTGCAGGAGTAGGCCATTCTGCCCTTCGAGCCTGCACCGCCATTCAACATGATCATGGCTGATCATTCCTAATCAGTGTCCTGTTCCTGCCTTATCTCCATAACCCTTGATTCCACAATCTTTGAGAGCTCTATCCAACTCTTTTTTAAAAGTATCCAGAGACTGGGCCTCCACTGCTCTCTGGGGCAGAGCATTCCACACAGCCACCACTCTCTGGGTGAAGAAGTTTCTCCTCATCTCTGTCCTAAATGGTCTACCCCATATTTTTAAGCTGCGTCGTCTGGTTCGGCACTCACCCATCAATGGAAACATGTTTCCTGCTGCCAGAGTGTCCAATCCTTTCATAATCTTATACGTCTCAATCAGATCCCCTCTCAGTCTTCTAAACTCAAGGGTATACAAGCCCAGCCGCTTCAGTCTTTCAGTGTAAGGTAATCCCGCCACTCCAGGAATTGACCTCACGAACCTACGCTGCACTCCCTCAATAGCCAGAATGTCTTTCCTCAAATTTGGAGCCCAGAACTGGACACAATACTCCAGGTGTGGTCTCACTAGGGCCCTCTGCAGCTGCAGAAGAACCTCTTTGCTTCTATACTCAATCTCTCTTGTTATGAAGGCCAGCATGCTATTAGCCTTCTTCACTACCTGCTGTACCTGCATGTTTACCTTCATTGACTGGTGTACAAGAACACCAGATCACTTTGTACTGCCACTTTACCTAAATTGATTTAATTGAGGTAGTAATCTGCCTTCCTGTTCTTGCCAACAAAGTGAATAACCATACATTTATCCACATTAAACTGCATCTGCCATGCATCTGCCCACTCACCTAACTTGTCCAGGTCACCCTGTAATCTCCTAACATCCTCATCACATTTCACCCTGCCACCCAGATTTGTATCATCAGCAAATTTGCTAATGTTATTGCTAATACCATCTTCTATATCATTAACATATATTATAAAAAGCTGGGGTCCCAGCACTGATCCCTGCGGTACCCCACTGGTCACTGCCTGCCATTCCAAAATGGAGCCGTTTATCACTACCCTTTGTTTCCTATCAGCCAACCAATTTTCAATCCAAGTTAGTACTTTGCCCCCAATACCATGCACCCTAACTTTGCTCACTAACCTCCTGTGTGGGACTTTATCAAAAGCTTTCTGAAAGTCCAAGTACACTACATCT
>NC_057714.1:101198410-101200873 GCF_004010195.1 Chiloscyllium plagiosum | reverse complement strand
GGGATGAACTGATCCTGCAACTTCTGCATTATACACAGGAATATCCGCCATTGTTCCTCCACGGTCATCCCTGCTAAGGTATTGCACTATTGAACTTTGGCCAGCTCCTCCCTCATAGCTCCATAATTCCCTTTTTTCAACATAAGTACTGTTACTTCCGACTGTACCCTCTCCCTCTCAAATTGCAGATTGTAGCTTATTGTATTATGGTCACTACTTCCCAATGGCTCCTTCACTTCGAGGTCTCTGACCAATTATGGTTCGTTCCACAATACCAGATCCAGAATTGCCTTCTCCCTGGTCGGCTCCAGCACCAGCTGCTCCAAGAATCCATCTCTGAGGCATTCCACAAAGTCTCTTTCTTGAGGTCTAATACCATCCTGATTCTCCCAGTCTACCTGCATGTTAAAATCCCCCATAACAACTGTAGTAACATCTTTACGACAGGCCAATTTCAGCTCCTGATTCAACTTACATCCGACATCCAGACTACTGTTTGGGGGCCTGTAGATGACTCCCAAGAGGGTCTTCTTACCCTTAGTATTTCGCAGCTCTATCTACACTGACTCTACATCTCCTGACTCTAGGTCCCCCCGCGCAAGGGACTGAATATCCTCCCTTACCAACATACTAATAGTCCTTCTGCGATGCTACCAAGGAGTCACCAGGTGTCTGTCATTACATGTTGAGAACTGCCATCATCTAGTTTCAACATGCAGAGCAGGAGAATGAGAAACTGAATATCATTAATGAAAAATGACATAATGAGGATGTTGATGTATATTAACGTAGACAAATAGGCCCCTTCCTGCTCACTAGCGACACACCTGTCTCTCCATTCAACATTTGATTGGGAAATGGGAGATTTTGCTTTCTATGGCAGGAAGTTCCTCACTGGCCATCTTATGCAATTCTCCCAACTTCCTTGTCATTCAGGGGCTGGGAAGATTTCACACTATATCTTTTCCATTGTTCTTAGACCATCCTTAAAATGTATTAAAATTTAAACCAACCCTTTTCGGTTATCACATCATTTGTCAGATTATGCTCCTGTGAAATATCTTGAACTGTTTGCTACATTAAAACTAAAGTCTAATGTAAGGAATATATATATATGCTGCTTTTAAGAGTTTTAGGCTGAATGTCACAGGGTATTCAAGAGACACAGAGTGTAATGGTTAGTAGATTTAGGGAGGTGGTTCCACAGCAGGAGAGTCAGATAGACAGAGGTCAGTCAGCAAAGGTGAGAAGGTACCTCAGAAGTGTCCTGTGGCTATTCCACTCTAAAACAGATATTCCGTTTTGGGTATCACTAAAGGGGATAGTCTCTGAGGGGAAAATAGAAGTGGCAGTCAGATCTTGAGCAGTAAGAAAAGAATCTTCTGTTAAGTGGGGTTTATCAGATTTAAAAGAATAATTGTTGGAGCACAGGAAAGAGATTCTGTGGCTGAGTGTGAATCTAGGATAGTATGTGGCTTTCCTGGTGCCAGGTCAAGGATGTCAAGGATGGATGTAGCATATTGTCAAAGGGAAAAGAGAGAAGGCAGAAGTTGTTGTACATGTTGATAGGAATGATGTAGTTAAGGAAAGCATTAAGACTTCACAGAGTAAAGAGGACAGGTAGAAGACTAAAGAGCAGAACCCTCTATGATCAAAATTTCTGGTTTTCTCCCGGTGCATCAATGGAATGAGAATAGGAATAAAAAGGTAGTGCTATCGTAAGGACAGACTGACGGATAGAGGTGGTGGGGTGGCCATTTTGGTAAGGGATGATATTCAGTCCCTTGCGCGGGGGGACCTAGTATCAGGGGATGTAGAGTAAGTATGGATAGAGCTGAGAAATTCAAAGTGTAAAAGGACCCTCTTGGGAGTTATCTACAGGCCCTCAAACAGTAGTCTGGATGTCGGATGTAAGTTGAATCAGGAGCTGAAATTGGCCTGTCCCAAATGTTACTACAGTTGTTATGGGGGATTTCAACATGCAGGTAGACTGGGAGAATCAGGATGGTATTGGACCTCAAGAAAGAGACTTTGTGGAGTGCCTCCGAGATGGATTCTTAGAACAGCTGGTGCTGGAGCCTACCAGGGAGAAGGCAATTCTGGATCTGCAACGAACCAGAATTGATCAGGGACCTCGAAGTGAAGGAGCCATTGGGAAGTAGTGACCATAATACAATAAGCTTCAATCTGCATTTTGAGAGAGAGAGGGTACAATCGGAAGTGATAATATTTCTGTTGAATAAAGGGAACTATGGAGCTATGAGGGAGGAGCTGGCCAAAGTTCAATGGTGCAATGCCTAAGCAGGGATGACAGTGAAGGAACAATGGCAGATTTTTCTGTGTATAATGCAGAAAATGCAGGATCAGTTCATTCCAAAAAGGAAGAAAGATTCTAGGAGGAGGCATGGGTGGCCGTGGCTGACGAGGGAAGTTAAGAAACATATAAAGTTAAAAGAAAAAAAG
>NC_057714.1:101194571-101198016 GCF_004010195.1 Chiloscyllium plagiosum | reverse complement strand
TTTGAGGATGTAACTCTGAAGATGGACGAGGGAGATCCAATAGATGTAGTGTACCTGGACTTTCAGAAAACTTTTGATAAAAGTCCCACATAGGAGGTTAGTGAGCAAGATTAGGGCACATGGTTTTGGGGGCAAAGTACTAACTTGGATTGAAAGTTGGTTGGCTGACAGGAAACATAGAGTAGTGATAAACCAGTGGGGTACCGCAGGGATCCGTGCTGGGACTGCAGCTTTTTACAATATATGTTAATGGTATAGAAGATGGTATTAGTAATAATATTAGCAAATTTGCTGATGATACTAAGCTGGGTGGCAGGGTGAAATGTGCGGAGGATGTTAGGAGAAAACAGGGTGCCCTGGACAGGTTAGGTGAGTGATCAGATGCATGGCAGATGCAGTTTAATGTGGATAAATGTATGGTTATCCACTTTGGTGGCAAGAACAGGAAGGCAGATTACTACCTAAATGGAATCAATTTAGGTAAAGTGGCAGTACAAAGAGATCTGGGGGTTCTTGTACACCAGTCAATGAAGGTAAACATGCAGGTACAGCAGGTAGTGAAGAAGGCTAATAGCATGCTGGCCTTCATAACAAGAGAGATTGAGTATAGAAGCAAAGAGGTTCTTCTGCAGCTGTACAGGGCCCTGGTGAGACCACACCTGGAGTATTGTGTCCAGTTCTGGTCGCCAAATTTGAGGAAAGACATTCTGGCTATTGAGGGAGTGCAGCGTAGGTTCACGAGGTCAATTCCTGAAATGGCAGGACCACCTTACGCTGAAAGACTGGAGCGACTGGACTTGTATAACCTTGACTTTAGAAGACTGAGAGGGGATCTGATTGAGACATATAAGATTATTAAAGGACTGGACACTTTGGAGGCAGGAAACATGTTTCCACTGATGGGTGAGTGCCGAACCAGAGGACACAGCTTAAAAATATGGGTTAGACCGTTTAGGACAGAGATGAGAAGAAACTTCTTCACCCAGAGAGTGGTGGCTGTGTGGAATGCTCTGCCCCAGAGAGCAGTGGAGGCCCAGTCTCTGGATTCATTTAATAAAGAATTGGATAGAGCTCTCAAGGATAGTGGAATCAAGGGTTTATGGAGATAAGACAGGAACAGGATACTGATTGAGGATGATCAGCCATGATCATATTGAATGATGGTGCCGGCTCGAAGGGCAGAATGGCCTACTCCTGCACCTATTGTCTATTGTCAATTGTCAATGGCTGAAGAGATGGTGCAATGGACAAAGATTCAGATTTTTGGATCATTGGGATCTATTCTGGGCCAGAAAAGACCTGTTCAAAAGGGATGGGTTTCAGCTCAATTGGAAAGGGACTAATATCCTGGTGGAGAGATTTAATAGTTCTATTTCGGGAGCCTTTAAACTCGTAGAATAGAACAGAATAGCAATTTATTGTCACGTGTATTTTTACAAAAAAAAATGCGGTGAAAAGTTTTAGAAATCTGTACACTAGAGTGCCTGATTAATGACAGAAGTCATAAATAAGAATATTAAAAGTAAATCACAATTCAATTAATGACTCCTGGGTTTGGTGAAAGCTTGAAAACCAGGTTGAAGCTGCCACGCAGGGCTGAGTTGAGGCCCTCATGCCAAAACGAGACCTCCACCTTCGGATTAGACCTCCACGCTGGACCATTGGAAGATGCGGAAGCCGCCTCCAAAGCAAGAACGAGACATTTGCACCGGGACTAGGCCTCCATGCTGGCCATGCTGAATGCTGTAATACCAGAAGCAACCAAAGAAGACCTCTATGGCAGGGCAAGAATGCCACTGCAGACAGAGACCATCCTTTCTGGACAAGTCTCCCATACTAGAAGACTGCCAGACCAGATGTCAGTCAATACTACCATTCTGGGTCTCTTGGGAAGCTGGGCCAAAACTGGGAGAAGATGCCTTCTGTCAAAGTCATTTAAAGAAAGTAAAGTCCAATAAAAAATGGAAACGTTAAAAAGAAACATTGAAAGGAAGAAAAAGTACAGTGTATGGAGTAGATAAGAGCCAGGCTCCTGGTTGAGGAGCCTGCACATTGTGCTGCTACTCCGTCACCACCTTGAGGGGGGGAGAAACAATAGTTGGTGGTTGGGGGAAGCAGTTCCTAAGAACTAGTAACATTGGAAAGACAGGTGAGGATGGTTCTGAATCAGTAGAGCGATTTAATGTGAAAAAGCAGAGAAGAGAAAGTCAAAGAATGAGATAACTGAAGAATTCAACTGCATTTATTTCAATGCAAGGGGTAGGTGAACTCAGGTCATGTATGGGACCATAGGATTGGGGGATAATAGCTATTACAGAAAATTTACTGAGGGAAGGACAGGACTGGCAGCTCAATGTTCCAGGGTGTAGACGCTATAGGAAGGATAGAAAGGGCGGCAAGAGAGAGTGGTGTTTTTGATTCAAGAAACCATTAAAACTGTAATTGGAGAAGGATTGTCCAGTAAAACTATGAGTAGAAATAAGAAAAGGGATGATCACCTTGATGGGATTGTCAGAGGGAAATTGAAGAGCAAATATGTAGATAATCTCAGAATAATAAGGTGGTAATAATATTAAATGTTTATTTTTCAAGCATTAACTGGAACTGCCATAATATTAAAGGCCTGGATGGTAAGGAATTTGTTAATGTGTTCAAGAAAATGTTCTTAATCAATATCTAAATGTACCTACAAGAGAAAGAGCAAACCTTGATCTTCTCTTTGGAAATAAGGCAGGGCAAGTGTTTGGGATCAGTAATTATAATTCTATTTGTTTTAAAATAGCTATAAAAAATGATAAGCCTTCCATAAAAGTTTTGGTTCTTAATTGGAGTAAAGCTAATTTTAATGATATGAGATAAGATATTTCAAAAATTGATTGGAGTAGACTGTTCATTGGAAAGGGACGACTAATAAGTGGGAGGTGCTGAAAAGTGTGATAACGAGAGTTCAGAGGCATTATGTTCCTGTTAGAGTAAAGGGTAAGGCTAGTAAAAGTAGTGAACATTGGATGAATTAAGATCGAGGTTCCAGTCATGAATAAGAAAGAATCATGTATTAGTTATGAACAACTGGGATCAAATGAAACTCTTGAAGAGTACAAAGAGTGTTGGGACATTCTTAAGAGGGAAAGCAGGAGAGCAAAGAGGGGATATGAGATAGCCTTAGCAGGGATAGTGTATCATCAATAGCCATGGGTGAGGTACTGGAGGACGAGACAGTGGCTAATGGTGTGTCAATTTCCCTTCCCACGTGGTTAAAGATGCCCTCCAACGCATCTCGTCCACATCCTGCATCTCCGCCCTCAGACCCCACCTCTCCAACCATAAGAAGGACAGAACGCCCCTGGTGCTCATCTTCCACCCTACCAACCTTCGCATAAACCAAATCATCCGCCGACATTTCCGCCACCTCCAAACAGACCCCACCACCAGGGATATATTCCCC